>NC_066889.1:10548544-10869044 GCF_022985175.1 Labeo rohita | reverse complement strand
ACAAAAGTTATTAGAATTTTTCAAAATTTCATTATAACTCCAAACCTCCAAACTTTTTATGTGCTGTCGGGGCATGGTGCCGAAGACACATGCCGAATTTCGTAACGATACTTCAATGCATTCGTAAAATATAGCATTTTACAACAAAATTCAAAATGGCCGATGCCCAAAATGGCTGACATGGAAAAATTGGGTATAGTTTGACTCGCCATTAATCTAACAAGTCCAGTTTTGTGATTTTTGGCCAAACCATTTAGAATACTGGTCTCAAACTCAATTCCTGGAGGGCCACAGCTCTGCACAGTTTAGCTCCAACCCTAATCAAACACACCTGATCCAGCTAAACTTCCAAGCAGGTGTGAAGTGGAGTTGGTTGGAGCTAAACTCTGCAGAGCTGCGTCCCTCCAGGAATTGAGTTTGAGACCCCTGATTTAGAAGTTATAAGCAAAAATAGCCATTTTTCATATCTCCTGACTACTAGATGGCACTGCACCAAAACGCTGCAGGTAGCCTCAGGTCATGCTTGTTATAACACACACCAAGTTTGGTCTCAACACGTCAAACCGTTGCGGAGATATAGCCTTACATCCATTTTTGTGTGGTTTTTGTTAAATTCGTTCACGCATTATTCGAGAACGGTTTGACTAATCAATTTGAATTCCATAACTTTTTGCCAGCATTGTCTGAAGATGATCTGAGCCAATTTTGGCAAAAATCAGACAAACCGTCTAGGACGAGTTAGAAAAAGTAGGTTTTACAATTTATTAAAAAATAGCGGAAAAAAACGAAATCTAACAATTTTTACATTTTGGCATTAATTCGACTCGGCATGAGCCAAGGATTCTGAGAAAAAAAAGTTCAAAAGTTATTAGCATAAACATGACTGAAAATTTGGACAAGTAGTGGTGCTAGAGAGTTTGAGTTAGAGACTCTAAATTTGCTGTGGTTAATGTTGAGACTCTCAATGTTGAGTACTCTATCGGTGTGCCAAATTTCACAACATTCCTGCAAGAAGAACGCCAACGGATACAATAGGTGGCCCTAATAAGCATTTGACGATACTAATAAGTATAGCTGTTCTAAATTCAGAAACCAGACAGAATGTACTTTCAATGAGTAACAAAAGTAAAGATATTTTCCAGGTTATTTTCAAACTTATGTGTGGCAAGCTGTTGATTACCACAGACGTATTCATATTCATCCCTCAGTGTGTATAAACCAATTGGAAATGTGTCTACGGTAACTACAACAGACTTTACAGAGAAAATAAATATTTTAAATATGCAACTAATCACCCGAACATGCGTTAGCATGAGACTAGACCTGACAGAATCACTTAGCAATCCTGTGATGTCATGACCAGCTAAAAAGTAAATCTTGTGTTTTTTTTCTTTCGCTTGAAATGTGATGTAACTATCTGTGAAGTAACTGATCTACAGTTTACAACTCCGCCCACAGGAATTCACTGCTAACTTACAACCAGATGTTCCTCCATCTAGAAAAGTTGTCCTGGCTCAATAAGATGACTTAGAAAACATTTTTTTATAGCAAGCTCCACTTTAAAGCCTTTCCGGCCTATTAGCTGCTCTTTACTCTAAGTGTGTTTCCTGTTCATTTATAATACAAAAAAGAGACAAAATCGAGTGTTTACTTTTGCTGCATGTCGAGCAAGCTCTGCTCAGCTCTATGAAGCCCTTCGAGGTCCTTCATCATCTTGCCAATGTGGTCCCTAGAATTCCGGTTCTGGATGTAGGCGAACCAGCAGCCCCCCACTCCGATCACGATAGACACCACCAGCATCAAGTCCTTCAAGTGACTGTGTCTGCTCACTGCAAAAAGAGCAAAAACAATACTTGAGTAACAAAGTTGATAGTTCAGTTACAATTCTGTCATTTACTATCATGTTCTAAATGTTTCTTTTTTGCTTTCAACTTGTAATTTATTCCTGTGATGGCAAAGCTCAATTGTCAGCATCATTACCCCAGTCTTCAGTGTCGCATGATCTATCAGAAATTATTCTAATATGCTGATGTGCTCAGGAAATATTTCTTATAATTAACAATGCTGAAAAGTACAGAAGCTCGTTTCTGCCACTGAATAAATAACAAGTAAGGGTAATTGTGACTTCACAATTCTGACTTTTTCCCCACAATTATGAGTTTACTACAATTGCAAAAACGCAATTGTAACTTTTTTTCTCAGAATTGCATGATACAATCTCACAATTTTAACCATCTCAGAATTGTGAGAAATAAACTTGAAATTGTGAGCTACAAAGTCAGAACTATGAGATATAAAGTTGCAATTCTGACTTAACATGCAGAATTGTCAGATATAAACTCATAATTTTGAGAACATATCAGTCAGAATTGCGAGTCTTTATCTTGCAGTTCTGACTTTATAACTCTTATAACAATTGCAGATTTATATCTCACAATCCTGAAAAAAAGTCAGAATTGCGAGATATAAACTAAACTTGCAATTACGAGAAAAAGTCTGAATTGGGAGGTACGAACTCGCATTTACGAGAAAAAAAGGCAGAATTGCGAGACTTTATTTCTCACAATCGTGAATTTATATTTAATTCCATATTTATAACCCGCAACTGTAGATTTATATTTCACAATTCTAAGAAAAAAAGCATGTACGTCTTTATTACTTGCAATTGCGGATTTATATTTCACAATTCTGAGAAAAGAAAAGTCAGAATTGCGAGATATAAACTAAACTTGCAATTGCAAGAAAAAGTCTGAATTGGGAGGTACAAATTCGCATTTACGAGAAAAAAAGTCAGAATTGTGAGTTTTTATCTCTCAACTCAGACTATATTTCTCACAACTGTGAGTTTATATCTCCCAATTCTAAATTTACAACCTGCAATTGTGGATTTATATTTCACAATTCTAAGAAAAAAAGTCAGAATTGCAAGATATAAACTAAACTTGTAATTGTGAGAAAAAAAGTCAGAATTGTGAGATACAAACTTGCATTTACGACTTTCTATCTTGCAACTGTGAATTTATATCTCAAAATTCTGAGAAAAAAGATCAGAATTGCAATATATAAACTAAACTCGCCATTGCGACAAAAAAGTCAGAATTGCGAGATATGGACTTGCATTTACGAGAAAGGCAGAATTGCGATTTATCTCAAAATTGTGAGTTTATTTCTCGCAATTATGACTTTATAACCCTCAATTGTGAGTGTATATCTCACGATTCTGAGAAAAAAGGTCAGAAATACACTTTTGTATTACACAATTCTGAATTGTGAGATAAAAAAAAAATCACAATAACCTTTTTTATTTTTTATTCAGTGGAAACGGGCTACCATAAAAAACAGCTGAGCTGCTTAATATTTTTGTTACAACCACAATGTATTTTATAATGATTCTATGATGAAAAGAAAGTTCAGAAGAACATACTTTGTAACAAGGTTAATGTCTTTACTGTAACTTTGTGTCTCTACTGACACATTTTAAGACATCCTTGCTGACTAAAAGTATTAATTTCTTAAAAAACAAAACAAAACATTAAGGTAAACAGTAATGTATGAATGAATGTACACTGTGCTGTCATGTACACTAGCGTATAACATACTCTAAAAACAGTGATGTCATGTGGGAATTATGACTCTTTTCAATAACATTCCATTGGTGACCTCAGCTGACCCCGACATGGCCGAAGCAAATAAGTGTTTACTTTCCAATGCTTATGTCTGCGATCTTCTCTTAACGTCCATTTTCAATGTTGCTTTTTAACAAAATTTCAGTTATTTGACTGAAGAGTCGAGGATGCTTTCATTATGACGATCAAAAATCGGAATATATATTGCTATCAAACACAAAAAATGAAAACACTGATGTTACCAGGATGTGCAGTGCGGACTGATTCAACTTTCAATGAACTAGCAAAATCACAAGCCCAAGAGTGTGAAGAAGGTATATGGAAAAGCGCCCAGGATTTTCTGGCAGGAGCAATACATCAAATCAGGGTCTGCTCAAGCTGATTGTCTTCCTGTCTCTACAACTCCAGCCTAACATATGTTTCTGTTGCACAACACTGTGATATAAAACACACGCACAGAGCGCTTTTAGCAAGAAG
Source organism: Labeo rohita (assembly GCF_022985175.1). NCBI lineage: Eukaryota > Metazoa > Chordata > Actinopteri > Cypriniformes > Cyprinidae > Labeo > Labeo rohita. The sequence goes on along the minus strand of NC_066889.1, from coordinate 10,864,941 downwards.
AACAGTAATACAAACAAGTAGTAATCTACTTCGAAACAGAAAAAGTCCCAGAAGCAATATAACGCTCCCAGTTTGGATCTAACCATGCAAGACATACGTATACATATCAGCAGTTATCTATCGCATTAGTCTTCATCTATTTAACATAATAAGCAACTCCAGAGAGGTGTTCCCCACAACAGTGGCAGCATCAGCTGCATTACGGGAGGATTTGGATGACTGGATTAGCAAGTGCTATTTCCATCTGCGATTTCGCTGCTCACATCCTGCCCAGGAAAATGGCAGGTGACGGGACGTGTAGTGGTGCCAAGAGTATTTGCGAGCGGTTGGTGTTGAATCCTTCAACCTTGACGCTCACCCATCTTAAATGGCTTGATTTGGAGTCAGGTTAAATCTCCTGAGGCCGGCACATGATAGACTTCCGTCTTGGATTTCCTATTCGATTACGGCACTGGTGTTTGATAAAAGATCTTTGTGTATGTATATAAAGGAGTGTTGTGTTTGCACGCAATCTTTGACCAGGTCTAGGGATTTTAGATGGCAGAGAGTTGTCATTTCTTCATTTGTTAGTGCTGAAGCTGAAATGCGTAAACAGACGCTAGGCCCATTTTCCATTAGCGATACAACACTATGAGACGCTATAGTAGAATTGTCTGGAACAGTGAGAAACCTTCTACTGCGGACAGTATAAACAGTGACCGGAGAGGCAAATAACTGCCATAGTTGAGATTATTTAAGAAGCTCCAGACGGAATCTGGAACCGGGAGAAATCACCCAATCAGACGACAGACCAGACAATTCACAGACACAATGGTAATGAATCGATTTTACCCACTGTTGCCAGTGAATCAGAATGAATTCAAAAGGACAGTTTAAACTCGCCAATGAAGTTACTGAAGCACTGAGAAAGAATATGGCACTAGCAGCCTTATCATGTTTCATATACCAACAGTGCATTATGACATGCAGTCATTGCATGAGCTGAAATTCTTGCAACAAAGCCTTTGGGATTTAGGTGGTTTTGTGTCTAATGCCATCACACAGCACTTTTCTTACTATCTCTGATAGGACTGACTCTGGCTGAGGTTCTAGGTAGAGACATTCACATGAACTATCAATTATATAACGGAATGGCCTCAGCCATTTCCATCTCTCTCTCATCTATTTATTGATAACATTTCTCCCATCATCCCTCACTTTTCTGTTTCACCAGCTGTACTTGAGTATCATGCTGTAACAGTTGACATTAATGGGACATACCTTTTCTGTCTGGCTCTTGTTCTCCAATAAGCCTGGCTATTTTAAGATGCAAAAGATATTTGCCCATGAGAAAAGAAAACAAAAAACTAAACCTTCCCTCGTTTTCAGCACGTAACCAGCAGTCTGGACTTCATCCAGAGAACCCTCTGCAAACATCAATCCAGAAAAACTTGTTATGCCTCACAGAACGTTTCCAAGCTAGTGTTTTTTTAAAACCTCTTAAAACAGGAAGGAGAACGCAAGAAAATGGTTCCAACGATTCAGTAACAAGATAAAACCAAAAAATAAGATATTATTATAGGGATAATTCTACTTCTGGGAGTGAGTCACAGTAAAATACAAAATGTATTAAGAGCTATGAACTAAAGTAACAAAAATAGTGATTTTTTCCATGAATATTTGAGTGATGAGGCAACTCTAAAATGATTAAGGGACAGTTCAAATTAATAAAACTTACCAACTCTCGCCAAAGAATTCATTCAAACAGATATTTTAAACCGCTTCAAAACCAATTAAACCTACCAATTCGTGCCCAAGAATCAGAAGTAATTAATTCAGGTAAATGAAGTGATCTCTCCAAATCTTGCTGATAAATCAAAATTAATTAATTAACTACATGGACAGTTTAAACTGATTTTTTAGTCTTATGAAATCTAGCCCCTGAATCAGAATTGACTGATTAAAATGGACAGTTTTAAAAGGATTCACAGAAATGAATTAAGCTTGCCAACTCTTGTCAATGAATCACAATATATTAATTTTAATACACAGTAATCAAACTGATTTATGGAAATTAATCAAGCTTACCAAATACTGCCAATAAATCAGAATTGATTCATTTAAATGGACAGTTTGAACTGATTCAAGGAAATTAATTTTACCTACCAATTCTTGCCAATGAATCAGATTTAATTCATTCAAAGAAATGAAGTGATGTTTCCAAATCTTGCAGATGAATCAAAATTAATTAATTAATTGAAATGGACAGTTTAAACTGATTCACAGATTTAAATCAATGAAAAATTATGAAAAATAGCCCCTGAATCAGAATTGGCTGATTCAGCTGGACAGTTTCAAAAGGATGCACAGGAATGAATCAAACTTACCAACTCTTGCCAATGAATCAGAATAGATTACTTTCAATGGACAGTAATCAAACTGATTCATGGAAATGAATCAAACTTAATTAATTGAAATGGACAGTTTAAACTGATGCACTGATATGAATCAATCTTATGAAAAATAGCCCCTCAATCAGAATCAACTGATTCAAATGGACAGTTCAAAAGGATGTACAAAAATGAATCAAACTTACCAAATACTGCCAGTAAATCAGAATTGATTCATTAAATGGACAGTTTAAACTGATTCACAGAAATGAATTAAATCTACCAATTCTTGCCAACAAATCAGATTTAATTCATTCAAAGAAATGAAGTGATCTTTCCAAATCTTGCAGATGAATCAAAATTAATTAATTAATTAATTGAAATGGACAGTTTAAACTGATTCACAGATTTAACTGAATGAAAAATTATGAAAATAGCCCCTGAATCAGAATTGGCTGGTTCAACTGGACAGTTTCAAAAGGATGCACAGGAATGAATCAAACTTACCAACTCTTGCCAATGAATCAGAATAGATTACTTCAATAAAGAGAAATCAAACTGATTCATGGAAAGAATCAAACTTAATTAATTGAAATAGACAGTTTAAACTGATGCACTGAAATGTATCAATCTTATGAAAAAAAGCCCCTGAAACAGAATCAACTGGTTCAAATGGACAGTTTCAAAAAAATTACCAAATACTGCCAATAAATCAGAACTGATTCATTAAATGGACAGTTTAAACTGATTCACAGAAATAAATTAAATCTACCAATTCTTGACAATGAATTAATTCAATCAAAGAAATTAAGAGATCTTTTCAAATCTTGCAGATGAATCAAAACTAATGGATTAATTAAAACAGACAGTTTAAACTGATTTGCAGAAATTAATCTAGCCACTTAATAAGAACTGACTGATTCAGATGGACAGTTTCAAAAAGATTCACAGAATCAAGCTAACCAACTCTTGCCAATGAGTCAGAAAAGATTAATTTAAATGGACTGTAATCGAACCAATTCACGGAAATGAATCAAACTTACCAATTATTGTCAATAAATAAGAATTTATTTATTTAAATGGACAGTTTAAATTGATTAATGGAAATGAATCAAACTTACCAACTCTTGCCAATGAATCAAAATCGATTAATTTAAATGGGCAGTTTGAACTAATTCACAGAATTGAATTAAACCTATTAATTCTTGCCAGTGAATCAGAATTAATTAATTAAAAGAAATGATCTTTCCAAATCTTGCAGATGAATCAAAATTATTTTATCTAATTAAAATGGACAGTTTCAAAAGGATTCACAGAAATTAATCAAGCTTACCAACTCTTGGCAATGAATCAGAACAGATTAATTTAAATGGACAGAAATCAAACAGATTCATGGAAATGAATCAAACTTACCAACTACTACCAATAAATCAAAAATCCATTCATATAAATGGGCAGTTTGAACTGATTCATGGAAATGAATCAAGCTTACACACTCTTGTCAATGAATCAGAATGTATTTATTCAAATGGACAGTTTCAAATGAATCAATATTACCAAATCTTGCCTACTTTCGTTTCTTAATTTTAAATCAGAGACACTATTTAACCCTCTCAAACTCACAAGTCATGAGACAATTTATGTAATAAATAACCACAAATATATGCTACTCACTTGGAGGTCCAAAAAGCACTGTGTCCAGAGCCTTCAGCTGTAGTTTCTGTGCATGACTGCGGTCTGGTATCTTCAGCACGGAGAGAAGCAGGGTGGCATTTTTCACTGCAAGTCTGGGAATCAAAACAGACACAAGTGAATCAATTATCTTGATCACTGAATTTCAGTCCACAAGCTGAAAAAGTAAGTATGCCAACTGTAAGCTTCCTTACCTGGGCAGAGCTTTACCACTGATGTCATTCTTCCTGAAGGAATCAACATACTGTGGTAACTCCACACATCTGATAAGCCACTCCTCAGCTTCCTCTACTGTCCAGTTATACACTATAGACAAAAAAATTGTAAATAACGCTAGTGGTTTAGGGTGCAAGAGGACACAGAATATTACCATGGAAGATATATTTAACGAACATAGAAGTTTGATACTTTCAGTTCCACAAACATTATCCTTTCACTTCTACATGCATCTAAAAATGATGTAGGTTTGAAATCTGGAAATGACTTTGAAATGGCTCTTAGTTAATTGCTTTTCACTGAAATAATTAGCCTGTTGAGATGTCTGCAAACCTTCAGAGGCTTTCCAGGAGTTCCACATGTCCTCCACTGTGATCAGCAGATCTGCTCTATGGAAGCTGTTGTGTTTTCCTTTAGGGTCGTGGTACTTCAAGTCTTCTCTTAGAAACTGTTTGAGAAAACATTTGGATGTTAGCATTCTCTGGTGTGGTGGTTTTCATCTGATGGGTTGCGATGGGTCACAAGTTTGTTCTGATAGGGTCACAAGCAGCTGCTAAAAAGAAGTGAAGAAATTGTTGAATAAAGTCATTATTTTTGTTTCCTTTGCGCATAAAAAGTATTCTAGTAGCTTCATAAAATTAAGGTTGAACCACTGATGTTACATGGACTATTTTATCAATGTTCTTACTTCCTTTCAGGGCCTTGAACATGGTAGTTGCGTTTCTGTCTGTGCAGGGTCAGAAGGCTCTCGGATTTCATCAAAAATATCTTTGTGTTTTCGGAAGACAAATGAAGGTTGTATGGGTTTGGAATGACATGAGGGTGAGTAATTAATGACAGAAATTTCATTTTGGGGTGAACTAACCTTTTGCAAAAATAAACAAGGACTTGATTATTTGTCCTTCTAGAAGAAGTGTCTTCTTGTTACAGCACTATGTATTTGCATAATTCAACATTTGGCATGAGCTGTAAAGCCACAGTAAACAGTTGATTAACTTGTAATATTTGTCTTGGGCTGTTACGATCCAGTAGTTCTACTGCGGAGCCTCAGACGGCCTACATTATGTAAATGGAAACAGTTTCACTGGTCCAATCACCTTACGATCCCTCAGATCAGCTCTGACTGTGGTAAAGGTTATACTCACAGGACTCTCTATGGCCTTGGGCAGGCTGCTGTCAGTCAGCAGTAATACTGTTTACCCAGAGTGCTCAGATGTGGCATTCTCATGAAAAAGAAATTGCTTTGTGTGATTCAAAGAGAACACAAAGTGCTTTTTATAGCCTATGTTCATAATCCATAATCATGGTGAATCACTTTTGAAAGCATGCAAGTGTCATGCCCTTTCAAACTAATGGGGGCAATCAGATCCAGAAATGGATTTTAAATTGCCTTTAATGTCAAAAAGCGCCTGCACCTTTGAAAATTAGGCTGCGTGATTACTGCATGAAAAAAAATAAGATTATAGGAAATAAATACAGTATAAAAGTGTTTGTCTAAAACACTGTGACAGCAATTACTCATCTAAATTGGGTCAGTCAAATTGAGTCACACTTTCCAAAGATCATTTGCTTAAAACATACAAATCTACCCATCAGTCACAAAATACTATGATTGAGAGATGAGAAATGTATTCAAAACAAATTACTAAAAATACATGATCACTTGCAGTTACAAATGCTACAAAAACACGCACTGGGTAAGATTTGAAAGTCTTGAACAAAAAAAAAAAAAAAAAAAAAGATTTTTTTGAAAGAAGTCTTTTATGCTCACCAAGGCTACATTTATTACATCAGAAAAACAGTAAAATGGTAATATTGTTAAATATTTAAAATTAATATATTTTAAAATGTAGTTGATTTCTGTAATGGCAAAGCTGAATTTTCAGCAGACATTAGTGTAGTCTTTAATGTCACATGATCCATCAGAAATCATTCTAATATGCTGATTTGGTGCTCAAGAAACATTTCGTATTATTATGTTGAATGGTATTTTTTAAAATCATGATCATCATTTATGATTAAAAGGGTTAATTTCATAATGAAAAGCCGTATTTCTCATTTATACACTACAAGTCAAAAGTTTTTGAACAGTAAGATTTTTAATGTTTTTTAAAGAAGTCTCTTCTGCTCACCAAGCCTGCATTTATTTGATCCAAGGTACAGCAAAAACTGTCAAATTTAGTAATATTTTTACTATTTAAAATAACTGTAAAATGAGTTTATTCCTGTGATCAAAGCTGAATTTTCAGTATCATTACTCCAGTCTTCAGTGTCACATGATCCTTCAGAAATCATTCTAATATGCTGATTTGCAGTTCAAGAAACATTTTTTTAACTTTATTATGTGCTCAGATGTATTTAAAACAGTTGAGTACATTTTCTTCAGGATTCTTTGATGAATAGAAATATCCAATATTAGCATTTATCTCAAATAAAAAGCTTCTGTAATATTATATAATCTCTGCAAAAGCTTTGCAACACACTCAGACTTGTACCAGTACAGCTATACACTGCAAGCCGGTATGTTGTACTTCACTGTGCTGCACTGATGTAGTGTCAAAGTAGCTATACAGAGATCTATATCTCCAGTAAGTAAGCCAAAAGTCACTGTGTCCTTTCAAACAAGCTCTTGTTTGTACAATGGGCACCGTGCACTGTGCTGCAACACTGTCAACCTCTCAACACAGCAGACCACAGAACCACACACAAATGCTGCAGGCCTCACCCCATCCGTCTCCGTTACGTCCACGCTGCCGTCTGCGTCGTCGTCCATGTCTTTGTGAATGCTGCGGATGGCCTCGAAGCTTAGCAGAGCGTTTTCATCATGGCAAAGAAGCTCATCGATACCACATAGTTCTAATGAGAGAAAGAAAAAAAACAATATATGAGAAATGAGAAAGCAAGTCCACTTGAACTTCACAAATGTTATGTAACAAAACCTTGTAAGCTAAGAAAGGAATCATTTTAAACAAGCTTTCAACGTGAATGCTCTACCACAAGGTGGCCAGATTAACTACCGGTCAAGATGTATTATTTTGGTCAAACTCTATGGCAGCATTGCATGAACTGAGAGAACACAATCACAGATTTCATTATGCCAACCTTAGTGAAAAATATATCCAAGATGGCAAACAACATGAATGTGGTAGTTGCTATCTATGCAGGGTCAGAAAGCTCTCAGATTTCATTAAAAATATCTTAATTTGTGTTCCGAAGATGAAAGAAGGGTCTGGCATGACATGAGGCTGAGTAATTAATGACATAATATTCCTTTTTGGGTTAACTATCCCTTTAACATGTTAACAACAAATGCTACTGAAACTAATTGCAGACAGTTTATTGTGTTTTGCAACATCGCTAATATGCACCAAAGCCACTAAAAGGCAAGCCTGCAACCATTAGCTGAAAAAAGCGTAACGGCTAATGCTAACACTTCTAGTCTGTCAGTAAGTGGAAAAGGAGACCAGAGGCCATTTTTTTTAATAGATGTCAATGGAGGAGAGGCTTCACTATGCTGAATAAACAGCTTTTTAGAGGAAACGGCTAATCATTTAATGAATCAACAGCCTATCTGCTAATCTTCAACATGTTTTACACTAAACAGTACTTTCGGATTGAACTATTTTTAGAGTTTACCACAAAAAAAATGCTGTTTTATAAGAGAAGTCACTGACTTTTTGTGACAGGTGGGATTCCACTTACGCCACTTCTCATTTATTCCTATGCTATCCGTAAACATGTTAGCGATCCAAGTTAGCTGCTACGCTCCAATAGTAAAGTAATACAGACCCTCTCATGTCCTTATAGTAAGACAATCTCTGATATGCACCATCCCATTGCAATGCATTCTGGGAAAACTTGCTTGTTAAAGGAGAAGTTCACTTCCAGAACAAAAATTTACAGATAATTTACTCACCACCTGTCATTCAAGATGTCTTTCTTTCTTCAGTTGCAAAGAAATTCATTTTTTTTAAAAGGGGTCATCGGATGCAAAGTTCACTTTTACATGTTGTTTGAACATTAATGTGTGTTGGCAGCGTATGTACACATCTACCCTATAATGATAAAAATCCAATCAGTGGTTTTTAATTAATCTGAATCATTCCTGATCCAGTTTCACTTACAGCAGAAGTGAGTGTAAAGGTTTTTTTTAATGAATTTTTGCGATCGCCTTTCCTAATAACATGCTAGTTAGCAAGTTTAGCGACTAAATGCGGCTAAAGTAAACAGGCTCGTCACTCCACAGACAGAAGAGAGGGGCGGGGCGAGCAGAGCTTATTAACATTTAAAGCAACCTTGTCCAGAACAGGATGATTTTTGCACAGCTGATTTTGGCAAGGTAAAAAAGGTGTTATTACACTACCATTGAGAAATTTTAACCAAAGCATGTTATAGACTTTTACATTAAGAGTCTAAAGAATCAAATCAACTTGTGGAAGGGAAAACATTTCAGGATTTCTCTCCATATAGTGGATTTCTATGGTGTCCGCAGGTTTGAATTTCCAAAATGCAGTTTAAATGCAGCTTCAAAGAGCTCTAAACGAACCCAGCCAAGAAAGAGGGGTCTTATCTAGCAAAACAATCGGTTATTTTCTTAAAAAAATGACAATATATATACTCCTTAGTCTCAAAAGCTCGTCTTGCGTAGCTCTGAGTGTACTCTTGTGTATTCCGATTCAAAACAGTTAGGATAGGTCGAAAAACTCCCATCTCATTTTCTCCTCCAACTTCGAAATTCTCCTACATCGCTGCAGAAGTACCGACCCAGTGTTTACAATGTGAACGTGCAAAGAAGATCAAACGCCCTTTACAAAAAAATCAGCGATGTAAGACGATTTTGAAGTTGGAGGAGAAAATGAGATGAGAGTTTTTCGACCTATCCTAACTGCCATGAACCAGAATAGACAAGAGTACATGCAGAGCTAGACAAGATGAGCATTTATGGTTAAACAGTATATAAATTGTATTTATTGTTTAAATAAATGCTCGTTTCACTAGATAAGACCCTTTTTCCTTGGCTGGGATCATTTAGAGCCCTTTAACGCTGCATTTTGGAAGTTCAAACTCACAGGCACCATAGTCCACTATATGAAGAGAAATCCTGAATTTTTTTCCTCAAAAAACAATTTCTTTACAACTGCAAAAAAAGACATGAACATCTTGGATGACAAGGGGGTGAGTAATTTATCTGTAAATTTTTGTTCTGGAAGTGAACGTCTCCTTTATGCACACAGAATTACAGAAAAAAAATCTGGAGTGTCTTACTGTATCTATTATAACCGCACAAAAAACGGCAAGTTAAAAGCCATCCTCAAGAGCACAAAAGGGCTATTCAGACACAAATGGCCTTGAAATGAAAATTACTTTCATTTAGTCCCCTCAGTGAAATTCATGCATCATCCACGGGAGATGTTTAAATCAAATTCAGATTCATTAAAAAGGGCCTCTGTCATTCGCCAGTAAAAACGCCAAGTGTACTTGTCTATAGCGTTTGGAAACTCAGCAAGGATAAGGAACTGATCACTTAGTGATGATGTACAGCTAAAAACTGAGCCAACAGCGGTGCCTTTGTAGGGGTCCAATGTTTGAGCCCATTGTAACAGGAGAGTTCACTTTGAGGGGTGGCGTTCATACGGTTGGTTACATATCCACGCAAGACCCATAGACTGAGTTTTAAACTATTTATAGATGTAGACAGCACAGCTGCTGAGGTATTGTAGATATTGCTGTTATATGGCGGTGGGCAGGAGTGGATGTCCTGGAGTTAACCTTTGTCTCAGAATTAAAAGACTTGATTATGCAGCAGGTATTAACATAAGAAATCAACCATTCCAAGCTTTTTATAAATCTGTCTCATCTGACATTTTACTAAGAGTGGATGTAATTAAAAATGCTTATGTTACAAGTCCACAATTAGACTGTGTTCTTTCAGGCTGATTGGTTTTCATAAAAGAAACTTTTAAGGTCATAAGATCTGCACAGCTATTTTTGTCCCCGTTTCACAGAAGGCAAAACATAGCGTCTGTGCAAAACCACTAAACAATCATGCCACAACCACAGCTCCTCAAAAAACACTTGTCATCATACAACACATTAGCACTTACTGGCTTTCTGCATTATTAAGAAAGATGACTCTGAGAGAACCGTTTGCAAATGTTGACAACACATCCAGTTTAACTTGCTAACTAAACTGAGCTAACCAAACCCGGATCAAGCAGTCACATGTGCAAGGTAAATGGTGTATTTTGCTATTGATTAAAAAGAGATAGAAGCATCTGATATGCATGAGAAGTAGAGGATCTCAGGAATTTCCTCACATATTATCCTTAAATTCCCTGTATGCATTCCCTCTACCCAATTCACTATCATCCAGCATATTCAGATTCAGATCAGATTCACTTCACTCCCCATATAGTTCTGTTATCATTTCTGTCATCAACAAACTCTTCTGTGAAACACAAAATGCGTATTTGCAAAGTATTTCCTGTAGCATAATCTGGGCCAACTTTAAGACAAGCCTGGCTACTTGCAGATTTTGCAAAACTTTATTTTTAAACCATGTTGTCATGAAACTTACAAACTCGAGTAAAACCAGAAACTATTTTTGTCTCAGAGGCAAACACTATAACAGTCTACTAACTTCTAAACAAACACAACTGCTCAGGGAGTGATGTTAAACATTAGTGTACAATGTGCGTTGGGCTATGGAAAGCCAGTAAGGTCAAAATTCTGGAGTTTCTACTAAAGTTTAGTTGGACCTTTTCAGTTTTAGCTCTATAATTCATAAAGCCAAAACGACAACAAAGTCTCAGTACAAGTTTTAAATAAATGCATTTCTGTTCATAATTTTTGTTTTATTGAAACTAAGGTGAGTAAATTATGACAGACATTTATTTTTGGGTGAACTGTCCAAACCCCAGGTTTTAAGACTTATATGGCTTAATATAACATAAATGATGTCTCTTACTGAAATATGTAGTAGAAAACCCAAGAAAGATTTACATTATTTAACATATCCACATCTATTATACATATTTTGGACTATGGGGGTGACATTATTTCGATGACATCAAATAGTTGCACTTGGTGAGCTACTGGTGCTACTTGTTGCTATTTTTACTGCGGCACAACTGAGAAAATAAAAAACTGATACAATGAGCACAGCTACTGAAAGAGCTTACAGGTGGCAATTTATATAAGTGTAGGTTTAATGGACATTGAGTGAAATCTACACTGTGAAACTCCTTCAGTGGCCTTTGTGTCATGACAAGCGTCAGCATGTTTACATCCTGTCAGGATTGCTTCTAGCATTTCTTGTCTCTGCCGTTTGTAAGCTCTTTTAATAGCTGTGGTCTAACTAAAAGCCTCAAGGGCATCAGGGCTAAAGTGGAGAGAACAAAAACGCAGGTCTTTAGGATGTTTTACTGGTCCACAGGCATCATCTCATTCTTTTCTTCACTTCTTATCTATGGAAAAGCAGTGAAGACCTACATGGCTTCTCTTCCTGTCCTTCGAATGAAAATTACAATCAAAAGCCGCACAATGTGGTCATCGTATCAGTGTTTTATTTTCCAGGTTGTGTTAAAAATAGCAACAGGTAGTGCTATGAAATCTTTCATGGGTTTTCTACCACATATTTCAGTAAGAGACATAATTTACGTTATATTAAAGGAGAAGTCCACTTCCAAAACAAAGCCTCACCCCCTTGTCATCCAAGATGTTCATGACTTTCTTTCTTCAGTTGCAAAAAAATTATGTTTTTTGAGGGAAACATTTCAGCATTTTTCTCCATATAATGGATTGATATGGTGCCCCGAGTTTGAACTTTCAAAATGCGGTTTAAATGTGGCTTCAAACGATCCTAAATGCGGTTGTAAACGATCCCAGCAGAGAAAGAAGGGTCTTATCTAGTGTAACGATCAGTTATTTTAATAAAAATAATACAATTTATATACTTTTTAATGCCAAATGCTCATCTTGTCTTACTCTGCCTGAACTGTTTTTGTTCCGGTTCTTGACAGTTAGGGTATAGCGAAAAACTCCCATCTCATGTTCTCCCTCAACTATCACTGTTTTACCTTTTTTTGTTAAGGGTGTTTGATCTTCTTTGCATGTTCACTTTGCAAAGACTGGGTCGGTACTTCTGCAGCGATGTAGGATGATTTTGAAACGATTTTTGAAGTTGAGGGAGAAAATACAATTGGAGTTTTTCGACATACCCTAACTGTCTTGGATGACATGGGGGTGAGTATATGTGAATCTTTGTTTTGGAAGTGGACTTCTTTTTTAAGCTATCTAAGTCTTAATACCCATGGTTCCCTTTAAACAGCCAGGAGACGTTGAAGCAAGCTGCTGTTAGCATATGATAAAATCATAGAGGCAATGAATGTCTTGTTTAAGACTATCAATTTCCTCCATTTCTTTTCCTGTATCTCCGACTGGAGCATTACTTGTTAAGAGAATGAGGGAAATGGAGAGGCCTAGGATCAGGAGAGGAGAGAAAAAAAATGGAGGGATGTTTGGTCTGCTTCACTGGATGACGAGGCCTTTAAAAAGATCAGAGAGCAACGTCAGAGTTTGCGGAGCCTTGAGGATTTACAGAGCTGTTGTAAAAAGACCCTTTTATATTGTCCTGTGGCACAGCTGTGTGAAGTCACACAAGTCAAGATCACATTGGTAATTTACACAATGTATACTAGAGGTCTTAATGCTTATACATAGCAGTGGATCAAATACCACTAACTTTATAGTGGTAATGCTGAAATACTATGGTTTTTCTAGGTAATGTAGCATTCTGGGTTCAATACAAATTTAGTAATGTTTACAGTTCATAAATGTTAAAGGGACAGTTCAGAAAGTTCTGTCATTAATTACTCAACCTCATGTCATTCCAAACCTGGAACACAGATTAAGATATTTTTTTAATGAAATACGGTAGCTTTCTGACCCTGCAGACCAACAACTACCATGCTTAAAGCCCAGAAAGGTAGTAAGAACATCATTAAAATAGTCCATGTGACACCAGTGGTTCGACCATAATTTTATTAAGCTACAAGAATACTTTTTATGCACAAAGAATAACGATTTTACTAAAAAAAAAATTAATTTCTTTTGTGTCTGTCTTGCATGACGTAGAGCTGTAATCGGGCCTTAAAAGTTAGGCCCGACAGGGCCCGAGCCCGACAGAATTCAGCTCGAGCCCGACAAGTATATTTTGATTGACAGCTTTTTAAAAGCCCGAACACGTTCACAGCCCGATATTTTTCAAATGTGCGTAAGCACACAGCTCTTTTGCCTTTAGCCAAGAATGAGTCATTTATACATGTTTTAACATAATTGATTCATGACTAATGTAGGCTATAGGCCACTTGGAAGTTGGAACAAAGAAATAAAATAAGTCCTCTGTAACATCGTAACATCTCAGCACTCTAAATAGGCATACACTCAGCCTATAAATAGGCCAACGTGCCAATAAAAATGACTCTTTCTTAACAAATTAAATTAAGATACGTTCTAATTTAAGATAGGTATTTGGCAATAATGAAATTAAGATAAAGGCTCTGCGGGATTTGCTTTGCCACTTCTCTCCACAATCCGGCCTCAACGCGACGGTGAATAGCAGCTGAAATGTAATAAAAGAATAATGCCGATATTAGCCTATACTCTGTCTACATTATGCATTTAAGACTCAATTAATATTTAGTTATCATTTTAAAAACCTTTACTCACCAAGATTAGGCTACATGTTTTTGTGGAGAAAAATTACTGAATCCACTGTAGCTTCAGCGCGGTCCTAATTTTGCAAGTTTCGCAACTTTTGCCAAAACGTAATCACCAGAGGCAAGCCTTCGTTTCACCTCGGTTTCAAGCATCCATTTTCGCATATTTCTTGCGTTAATCGAAACGCATCACATGACCGCTCATTTACCATGCAAGCCGGAGCGCAAGCCTGAGCCCGGCCAGAGCCCGTGTAAAATAATATAAATTAAGCCCGAACCCGTCGGGTCCCGTCGGGTACTTTTCTGGGCCTTGAACATTGTAGTTGCATTGCTCTCTTTGCAGGGTCGGAACGTTTTCAGACTTCATTAAAGATATCTTAATTGATCAACAAATGTTTTTTACGGGTTTGGAACAACATAAGGGTGAGTAATTAACGACAGACTTTTCATTTTTTTGGTGGGTCCCTTTAAGATGCTCAATGTCATTAGTATAGCCACAAGGCATAGACAAAAGATGTATTTAAAAGATTTTATTGTGAAAAATGGCTTATTAACTTAAAAAAAATAAATAAATAAATTACATTATATACCATTTTACTTGTCATGATAACACAAGACCTAAACTCTAAAATGACGGAAAACATTATTTAAACAGCTTTACAGATTTAATAATACTTTAATGTAAAACTTTAATGTAAGTGATTTTATCAAATTTTTCTCATTTCTTCACATTTCAGCTTTCCAGTCCTTTTAAACTCATCAATTTTGGAATAGAAGATTTACATCGAAATTATTTTTGTGGTAATCCAGATTATGCCCAAACTCTCAGATTGCTCTTGTATTGAACCTGGAATATCAAATGTGATGTGTCATTTTGAATTCAAATAAAACAGTCTCCATAATGGTGCAACTTTGCAGCTCTCAACCCCAAAGGGAGATAACACTGAAAATCTAATTATTCCCACCATTTGCTATAAAAGGAGAAATGTTCTGGGGAATGCATTCCACTAGGAGCTGAGATGCTAAGTCCTTTTCTAAAACAGTTGGATAAAGTCAACACAGCCCTGGATTTAATACATTCAATTTACAGCCTTTTCTAGTTGCATGCAGAGATTCACCTCAAAGACGGAAGAGATGCCCATTTTGAATTAACCCCAGTGAAGCAGAGGGCCTGGGAAAATGGATGATGACTTCTGAAACCACTTTAAAGGCAGCCTGATTACAATATTTATTTAAGTGACTAATAAGTAGTACAACATAAATAGTAACAGAAAACGTCAGCAACTCTCCAGTCCATTGGTTACCCCTGTAAAGTGTCTATCAGAAATCAGGAACCCTTCTGGAAGATTTTAATGATTCCCAAAGACAAGACTTAACTGAACTGAAAACTGACCACAAAGGTCACTGCACACCAGATTACCAACTAAAATTACAGTTTTCAGGAAGCCAAAGGATGTTTATTAATCTTTTCTAAGCAATGAGGCTAGAAAGGAGTTGAAGTTTGGAAGAGCCAATGTCACTGTTGAATGTATAAGAGTGTTTCTTTTTACAATCTTTCAACAGGGCAATGTTTTATTCTTTCTTTTTGAGTACACAACCTGCCTCACTACATTTCTGGGCCTTTGAACGTAATAGTTGCATTGCTGTCTATGCAGGGTCAGAAAGCTCTCAGATTTAATAAAAAATATCTTAATTCGTGTTCCGAAAATGGACGGAAGGTCTTGCGGGTTTGGAATGACATGAGGGTGAGTAATTAATGACAGAATTTTCATTTTTGGGTGAACGAACTCTTTAAGCGTAAACTGAATATAGGGTCAAAGCACAAGAGGGCACTTTGAAGGACAACAAAATTTGCGAGGGTAGCATACTCCAGCAGTCTTGCCTCATAGGAGGCATTTATGCCAGTCTATGCATTAGGTAAACTAAATGCAAAAATGAAAATTTCAGGCAGGCTCAACCAAAATGTAGAACTGGCTGCTTCATCAATAGAACAGATTTGTAGAAACTTTGCTTTACACCACTTGCTCACAAATGGATCCTCTGCAGTGAATGGGTGCCGTCAGAATGAAAATTTAAACAGCTGATAAAAAAATGACAATAATCCGCAAATAATTCACATGGCTCCAGTCCATCATTAATGTCTTGTAAAGTGGCCCTAAGAATGGCGGCACCCATTCACTGCAATTGATTCATTGATGAGCAACTGATGTAATGCTAAATTTCTCCAAATCTGTTCTGATGATGAAACTTGGGTTGAACTGTTCCTTTAATCCCAAAATCCTGACACGTAATTCAAAAAGTCAGTTCTTTTAATTCTTGTTCAGCACATGTAAGTGCAGCACATAAGTTGTAAAAGACTGGTTCTACATCATTGCCCATGACTAAACAAGAGAAGCACTTTATCTTATCTATCAGCACACATAAGAACGCCGTACATCATGCGCCATTTCGCCGTACATCATGAGTGGGACATTTCTACAACAAACACTGTTCCACTGAGATTATGTAACACATGAAATCCACACTCTACAGACACATAAAACATGGGAACTCAACTGAATGATTTCCTACCGGATAGTCCATTGGCAGACTGTAGGTGGTCCGTCAGACTGGGCTGATCTGCTGCACTCCTCCATAAGAAGCCCATCCATGCAATGTACATACAGTGTCTGGCAAATCTCAATAGATCCATGCTAAACTTCAAATAGAGAGAGGAGCATTTAAAAGAAAAATGCGTATCTGGCATTGAGAAATAATGAAACATTCACTCACATATAGCATTATGACATAAGCACATTATTACAGCTAAGCGTGTATTACTCTCACATTTTTATGCTACTGGTATTTATTTTTAACTGTTAGTAAGTGATCCAAACGCAAAAAGTATCTTTTTCAGTTTCACTAGTAACTATTTCAGTACTTCTCCAAATAGCGATTTGTAAATAATCACTATCTCAGTAGTCACAATTGACTTTTCTATTGAACATCTATCAGCAGTTGTATTTGGTTCAGATCTCAACTAGTCACTTGCAGCAGCATGTATTTCAAATATTACTGTTACCCATTTTTACTAGTACTGGTTCTACTAGTACAGTTGTAGTATCTATTTATGGTTGTAACAGGTATTACTGGTCAATTTTTTTTATTGCACTTGTTACAGTTATTTTAGCTGTCAAATATAATGACTAGTTACAATGGCTACGTTACAGTTTAATTAAAAATCCAGCTAGTAGGCCTGAAATTAAAAATGTACTAAATAGTTAAGGACTAATACTGTCTATTCAAAGAATGCTAGTAAAGCTAAAATAGATACTAGTGCCTATTCAAATGGTTACAAATAACTAAGGAACACGTATTAACAATTAGAACTGGAATAACGAGCAACAGTTTTATCAGATACTTTCAAAAGAGAATAAACTCTAGTTACTATTGGAATATGTAGCTACTTATGTCTAATGAAAAGTCAGTAGTAAAAATTACAGATACACAAGTCGTTGTTGGATTAATAAAAATAATAAGCACAAGTATCATAAACCTAGAAACCTGTGAGTTTAAAAGGATAAGTGCAACGCATGACCCCATATAGGTAGAGTTTTAGTGTATTTGTCCATGAAAAAGGCTCCAAATGTAGCTACTCGCTTCAGTCCACTGACGCGTGGCATGTCACATTCGTTTTGATATATTTTCATATTTGGCGAACTTACCCAGACGCCGGATGATCAGATTTACCTTACTATTAAAATAGCGGTAAATATGCCTCTTTTGGTAGTACGATTAAGTTCCGCTTTTGTGTATTTTGAAACTTGGACTGATAGCATACGAAAGGAAATAAGCGCAAGTAACACGAGCTGTGCTTTACAGTTGTCGTCATGATGCAAATGCACATGTAGCCTCACACTCATCATGTTATTGATTTGAAAATATCAGATTACCTGTCAAAATCCGAAGGCTGGAAACTGCTGGAGTCGCTCGCGACAAATCAGATGTAAAAGTTTCTTTTGATCTGACTGAGATCCATGAGGTAACCGATAGTTGTAGGATGTTATTCTAATCAGCGGAACGCAGTTTTAACTCAGGTGCAAAAATGATGTCATTTCCATGGTCCAACAGGTTTAAACAACACTTTGAAGATGTTCGACATGCGTTCTCCTCATCTCCACCTTAGGCTACAGTCTGCGTGATAACTCGCCCATGCCAATAATATCAAATACTGTCAAAAATATTGGTCCATCACTGGTGTTCTTGCGCGTTTCGAACAAAACGTCCAAAATGAAAAGCTTTGCTTTCCAAATGTATGACACAAAGTATGTCCCGGATTAATAAATCAGATGTCGAGGTTCATTGCATGGTTTTAAAATCCTCTTTTTTGAGTTATCCAAAACCTCTCGGTGCTAAGAATCCGTTTGGTGTTGCTTTTGGAGGTTGTCTAATGGTAAACCAAATAGTTTCTTGGGATATAAATTGTCAGGGTTTGAGGTTTGTTCTCAAAAAGCAGAAAGACACAGCCATCTAGCGGCATGATATTCAACCAAGCAGCTGAAAATGAAGAAACCCCTCCCAGTTTTCCTGTCTGTTTACCAGAACATAACGAGTGTGATGTGTAAAAAATACGTTGATACATTAATTTAGCCCAGTACTATCTATCTATCTATCTATCTATCTATCTATCTATCTATCGCTTGTTTGCTGGTCCTTTCTTTCTTTCTTTCTTTCTTTCTCTTTCTATATTGTCTTATCATTTGTTTGTTAGTCTGTTCTTTATCTTTCCTTCCTTCTTTCTTTCTTTCTTTCTTTCTTTCTTTCTATATTGTCTTATCATTTGTTTGTTAGTCTGTTCTTTATCTTTCTTTCTGTCTGTCTATCTATCTATCTATCTATCTATCTATCTATCTCATTCTTTCTTTTTCTTTATTTCTTTCTGTCTGTATCATTCTGTTGTTTGTTACGTCCATCCGTTGTTTGTTTCTATCTATCTATCTATCTATCTATCTATCTATCTATCTATCTATCTATTTATCTCATTCTTTCTTTTTCTTTCTTTCTATTTGTCTGTCTATATCATTCTATCGTTTGTTCATCTGTCCATCTGTTGTTTGTTTGTTTGTTTCTTTCTTTCTATCTATCTGTCTGTCTGTCTATCTATCTATATCGTTCTTTCTTTCTTTTTCTTTCTTTCTTTCTATTTGTCTGTCTATATCATTCTGTCGTTTGTTTGTTCATCCGTCCATCCGTTGTTTGTTTGTTTGTTTCTATCTATCTGTCTGTCTATCTATCTATCTATATCGTTCTTTCTTTCTTTCTTTCTTTCTATTTGTCTGTCTGTATCATTCTGTTGTTTGTTCGTTTGTCCGTCTATCTGTTGTTTATTTGTTTGTTTGTTTCTTTCTTTCTTTCTTTCTTTCTTTCTATATATCTATCTATCTATCTGAAAGGCTTTAACACTTGATGATATTCCATTTAAATTAACAAAGAATCTTAAATTTTTTTTTTGTGTGTAAATTTTTTTTTTCTAATTCAAAGTTACATACAACCCAAACTCAATGTATTAATTAATTTATTTTTTTGCACTTTCTGCACAACCACATTCCCATTCACTTTCATAGTATGGAAGAGAGCAGCCTGAACATTATTCAAAACATCTATCTCTAACGAATTTGTAACGATATGGGTCAATAAATGAAAACTTTTTTGGGGTTAACTATTCAGGGTTCACATTAGTGGATTCGGTGGAAAATATGATAATTATGTTTCTTTTGCACAATTTAGCAAAACCCACGGCTCTGTGTATGATTCAAGCCGATATTCTCACGGCTCCTCCTCAGCTCAGGTAGTTTCAACATGAGTTTGCGGTTGTGATGATACGGGATTTCCCTGTGATGCATATGTTCTACACACTGCAAACTACCAAGACGACGCGACAAAACCAGAATGAAGCTTTTACAATCAACAAAGCAGACAATGCACGAGAGCGAAGTGCTTGATTAAAGTGGGAGTGCGCGCTCTTGCAGCGTAGACAGACTGTTACGCCCTCTTAACATTGTCATAGCCACATTTACTTCGGTAAACTTCCTCAAATATGCCGTTAAGCCATTAACTTCCTCTCTGAGGGGTGAACACACTCACGTCCTACAGACTTCAACAACTAACTTCCACAGCAGCGGGATCACGGTCCTCAAGAGCATCTGATATGTTTGGTAAGATACGTTTATTTAATAATCGCATGTAGTCCTGTGATATATAGCTTACCGTTTGTTAGACAACATATTTCTGTTTATTAATTTTTGGCTTGGTTTATTGAAGAGAAATTGCGCAGAGGCTGATTTATAATTTGAAAGTGTGAGTTTTTGCTAAATATGCTGTAATGTTCTCGCTTTCGACCGCGGCTTATGAATAAGCAGTGGCTTGAGTTTTTAAATCAGAGAGCAGGAATAGGGGCCACTCCCATAGAGAAACACAAGAGCACTGTAAAGCAATGTAATTAAGAGTATTGACAAGTACCGTTGTATACGAATAAATGTAAATTAACTCAATTCATAATGATGCCAAACTATAGTTTACGAGTTCTTGGCACTTTTGACCACTTTGAATTTAAGTTAGGTTAAGCTACAGATGAGAAAATCTTGAAAACACTACAAAGGACAATTTATTGGGACAAATTATATGTATGGAAAGACAAATTACGTATTATAACAAAACATAACCTCTGGGTCTAAAGACCTTTCTGTGAAAATTTGGTTGTGCATGTTGAAACATAATTACAGTAGACCCTGTTGAGAAAATGAATGGGAAATTATGCAAATTTGGAGAAAAAGAAAAAAGGCAGTTGGGTTTTCCAGAGGGAATGAGGAACTGAGAAACATCCTCATTTTTAAATCCAACAGAGCCATGCAGAAGTTGGGATACTTTTCTATTTCCGAACCAAACAGTTTCTTCCATTACCTAAGTCATATTTGCTTTAGCATATTTTACTAACCTACTATGTTCATTCTAGTTAGACAAGATAATAGCCCATCTGTAAGAGGATCTTCCACACTTATCCATGCTTAGAGCCGTTATTGTTAACTTCCTAATGTGAAAATAGCGTTACAAAACAGCTGAATATCTTGAATGACACAAGGGGCTCAACGAGGCACACTTTTCTGCGGTGAGTCACTGGAAAGATGGTGACATGCTGTGTCATAAATTGTGGTGACAGTTCCCATGATAATTTTTTCACCTGCTTATGTGGAGGAAATACATTACATGAAATACATGCAATTACAATTCCTCTGACAGTAATACGTTAGTTTCAGTTTCACTATGAAATTCTAGATTTAGTAGGAATGGATAAATTTAACCGACCACTTCTAGTATTGATTTCTTTATGCATACTGTGCAATCTAGTGTAAGTTCTCCTTTTGCTGCCAAAAACGAGTAGCCATCAGGACTGCTTGTTCCTCTGTTGGCTTATACATGATTTGCGTCACTCAGCTTAGTGATAAAGTGTAAAAAATTAAAAAACGATATTTGAACAGGGCCATAACCACTACAGACAATGTTCAGATTAGTCATCAACCATTATGGGTTTCCGATGGTTAAAACAAAATATTAAACTATTACATTAAGTTGCCTCAAACCTTAATCCACATCAGTGACTTAAACACTACCCCAAGTATGAGTTTAATGCAGTAAAACTGCAATGTCAGTACATGTGTTTTTCTCCATTTTATATAACAAAAGCTAAACATTTGTATTGTGATATGACAAAGCTGTGTTGTAAGTGACAGGACACACTCCACCCAGACTGAGCTGTCAGTGCCGTTTCGTTGAGCTCTTGGTTCACTAACCACATTGGCTAACGCCTTTCAGAAGAGGGCAGGGCTCAGAGTATTTCTCTCTCTGAGCGTCTCTGGAGATTGGGCAGAGTCCGTCTTACTCCTTTCTCCTGGGGTCAAACATCTGCCAGACTCTTGGAATAAGTGAGAAAGAAAGAGAGAACGGAGCTTTTCGGTTGTAACTTAACAGCTCTCACTTTCTGAACGCGAATCACTCTCACATTTGCTATAAGCAAGACAGCTTGGATGTCATGATCAAACTACTGAGGAAACAGCATATCATGTAACAAAAATTTTAATTATTAACAGACAATAACACGAAAAAAGTCCCAAACAGATGTTGAAAGATTTTAAAAAGTGCTTTGCGGACAGTACTTCACACTGGCCTCTGATGGAACAAGCAAAAGTGGTCAGTAAATCTACTTTCCAGCTCCTTTTCCACACAAACAGCAGTTACCCATGTTGACTTTGCACAAATGTTGAATGTCTGCAGATATAAATGTCTTCAGCATTAACTGTAACATAATGTTTTAGAAAATCTCAATTTGCGGGTCATATTTCCTACAGAGAGTCATTTTTGTGACCCAGATTGGTCATATTTCCACTGAACATGTCCCAAATGGAAAGATGTAGCACAAAGCTCTTGTTTTTTGTGCATTTCTGATGAGGTGAATGTGTGTAATCCCCTAATTTACAAGTGGGAAATTATTTGTGTTATAATATATGCACAGCTTATCAATAAAACTGCAAAGGGAAGTAGAAGGAACGGAGGGAGGCTGACTGTATATTCAAAACATTGTTTTTAAAAGCCAAAATGAGCTCAACAGGCTACATATTTGCATGAACACAAACAAGAGTTCTTGGTAACCTTTTTCTTTTGTCCCTCTTTGCATGTGTGTAAATCCTTCTTTTCAACAATCCATTCATCCTGTACATCCTCACCTTTTAAAATATGTATGTGATATTAAATTATTAATAAATTAAATTATGGCTGAAGCCTGTATGTTGCTAAATTATTTTCATGTTATGGTTATGATTCTAAAATGTATAGTATAGTAGTTTGCCTAAATAAATTACAAATAAAACACTTAAAACTAAAATTTATTTTTAAATGCAATTTTAAGTGAATTTAAGGCCTGTTCACACCAAGACTAATGTGTGGTGTAAAAATTCATTATGATTTTAATTTGAATAAACAAACAGATGCATGTAAATACATAAAAAACAAACAAACAAATAAATAAATACATAAATATGACAAAAGCACACAAGAAAATTACTAAAACTTTAAATTAAAATGGAAAATACAAAAATAAAAACATTCAAAAATAAAGCAGCGATTACCGGGGTTCAAGTGTTTCAAGCCATTTATGCACATTTATAAAAACACATTATTTAGTAAGTCTGTAACCGTCTGAATCAATGATTTAAAAAAGCATTTTTGGCTAATCCGGGTAATTTGCCATAGTAATATTATGCTTTTTTTATGACTGTTATGACCAGCTGTGGTCCAATCTCCTTAAAAGTTTGCATGCTTGTTTAGAATCACCTGTCACATGTGCTCAGCAGGTTTTGTGAAGTTTTGAGCTTTGTTTTAGGCTTTATAGGATTTTGGGTAAATTTGGACAGGCCCCTTTCCAAAGGGTAAATTTCAACATTTTATTTTGATAATTATTGACCTAGAGAGTCCAGAGAATTGTACTGCAGTGGCTTTTTACAGATTGATTGAAAAACCTAGGACTAGTTTGCAAAATTCTTTTTTTTTTTTTTTTTTTTTACATCTTCTCGATCGTTTAACAACCGATTTGATTGACAGCAGTGGTTCTAAAGGCAAAGTTGTCGGGAATGAGGAGTTTTATCGTGCAATAGGTATATCGTGCATATGTGCGCAAAACCGCTCAATATGCAATCGCTTACGCACTGATAATGCGATATATCAGTTTTACATGGAGACTGCTGATCCTTGGCCATTCTAACAATCTCAACAATACGAAATTAACACTGTCTGTAAGGTATTTTGTGTTATTTGATAAACACCAAATTGAATACAAAAGTCTGAATGGCTGGTTGAAAACGTAAATACTGTTGGACTGAATTTTTGTGCTAAACATTTGTACAGCATACAGTATACAGTATTGTCATATTGTCCTTTAACAGAGCAATGTCTCTTTCTCTGCAGACTGCTGAAGTGGAGTGGTCACCTTTGTATCATGCAGAGCATCAAGTGTGTGGTGGTGGGGGACGGAGCGGTCGGAAAAACCTGCCTGCTCATCTCGTACACGACCGGCGCGTTCCCCAAAGAGTACATTCCCACCGTGTTCGACAACTACAGCTCCCAAGTCACTGTGGACGGCCGCACCATCAGCCTCAACCTGTGGGACACAGCAGGCCAGGAGGAGTACGACCGCCTTCGCACGCTGTCCTACCCTCAGACCAACGTCTTCATCATCTGCTTCTCCATCTCCAGCCCCCCGTCCTATGAGAACGTCAAGCACAAGTGGCACCCAGAGGTGACGCACCACTGTCCCAGCGTGCCCATCCTGCTGGTTGGGACCAAGAGCGATCTCCGCAACGACGCAGATGTGCTGAAGAAGCTTAAGGAGCAGAACCAGGCGCCCATCACGCTCCAGCAGGGCCACGCTCTGGCTCGCCAAATCCACGCCGTCAAGTACCTGGAGTGTTCGGCACTCAGCCAGGACGGCATCAAGGACGTGTTTGCAGACGCAGTGCGTGCCTTCCTCAGTCCTCAACCTGTGGCTGCAAAGAAGCCCTGTATACTCCTCTGAAAACACAGAGAGCATAGAGGTATTTTAATTGAATTACAGATGGGAGAGCATAGAAATGGTGGGAATGTTACGGAATAATAGGTTTTCAGTGACCAAGAAACACAGCCTAAATCTGTGAAATTTAAAAAATACATGATTAAGTAAAATGTTAGGTTTTTACACTGTACTGAGATCCCTACTGTTTATTTTCCATAGAATTTCAAGGGGAGAGAGTGTTTTGGGATTTCATAAACCACTAAACAGTTTGATAGCATCCTCTTGTGTTGTAGGAATACATAAAACAATACAGAGGAAGTAACCCTTAAACACATTTCAGAGAAAAAGGGTTCTAGTTCCTTTTTAGTGTTTGCAGACTTATTAATACTATTGGTCAATGAAGTTTTTTTCATTTTGTCTTTATTATTTACAAAAAAATGATCTGAGAATTTTTTAGTACTAATATAATAAAGCTTTTTATGCCCAAGGCATTTGTTCTATGATTGGGGGTGTCCTTGAGGACAGGCTTTTAGTGTAATTAGTGGCTTTATCTATAAATACTATAGTTGTTCACACAAAATGCGTTCTTACGCACAGCTGAAAGGGAAACAAAGCAGGGTTTTGAGGCGCTAAAGGTTGCATGCACTTTGCCACAGCATCTTTAAAATATGGTGCTTGTGTGAGAGATTTTCTAACTAAAGAAACAACGCAACCGCATATGCCCATTTTTCAAAAGCCTTGGTTTCGGAAGTATTTTGCGTATTCATTTTTTCCTGTAAGGATTTAAAAAAATTGTCCGTTCAGGAGGTTTAAGCCATGAAGCAAATCAACCAGCTATGAGGTGAATCACAACATTACAAAAAAAGAAAAAAAAGAAAAAATGGAGAGAAGACAAAGTTACAAGAATGTTTACTTAACCGCTTTAATGATGAGGGCAAGAACTACAATCCCACAAATCATTGCAAAATATGCATATATGTACAAATATTTAAATAGTTTGAGAGCATAGGGAGGCAGTATCATGTTATTTGCAGTGCTTTATGGGAGTGGGTGGTCACTGAGACCTCATTTGCTCGTCGCGATTCTCTGATTGGTGAATACTTTGTGTAGAATCATGGGTAATGTAGGTTTTTTTTTTTTTTTTTAACCAGGAATTCAGTTTTGACATCATTACACATATATGTACAAATGTTTAAATAGTTTGAGAGCATAGGGAGACAGTATCACGTAATTTGCAATGCTTTATGGGAGTGAGTGATTGGTGGATATTTTGTACAGAATCATGGGAAATGTAGTTTTTTTTTTTTAACCAGGAATTCTGTTTTGACATTGTTTATTGCAAAATACGCATATACGTACAAATATTTAAATCGTTTGAGAGCATAGGGTGACAGTATCCCAATATTTGCAATGCTTTTTGTTAGGGATGCACAATATTTGATTTTTCAACAATATTTGTTTTTCAACTCGTTTTGGCCGATAACCGTTGCTGATACCAATATATTTCCTTTTGTTTGGAAACGACGGCAAGTCTCTCCTGTATGGAAATTATAAGCAAATTATTTTTAATTCTGGCTAGTTATTAACAAGAACTTATTTGTTAGAATTAAATCAACAATAATGAATTTTTTTTAATGACAGTGCATTGAAGCTTTGAAAATAACTTGAATTAAACTATATATCAATTGCTGCAATTGAAAATTGGAGAAAAATGCAGTGGTAAACTTAACAAAAATTTTAGGTTCAGTCTACTCAAAAATGTTTAATCAACTTAAAATGTTAAGTTGTGCTCTATGACAACTTAGATATTTGAGTTGATTTAACTTAAAATTAGGGAAGCTGGATAACAAGCCCAGCTTTTAGGTTTAACAAACCTAATTTTTGTTTAGTCAACTTAAATATCTAAGTTGTCACTTAGTACAACTTAACATTTAAAGTTGAGTAAACTTATTTGAGTTGACTGAACTTAAAATTTTAAGGCAGCAGGGTAATTATTTTAAGTTGACTCAACAAATGTGTTTTTTACAGTGCATTATCAGCCGATTCCAATACCAGTCTGATAATATTGTGCATCCCTACTTTTTTTGGGAGTGGGTGGTCACTGAGAGCTCATTTGCTTGTTGTGATTTTCTGATTGGTGGATATTTTGTGCAGAATCATGGGTAATGTAGTTTTTTTTAGCCAGGAATTATCTTCAAACATGATTTTTTAAAAATATAACTGATGGTTTAACAAAAGCATACACCAATAATTAACAATCTCATAGCTCACAGCAGGTTTGTCTTTAAAGATTTATAAGTTATCATTCAAAATCAGTTCCTCTATGGAGAAAATGAATGGGATTTTTACTTCCGGAACCCTACTGTCACACTCTATTCAAACAGCGCAGTGGAGCGCAAAAACGCGTTCTGTGTGAACTGTCCCCTTAGACATACCTGATCTTATATGGGTGATGAGGGTGTTGTTGCCTGGCAGCTTGTCGGCTTTACTTCCTTGTGGTGGGGAAACTGTCTGGCAGTTCCTTCAGGAAACAGAGGTCCCAGCATGCACCGCGCCACATTCAACTCTTCATTCTTTTCTTCCTCAGCACTCCAGGGTGGGGCTTCAGAACCTTTTTAGAAAACAAGGCACTTTCTTCACTTGATGACTGATTTGGGAACAGCTTGTGTCTTTTTGATTAGCACAATCCTCAATGAGCCATTAACGTAAAGGAAGGAAGCTTCCAATTGGCCAAAGTTTCAGTTAAGCTTGTAGATTTCAAGGCTCAGGGATTCATTAACAAGCTCTTTTACCTTCATATGTTTGGTTCAGATGAATGTATGACTTTACAGTGCCTTCCTATATACAGTATATTTTTAGCATTTTTTTTTCTATAATGTTTAGCCTTTTAGCATTAGATCAAATGTTTGCCAAAAGTCAAGAAGATCATATTGTGGCTCATTAAGGACAGCTTTCTGAATACTATGCTGAAGCTCTCAAGTCTCCTTAATACATTCACAGCAAACAGAGAAACACTTCATTGTGCATCAGTCATATGTCATAGCATGTGTTGCTCAGTCTGTATGTGTGCTTTTGGCCATTAATGTATGAGAAATCCCAAAGTCATGTGAAAGCAATACTTTTCAAACATTGAATAATTCAGCTGAGATTTGTGTGGATGCTACAGGTCAGTCTCATGAAACAGGACCCTCACAGATCAGTCTTGTTTCATTAAAGAAATACAAATGTATCAGCATCTCACATTTTTCATTCCTGCTGAAAACAGAGGACATCATTTACTCTTTGATGGACTTCCAGATTCCAAAATCTCCATATCTTGCCTCAGCTTCTTGAATCATTCTTTTTATTTATTTTATTTTTCATTTTATTGTTTGTCTTGTATGCCTCACTAAACAGTGACATTGTGACATCCTTTAAACCTTTAAAAGGTCATTTCCCCAAGCCAATTTTATGTAAAATATTTATCGATTTGTAATTTGTGCAAATGAATTACATTTTTTGTTTTGCGTTTTGATCACAATTTGTATCCTAATAAAATTTAAACAGCTTTATTTTAGCATCCTACTACAGTTCTGTATTGTAGTCATTTCTATCAATGTTACGTTTGTAATTTTAACACAACAGTTGTAAGAAAGTTCATTTCTGTGCAGGTTTTCAGCAGATTTGTTGTCTTCCTACAGAACCATTCAAAAGTTTAGTTTTTTTATGTTTTAAAGAAGTCTCACCAAGGCTGCATTTATTTGATATGATATAGTAATATTATGAAAAATTATTATGGTTTTAAATAATAAATTCTTTTATAATATATTTTAAATAATTTATTCCTGCTGGCAAAGCTGAATTTTCTGCATCATTACTCCAGTCTTCAGTGTCACATGATCCTTCAGAAATCAGTCTAATATACTGATTTGTTGCTCAAGAAACATTTCTGATCATTATCACAGCTGAAAAATGTTGTGTAAAACAGTTGTGCAGCATAATATTATGTTAAGTTATGATAGATTTGTTTTAGGATTCTTTAAATAAATGTGTTGTATTATACAGCTGAAGTCAAGTTTATATACACCTTGCAGAATCTGCAAAATGTTAATTATTTTAAATAAAAAAAAGGGGGATCATAAAAAATGCATGTTATTTTTATTTAGTACTGACTTGAATAAGATATTTCACATGAAAGATGTTTACATATAGTCCACAAGAGAAAATAATAGTTGAATTTATAAAAATAACCTCATTCAAAAGTTTACATACGCTTGATTCTTAATACTGTGTTGTTATCTGAATGATCCACAGCTGTTTTTTTGTTTAGTGATAGTTGTTCATGAGTCCCTTGTTTGTCCTGAACAGTTCAACTGCCCGCTGTTCTTCAGAAACCAAATTATTTGGTTTTTCAGCATTTTTGTGTGTTTGAACCCTTTCCAAAAATGACTGTATGATTTTGAGATCCATCTTTTCACACTGAGGACAACTGAGAGACTCATATGCAACTATTACAAAAGATGCTTGCTGATGCTTTAGAAGGAAACACCATGCATTAAACCTGGGGGTGAAAAGATCAGGATAAATTTAACTTCCTTTGTCTTCTGGGAAACATGCAAGTATCATCTGAAGGGCAGTGCTAAATAAAAAAAAAATATGATATTTAGGCAAAATAAGAAAAATGTACATATCTTCATTCTGTTCAAAAGTTTTCACCCCCCCAGCTCTTAATGCATCGTTTTTCCTTCTGGAGCATCAGTAAGTGTTTGAACCTTCTGTAATAGTTGCATATGAGTCCCTCAGTTGTCTTTAGTTTGAAAAGATGAAACTAAAAATCATACAGTCATTGGAAAGGGTTCAAATACAAAAAAATGCTGAAAAGCCAAAGAATTGGTGGGACCTGAAGAATTTTTCTGAAGCACAGTGGACAGTTTAACTGTTCAGGACAAACAAGGGACTCATGAACATCACTAAACAAAAAACACTGTGGATCATTCAGGTAACAACACAGTATTAAGAATCAAGCGTATGTTTACTTTTGAACAGGGTTATGTGAAATATCTTAATATCTTATTCAGGACAGTACTAAATAAAAAATAACATGCATTTTGTATGATCCCTCTTATTTTGGTAAATTAATTCACATTTTGCAGATTCTGCAAGGTGTATGAAAACTTTTGACTTCAACTATAAATGTCAATTTTAATAAATTCAATGCATCCTTGCTTGACAGTAACATGAGTTTCCTTTAAAACTTTTGAATGGTAGTAGAGTTTTAAAATGTCAAACAATAAGTCCATGATACTACTAGAGATGCGATTTCAGTAAATTCTTTTATTTAAAAACATCCAAGCATATTGATTTACAGATTAAAGAGGAAGCAGCTATAGTGTATTTAAATACAGCGTGCCAGATCATTTCCCTATCTGACTGTGATAGTGACAAAACACTGAACATATAGAGGCAAAACAGTGAACCTGATATCAGCTCGCTCGCTCTTTCTCTCACACACACTCTCACACTCACACTCACACTCACACAAATGCCTGAAGCTTTTGCAGCAGGTAGTGATTACAGCAGAGCTGTTCAGACAAGTCAAAGTTCACTGGAACGTATTTCAACTATACTGAAACGTCCACTCTTTTCTTTATAATCTATACTAGTGCCAAACCTGATCAAGAAAGTAAAAGCCTTTTTGGCAACCAACTGAAAAGTGTATGTTACCAGCCTATGTTTACTCACTCTCGAATTGTTGCAAACACACATACAATATCCATACAACCAAAAAACCAAAAAACTACATCATGATCATACAGGTTTGAAACAACATGAGGATGAGTCAATGATAACAGAATTTTCATTTTGGATGTACTATTTCTTTAACTATCTTTGATAAGGTCAGAGCTGGTCAGTGAATTTGGAGCATCAGGAATGCTGGAGAAGGGATTTCCTTTAGTGCTCTTCAGCATTCGAGCTTCCTTTATCAGTGAATAAATAAACAACACTCCCAATTTGGCATCAGAATGACATTCAGTCTTAACTCTTCCTAGTCATCCTGTATTTCTGTTGTCACTCATTATCGGTGCTTTTCCCTGCATGACCAGAAATTGCCCTTCTCTCTGTTGCCTGACCGCTCTTATTTGACTGTGAAATTAGCTCCTGGTACCTTTGTTGGTTTTCCAAGCGCTAACAGTGACTCTTTTGTCAGTTTAGCTTCATTCATTTGTTTGCCCATTCCTGTGTAAATTTTTGACTTGAGCCTCACTAACAGCTTCTGCTATGAAATGACCATCTTCTCCTGTTATATCTGAAATTATTTTTGAAATGAAGAAGTGAAAACAAAAGTGAAAAAAAAAGAAAAATGCAGGTTATTGTTGAAGGCTTTACATTACACTGCTTTTCTTTTTACAAAATGAACCAACAACTCCAATCTGCAATCTCTATTTATACAAATTACTTTAAAATATAAAAAAATGGTCAAATGATCAACATTAAAAATACTTATAAAATTGGTATAAAACATTGAATCAAAATGTATAAAATATTGTCTTATGCTCCTCAAGGCTGGATTTATTTGATCAAAAATACAGAAAAAAACTGTAGTATTGTGAAATATTATTACAGTTTAAAATAATTGTTTTCTATTTTAATATATTTTAAAATATTATTTATTCTTGTGATGCAAAGCTGAATTTTCATCAGCCATTACTCCAGTCTTCAGTGTTGCATGATCCTTAAGAAATCATTATAATATGCTGATTTATTACTTTTATTATCAATGTTGGAAACAGTTGATTCCCTCTTCAGGATTCTTTAATGAATATAAAAGTTGAAAAGAACAGCATTTATTCAAAACAGAAATCTTTTCTAACAATATAAGTCTTTGCGATCACTTTTTTATCAATTTAACACATCCTTGCTGAATTAAATTATGAATTTCTTAAAAAGAAAAAAAAGCATACAAAATGTATTGTCCACAAACTTTTAAATAGTAGTCTATATTGTTACAAAGGTTTATATTTCAAACAACAACAACAATTCACAAATAATTTACTCACCCCCTTGCCATCCAAGATGTTCATGTCTTTCTGTCTTCAGTCGTAAAGAAATTATGGTTTTTGAGGAAAACATTTCAGGATATTTCTCCATATAATGGACTTCATTGGTGCCCCGATTTTGAACTTCCAAAATGCAGTTTAAATGCGGCTTCAAATGGCTCTAAACAATCCCAGCCAAGGAAGAAGAGTCTTATCTAGCGAAACGCTCTGTAATTTTTTTTTGAAAAATAAAGATGTGTATACTTTTTAAGTGCAAAACCTTGTGTAGCACAGGCTCTGGGATGCGCGTCCACAATGCTACGAATTAGTAATGGGTCGTTCTTGAACGATTCTTTCATTTTGAACGAATCTTCAATGTGACTCGGGAAGAACGAGTCGTCTCGTGGATTGATTCATTCAGTCGCGCATGCGCAACATCCTATTAGGTTCTGTACTGGAATTAGTTCACCTGTTTTGAGTCTTCGGGTTTTTCGAGTCAGTTGTTCATCTTATGGGGCTGTCACGTGATGATCGAACGACTCAGATAAACTAAAGACCCAGGTAAACAATGAATTAATCTTTTCTGTTTCTTATAGCATTATAGTTTTGTCTTGTTTGTAGTGTGATCAGAGTTTGTGTAAGCAGTAGATGTGTTAGGGAAGTAACACGTAACATTTTCATTATATTTTGCTAAAATGAACGAAATGACTCGAAAAAGAGATTCGTTCATTTTGCTGAAGCCGTTCATTTGTCGGTAAAATGATCCGAATGATTTTTGTTTGTAAACAGCGTTTGACTTACTTGCACTTTCTTAGTCTTTGCACGTTCACTTTGTAAACACTGGGTCTGTAGATCCGCCTATGTTCCGCGTGACCTTTCAACGTGATTCAATAGTACGTGAATGTGCATCCCAGAGCCTGTGCTACACAAGCTTTTGTGCTTAAAAAGTATAAAAAAATTGTATTTTCCAAAAATCTTGTTTTTGCTAGGTGACAGATCGTTTCGCTAGATAAGACCCTTCTTCCTCGGCTGGGATCATTTAGAGTCCTTCGAAGCTGCATTTAAACTACATTTTGAAAGTTCCAAATCGGGGCACCAATGAAGTCCAGCATACGGAGAAAAATCCTGAAATGCTTTCCTCAAAAACTATAATTTCTTTACAACTGAAGACAGAAAGACATGAACATCTTGGATGACAAGGGGGTGAGTAAATTATTTGTGAATTGTCCTAGAAGTGGAGTTCTCCTTTGACTAGTTATTTATTAAAGAATCCTGTAAAAAAGGTATCAGAGGTTCCAAGAAAATATTAAGCAGCACAACCATTTTCAACATTGTAAAACATAATAAATCAGCATATTAAAATGACTTCTGAAGGATCACGTGACACTGAAGACTGGAGTAAGGATGCTGAAAATTCAGCTTTGCATCACAGGAATAAATTTTATTTTACAGTACATTAAAATAGAAAACCATTGTTGTAAATCGCAATGATATTTCAAAATATTACAGATTTCTCTGTATTTTTAATCAAATAAATGCAACCTTGATGGGCGGAAAACTAATCCCACACTTTTGAACGACAGTGTATATAATGAACATTTAAGGTAGTTCTTTATTTTGCAGTGCACCTGTTACACCTTACATGTACTTAGCATAGTAATAACAGTAAATTATGCATAATTACAAGCAACTTACCCTAAACCAAATCCTATCCTATCCCTATAGTATTATGTTATTAATAAATATTCAGTACTTAATTGTATTATCACACTTAAACAAGGACACCTTAAAACGTTACAAAAAATAAATATCCCAATACCGATAAATAAAAAAACCTCTAACATCAGCCACTGTTGCATGTGCTAATCTCAGATTACTTTTCATCCAAATATTTATTTGACACTGATTTAAAAACAGTATTTTGATACACCATAAAAGCATTATTATATGCAGTCATGTTCACAACACTATGCTGAACTATTGCACTGTAGCAGTTTTCTCATTCAACCAATGGCAACATCATATTTGAAATGTGTCCTAAGAGCCCATGTCGTTTACGATCAATAACCGCAACTACATTTGACCACAGAAGTATGTACAAACTTAACAATGCTCGATAGCCACTAAAGGTACACAAGAAACGCTGTGCAAGGGACTTTTCACATGAGTTACTTTAGCGTTTACAAAGGAAGAGAGAAATATCTGGTGTGATTGAACTAAATGTCTTTGAGCAGCATCAGCAGTCAGTGTATATAAGCTCAATGTGGCACTTGTGAAACAGCAGCTGCAAACCGACTGACACGACATTAAAGTCCATCGTCACTCCTCAGAGTTCAGTTACTTTTACATTTGCCAACATATAATATTTAATAAGAATAACAAATAATGTATGACCCTGATAAACCAACTAGAAAGAGACAGACATGGCACTTCACATTTTGATTTAACTAATTAAAAGGAATTTATTTGAACATAATCAGCCGTTCCAATTACAAATGTAGTACACTACTGACAGTGATCTTTCAACTGAGTTAAAAACACCATATGTGAAGATGTAAACAGTCTCTTTCCACACATACATGCTCCGATCAGTGTCGACCCTATATCAGCATGTGTGCCGGCCTCAGAGCCCTAGTGTCTCAAGTTTCAAGGAGATGATGCAAGTATTCACTTCCTGTGTCAGAAGCGCTTTCCCTCTGGAGGTGTTGCAACCATCACCTCCTTACCTCCAAAGTCCCAGTAGGCAGTCATGTGGAAGGCCATGTTGGACAGGACCACCAGATACTCACACAGAGCAAACAATGTGTAAACTGCCATAGAGAGACAAAAGAAATGAATTAAGTGTGGTAAATCAATGTCATTAATTGATTAATTTAAAGAAAAAAATCACCCCAAGAATGAAATGTATTCACTCTCAGGCCATTCAAGATATAGATGAAGATTTCTTAATCAGAACAAATTTGGAGAAATTTAGCATTGCATCACTTGCTCACCAAGTGATCCTTTGCAGTGAATGGGTGCCGTCAGAATGAGAGTCCAAACAGTTGAAAAAAACATCACAATAATCCACAAGTAATCCACACAACTCTATTCAATCATTTAATGTCTTGCTTTTAGCTAAAATACAGGTTCTCTCTCTATAACATCATTTCCTTCAAAATTGTCTGAATCAGGAGAGAAATCTGCACTGATAAGTAAGTGTTATTATATATTATGGACTGGTATTTTCAGAATTAGATGTTTAAAGGGGTCATCGGATGCTAAGTTCACTTTTACATGTTGTTTGAACATTAATGTGTGTTGGCAGTGTATGTACAGATGTACCCTATAATGATAAAAATCCATGCAGTGGTTTTTAATTAATCTGTAAAAATAATATCCCCTTTTTCAAATCGAGCCATTCTCAGATGCTTGTCACAAGATGCCTGGCGTCACACCGACAGAGGCCGCTCCCACGATAGTTGATTGACATGAGCGTCTTACCTCAGACCAGCCCTAAATCAGCTGTAACAGTCCATCCTCTTTGTTTCGATGCTGTAGCAGGGATGTAAGTTAGACAAAAATATCTCAGATTGAGCGTGTTGCTTGATGTAATAATGAATGTAGTGGTCGTCATTTACTCCCAACATCTGAGCAGCTGAAGATGCACTAGATTACATTTGTTTGTTAAGGGAATGCACCTCCCGATCTACATATATCCGTCTATGTTCGTGCGAATCATTCATCATCCAACTTCACTTACAGCAGAAGTGAGTATAAGAGTTTTTTATGAATCTTTGCGATTGCCTTTCCTAATAATGTGCTAGTTAGCAAGTTTAGCGGCTAAACGCGGCTAAAGTAAACATGCTCATCTTCCCACAGAGAGAAAAGAGAGGCGGGGCGAGCAGAGCTCATTTGCATTTAAAGCAGCCTCGACCAGAATGAGATGATTTTTGCAGAGCTGATTTTGGCAGGGTAAAAAGGGTGTTGTTTTACACTACCATTAAGAAATTTTAACCAAAGTATATTATAGACTTTTCATTAAGACCCTAAAGAATCATATCAACTTGTGGAAAATGGGCATCCGATGACCCCTTTAAAGGTTAAACACCTGGAAGTTAAAATCATGAAGTTGTATTTTACAAACATGCAGCTTTTTCACTTCTTAAGATGTTAATTGTTGGACTGGAGTCGTGAGAATTATTTGTGGATTATTGTGATGTCTTTATCAGCTGTCGGACTCTCATTCTGACGGCACCCATTCACTGCACAGGATCTATTGGTGAGCAAGTGATGTTACATTTTTCCAAATTTCTCCAAATCTCCACATGAGTATACACTACCAGTCAAAAGTTTTTGAACAGTAAGATGTTTGTTTTTTGTTTTTTTCCAAGTCTCCAAAGTGATCCAAAGTACAGCAAAAACAGTAAAATTTTGAAATATTTTTACTATTTTAAGTAACTGCTTTCTATTTGAATTTATTTTAAAAAGTAATTTATTCCTGTGATTTCAAAGCTCACATCACATGATCCTTCAGAAATCATTCTAATATTCTGATTTGCTGCTCAAAACCATTTATTATTATTAATTTGAAAACAGCTGAATAGAATTTTTTCAAGTTTCTTTAATGAACAGGAAGTTCAGAAGAACAGCATTTATCTGAAATCATTTGTAACATTACAAATGCCTTTATCATCACTTTTGATCAACTTAGAGCATCCTTGCTAAGTAAAGTATTAATTTTATATACTACTTTTCATTTCAGATAAATGCTGATCTTTGGATCTTTCTATCCATCAAAGAATTCTGAAAAAAAAAAAAAGCACTCAACTGCTTTAAACATTAATAATATTTAGGGATCATGTGACTCTAAAGACCGGAGTAATGATGCTGAAAATTTAGCTTTGATCACAGGAATAAATGACAGTTTAAGATATATTCAAAAGCAGTTATTTTAAATAGTAAAAATATTTCACAATGTTACTGCTTTTGATGTATTTTGGATACTCAGAGGAGACTTCTTTAAAAAAAACATTAAAAATCTTACTGTTTTTTCATTTTTCATTTTTCCATTTTGGGTACAATTTGAAAAGCCGGACATTCAATTTCAGATTACATTTAACAATGGAAAATATCAACACAAGCCTATAATAGGACAATAATTATTTTTTAAAAAAGATACCCTACCATTTAAAAAGTTGGGGTCAGTTTTATTTTTTTTTTTTTAAGAAATAATCAGCAAGGATGCATTAATTTGATAAAAATACCTTTTTCATTGCTACAGAAAATTAAAAAACTTCAAATAAATGCTGTTCTTCTGAGCTTTCTATTTATCAAAGTAACATGAAAAAATGATCATGGTTTCCACAAGAATATTTAGCAGCACAAACGTTTTCAAAACTGAAAATAGGAAATGTTTCTTGATCAGCAAATCAGCATATTAGAATGATTTCTGACGGATCATGTGATGCTGAAGACTGGAGTAATGAAGCTAAAAATTCAGCTTTGCATTACCGGAACAAATAACACTTTAAAAGAAATTCAATTATAAACCAGTTATTCTAAATTAAAATCAGATTTCACAATATTACTGTATTTTTGAGCAAATAAATGCAGCCTTAGTGAACATACAGTAAAGATCAAAAGTAGTAATTAATTATAATTTGTAAGAACTTGTGAGTTCATGTTAAGCATGTAACATCACCAAAATGGAACATGCGTTGAGTGGAACATGGGTGGGGTGAATGACAGAAAGGCGAAGACGTTGCACTCACTTCCTGTTTCACAGTATGTGTTGTGCCGCCTGTAGAAGTAAGCAGCCAACAGACAGAAGAAAAGGTTGAAGAGGAAGAGGCGGGACTTCAGGCGGGATGACATCATCTCCTGATGTTGAAGAGGGTTTGGGTAGATGCAGTGGAGAAAGAGAGAAGAAAGACGACAAAAAGGAGAAAGAAGACACACAATGTCATCAGTTCTCTTCTGCAACATGATGTGGGGCAAGCAGGTGGAACGAGGTTCTGTGAAAGCACACCAACCACTTCCCCCGAAGCACTCAACCCAGCTGTACTTTCACAGCCATAGAAATATAAAGCTACACTGCGGTCTCTGACACGTCAACTCCTATGATTCTCACCCAGCAGCACAAGCAACACCTTTTATTAGAGCCGTGCTCGTGGTGTCAAGATCACTAGGGTGTTAAGAATATATCTCAATAATTACTATATGTCAGTGTTTCAGCTGAATCTAAAAATGGTCATACATGCTCGCTTCAGCCAATCAGAAAAGGATTTGCTTGTATGCATTATTTAAAAGCTAAACTTAATCTAAATCTCAATCTGCCCAAGTATGTACTAGACCTGATTTATGACTTAATAGACAAAAATATATTCTTTATAAAAGCTTTTTTAAAATGTAAATCAACAACTGAGTAGTCCAAATAAATTATTAGATACATATCAAAACATACCAAATAAATAAAAAAAAAAAAAAAAAAAAAAAAAAAAAAAAAATCACATAAAATCACATAAAATCTTTCCTGACTTGGAATATAGTTAATTATTTATTTTATGTTTTGTAAAATAACTGGCATGTTTTTAAAAGGATGAGCAGGAAATTAACATTTAAAACCAGAGAAGTGCAGATGGCACTTAATTTAGTTATTAGTTTGCATATTACATATGAGATTGGCTTATGCTGCCCTCTGCTGGTCGCTTTTTGACAGTTGTTGGCAAATAAGTGCAGGCCCAGAATACAGAGAAGTCATTACCTCTTCGCTGAGAGAATACTTGGCAATCATCGACCACAGCTTGCAGGTGCACATCATGTGGACCAGGGAACTGCCGATAAACACGATGAAGCCGCTTTTATGGACACCTGTCAACCATATATACATACACAACATTAAAAACCAAATGGACATGTACAAAATGCTTGTTTTGCAGGTTAAATTAACATCCACCTTATTTTTCAATGTGGAAGTAAGCCTATTGATGAGACTTACGGTTCATTAGGCGCTACAGGGAAATACCGAGAATAATAACAATGTGCAGTAAACGGTAAAACAGTTTACACTACAAACCAGTGTGTTCATGATTAAGATAATACATTAAAATAATATGGTAAGACACACCAATTTGCAATATCAAGCAGCAAAACTGTTTTGCACAGCTAAAAATAGCTGGATGCGGATGAGACTGGAAGCCAGACCCATAACATTTACAAATGGGCCACGCCTACTCTTACGAGAAAAATAAGGTGGACAATAAATACATTTTACAAAAATGTTTTATTATTCTGTAGTGTACATTTTTTTATTATTATTTATTATTTTTTTCATTTTTAAATAATTTTATTGTGTATTTGTTTTAATTTAAATCAATATAAATTTAATGCTGATGTGAATATACACTACCTTTCAAAAGTTTGGGGTCAGTAAGATTTTTTTTTTTTTCACTTGTATTCAGCAAGGATACTTAAATTGATCAAAAGTGACAGTAAAGACATTTATATTGTTACAAAAGATTTCTATTTAAGATTATGACTGTTCCTTTCGATTCATTAAAAAAAAAACTTGAAAAAATGCATCACGGTTTTCTTAAAAATATTAAACAAAAACGTTTGACTGTTTTTCATATTGATTATTAGAAGAAATATTTCTTGAGCAGCAAATCAGTATATTAGAATGACTTGAAAGATCATGTGAAACTGAAGACTGCAGTAATGATGCTGAAAATACGGTTTTACCATCACATAAATACATTTAATTAAAATACACTACCAGTCATATGTTTTTTGGACAGTAAGATTTAAATGTTTTTTTAAAAAGTGTCTTCTGCTCACCAAGCCTGCATTTGTCAGATCCAAAGTACAGCAAATAATAATGAAATATTTTTACTATTTAAAGTAGCTGTTTTCTATTTGAATATATTTTAAAATGTAATTTATTCCTGTGATTTCAAAACTGAATTTTTAGCATCATTACTCCAGTCACATGATCCTTCAGAAATCATACTTATATTCTGATTTGCTGCTCAAAAAAACAATTATTATTATTATGTTGAAAACAGCTGAGTAGAATTTTTTTCAAGTTTCATTGATGAATAGAAAGTTCAGAAGAACAGCATTTATCTGAAATAGAAATCGTTTGTAAGATTAGAAATGTCTTTATCATCACTTTTGATCAATTTAAAGCATCCTTTTTAAATAAAAGTATTTCTATCATTTCTTCTGAGCTTTTGAGTGGTATAGTGGTAATTCTGATAACAGCAATAATAATAAAAAAATGTTCCTTGAACAGCAAATCAGCATATTGGAATGATTCGTGAAGGGTCATGTGACATTGAAGACTGGATGCTGATCACAGGAATAAATTACTTTTTAAAATATATATTTAAATAGAAAACAGTTATTTTAAATAGTACAAAGCCTTCAAAACATTACTCTTTTGCTGTATTTTTGATCAAATAAATGCAGGTGAGCAGAAGAGATTTCTTAAAAAAAAATAAAAAATAAAAACATTAAAAATCTTACTAAAAGTCTCCAAAACGTTTCGACTGCTAGTGTATATTAAAATAGAAAACCGTTATTTTAAATTGCAATAATATTTCATAATAGTACTGGGTCCGCATTAGAGACTTTAAAACTCTTACCCAAACTTTTATATGCTTTACAAGTACACTTTCTATTTAAGTCATAATTTATTCTTTTTTGTGTTACAGTAATGAGAATTTTAAACTATAATGCGCTACTGAGAGTAGTAAGGGTTTGCTTGAAATGAAAATATTTTTAAAAGAAAAATAATACAATCTCATCAATGATCATCAAAGAGTTGCAAAGGACTTTTTTGAATCTCCAGCCATTTACAAACACGCCACATTTAACTAATCGTTAAAAATATAATAAAAAACACTTTCAGCAACTCCCTGCATTTGCGTGCATGTTCAAATAGGATTTAGGGCTTCAGTCCAAAAAGGCACTTACTGTAGGTCTCAGTGGAGGAGACGTAGGTGAGCAGAAGCAGCCCTACATTTTCACTTAAAGCTAAAAGGAATGTGACGCCACTCAGAAGTTGCTCCTTAAGCCTCCTGGAAAAGCGTCCACGGTAAAAACTCAAATATGCTGCTGCTACCAGGAAGCGCGGCGCAGAATGAAGGCCGATGCTGAAACGCCAGATGTAGCGCTCCGGTGTCAGACTGATGGCCGCGCTGATGGATGGGAGGTAGTTAGGAACCTGTGAAGGATTTTAAGGATCTTTATTACAGTATCACTGCTATATATATATATATATATATATATGTGGTGTGACAGTGTCATTTCCAGAGGGGATGTGAGTCCAGCAGTGATGTTGTGGTTCTCACCTGGCAGTGTGTGTAGGTCGCATCATTGTAGTGGTAAAGCAGAGCCAGCACGACGCAGGCGATGAGGCCGAGCAGAGGCAGACACACCGTGATTACCGCTAACCGGGTGAAAGGCACACGGATGAGAGGCTTGTCTCGATCCACATATCCGTACGGCACCTGTTGCATCTTCGCTCAGCCAATTACAGCTCCAGATGTGTCAACAGCTACAGACCGACGCTACACAGCCCATTGCAAGTGCAATGATGCGATGACAGCATCTCTAAACTACATGTTTGATAATTAGCCTGAGCTGAAGTTGCGGAATTAACGTGGCTGTGGATTATGGCTTGAGTTACATGTTTAGCGGCCGTTCGCTAAACTCCGGCGCTCAGTCGTCAGATTTAATAGTAGACGATCTCTAAATAAAGAGATATTCAAGTCAGCACCGATAATTAAGCAGTTAATAATTCCATTCTGTCAAAAGATTGTTAAAAGACTAGATTCCTACTGTTACTCTGGATGTGTGAGTCGAGATTGCGTACATTTCCGGTTAAGTAGATTTCAAAATAAAAGTCCTTGCTGCGTGCCATGATTTGTTAAAATAAAATGTTTACATATTTTACACGATCAAAAGTTTTTAAACAGTAAGTTTTTGAATGCTTTTTTTGGTCTCTTCTGCTCACCAAACCTGCGTTTATTTGATCCAAAATACAGCAAAATAAGTAATATTGTGAAATATTTGTACTATTTAAAATAACTGCTTTCTATCTGAATATATTTTAAAATGTAATTTCATCCTGTGATCAAAGCTAAATTTTCAGCATCATTACATCCAGTCAATCATTTTAATATGCTGATTTTCTGTTTACCAAACTTTTTTTTTTTTTAATTAACATCAATCAACCAAAGATCAAAATTTATCTGAAATAAAAAGCTTTTATAACACTATACCCAACAGTAATGAAATTGTAGAAATTATTACTAATATTTAGCAAAAGTGATGATAAAGACATAATTCATTCTTTTTTGTGTTACAGCAATGAGTTTTAGACTATAATGCACTACTGAGAGTAGTAAGGGTTTACTTGAAATGAAAATATTTTTAAAAGAAAAATAATACAATCTCATCAGTGATCACCAAAGAGTTTCAAAGGACTTTTTTGAATCTCCAGCCATTTACAAACACGCCACATTTAACTACTACTGACCAAAAGTTTTTAAACAGTAAGTTTTTGAATGCTTTTTTTGTCTCTTCTGCTCACCAAACCTGCGTTTATTTGATCCAAAATACAGCAAAAGCTGTAATATTGTGAAATATTTGTACTATTTAAAATAACTGCTTTCTATCTGAATATATATTTAAAATGTAATTTCTTCCTGTGATCAAAGTTACATTTTCAGCATCATTACATCCAGTCAATCATTCTAATATGCTGATTTTCTGTTTACGAAACATTTTTTTTTTTTTTTTAAATTAACATCAATCAACCAAAGATCAAAATTTATCTGAAATAAAAAGCTTTTGTAACACTATACACAACCATTCAAAAACATTTTTTTTTCTGGTAAATTGTAGAAATTATTACTAATATTTAGCAAAAGTGATGATAAAGACACAATTCATTCTTTTTTGTGTTACAGTAATGAGTTTTAGACTACAATTCACTACTGAGAGTAGTAAGGGTTTACTTGAAATGAAAATATTTTTAAAAGAAAAATAATACAATCTCATCAATGATCACCAAAGAGTTTCAAAGGACTTTTTTGAATCTCCAGCCATTTACAAACACGCCACATTAACTACTACTGACCAAAAGTTTTTAAACAGTGTTTTTGAATGCTTTTTTTGTCTCTTCTGCTCACCAAACCTGCGTTTATTTGATCCAAAATACAGCAAAAAAGCAGTAATATTGTGAAATATTTGTACTATTTAAAATAACTGCTTTCTATCTGAATATATATTTAAAATGTAATTTCTTCCTGTGATTAAAGTTACATTTTCAGCATCATTACATCCAGTCAATCATTTTAATATGCTGATTTTCTGTTTACCAAACTTTTTTTTTTTTTTTTAAATTAACATCAATCAACCAAAGATCAAAATTTATCTGAAATAAAAAGCTTTTGTAATACTTTACCCTACCATTCAAAAACGTTTTTTTCTGGTAAAGAAACTGTAGAAATTATTACTAATATTTAGAACTTTCTATCCATCAAAGAAAAAAAAAATAAAATCTACTGAGCTATTTACAACATAACAATAATTAAAAAAAAAATTTTTTTGAGCAGCAAATCTATTAAATCTAATATTAGAATGATTTCTGAAGGATCATGTGACTGGAGTAATGATGCTAAAAATTCAGTGTTGAAATCACAGGAATAAATTTCAGTTTAAAATATATTCAAATAGAAAAGTGTTATTTTAAATAGTAAAATATTTCATAATTTTACTGTTTGCTGTACTTTGGATCAAATAAATAAACATTAAAAATCCTACTGTTCAAAAACTTTTGACTGGTAGTGTAATTAGTAATATATTTGTGCATTACTGTCTTATAGATTGTGAATATAGATTTTTATATGCTCTTTATGAACACTGCCACACTGTATAATATTAATTTCTAAGCCAAATCCAATGTAAAAAAAAAAAGATTTTTATTCAACATACAGTGCCTTTTCTTTTGTTTCACTGATCACATATTTTTGGGAATGTGGACCATTCCGTGGGGGAAATTATCTTTACACTGGCTACATTATATACCCCTCTCATAGGACTGTGTACAATGAAGCACTGATCCATTCAGCTCCAGTAAATACATTTATAACTCTTGCACCAGAGAAACAAAACTCAGACCATTAGGTTCTCCACATCAAATCCACAGTGATATGACAGCCTTAATAATATAACATTAACAGAAACCATCCACACTGACATGATTTTAAAAAATGTATTGCTAACAGACATCCAATCACATCGCTTCCAGTCAGTACATCAATTCACGGAACTGTTTTTGTCAACCTGGTGCATCGCTGTAGATTAAAAATGGGCCCTCAATTTATGTTAAATACAAGCAAATCATTTTCTTTTGAAGAAAAACAAACATGAGGGACTCAAAACAAATCCAATCTGCCCTCTTGTTCCAAATAGCACTCTCAAAGTTGGTTTGTGTAGAGCGGACTAAAGAAAACATCTGCAAGAGGTGGTAGTGTGGGAATGTTTTAAGTATACATGTCAGGGTCTCTTGGCCCAGTCTATTAGAGATGTTCTCCAACTCTCTTCCACAGCATTCGTCGTTCCTCCGATTCCCACACTTCCTACAATAGGAGTCAGTCAGGAGTCACTGTCCGAGCCGTTGCTGCTGTCCCGACTGATCTCGATCTGCAGCGAGGGGAGGTTGTCCAGTCGGCTTTTCTTCATCTTGTTGGACTGCTGCTCCTTCTGCTTGATCATTGCTCCCCACATCTTCTGCAGATGAGAATCATCTTCTTCGTCGTCATCAACTCCGTCAGATTCCTCGTCATCTCTTTGCCTTATT
Organism: Labeo rohita; assembly: GCF_022985175.1. Taxonomy (NCBI): domain Eukaryota; kingdom Metazoa; phylum Chordata; class Actinopteri; order Cypriniformes; family Cyprinidae; genus Labeo; species Labeo rohita. The sequence continues at coordinate 10,820,500 of NC_066889.1, read as the reverse complement.
CCTTTAGAGGAAGACGCCCGGGAAGAAGCCTTGTCATCGTCTCCGTCGTCCCTATGAGACGGGCCGAGGCGGCTCCACAAGCCTCCTGCAAAAACAAAAATGATCAGTATCAGAAAATAAATGTGACTCCAGACCACAAAACCAGTCTTAAGTAGCACAGGTATATTTGTAAAATGATTAATTTTTCTTTTATGCCAAAAATCATTAGGATATTAAGTAAAGATCATGTTCCATTAAGATTTTTTTGTAAATCTCCTACTGTAAATATATGATTTTTTTTTTTTTTTTTGATTAGTAATATGCATTGCTAAGAACTTAATTTGGACAAATTTAACCCTTGTGCAACCTTCTGGACATTTTTGTCCTTTTCATACTTGTTTTTTGTCCTCATTTTTTGTTATTGCCAGCTGCATACATTTTGGCACAAGCGTGTATTTTTTATTGGAATTTTACTATTTCACCTCCATTTATTTTAATAAAACTATTTTGCACTCAGTACAAAAAAAAAAAAAAAAAAAAAAAAAAAAAAAAAAAAAAAGTCTAACGCTCAGCACCATTTGGACAAAAATGTCCCCATTGAAACCCATTAAAATGGCTATTTTTTAAAATCACAGCACCATTCAACTGTAAAACGATGCTATTTTTTGTTAACAGACTTTCATTCTATTGGCAACGCTTCAAAATGTTTTTTTTGTTTTTTTTTTAACCATTTTTTAGGTGTGGCCAATAAAGCAAATACTCGCTTTATTCCTGTTTTCTGCTTCTGCAAATTATAGAGCCAATTGGAGAAGTAATCCAGCTATAATTTTGTGGGTGTGTTGGTATGAATGTCAGTGTGTGGTTTGTACGTGTGTCATTTAAAAAAAAACAAAAACAAAAATTGTGTGTGGGCGTGTGCGTTCTTGTAATATTTGAGAGAGAAAACTCGACTGCAAATCACAAATCCAACCACTGTGTGCACCTGCGGAGTTTTGCTGGCATCTTATGGCGAAAATTTGCCACTGCGCCCAAACAAAATCTTATTGAAAGCTCATTTTTTGAGATATCAACCTCAAATTTGGAACACAGCTTGTTTAGATGTATGGCTTCGATTTTCAAGCAGGTTTAGAGTTCAACATGTTTCATAAAATATATATTTTATATAAAATATAAAATATGCTTTATATGAAAACATTTTTATAAACTTAAACCTCTATAACTTTTTTTTTTCTTCACTTTTTAAATATTTCTACTTCATCAGTAATCTACCATGGGTCTTCTTTAAAATGAGACCAAACTTAAGTCTGTGCTCCCAAGCTTCAAACTTTTATGACAGATTTTTGACATGGACATTTTTGTCCACTATGGACCTGTGTGTAAATTTTTTTTTTATTGATGAACAAGGGTTAAAGGCGATTTTCTCACTATTTTGATTATTTTCATTATGTAATTTGTAAAGATTATTATTTACATTACATTAAGTTACTAACTATAATGCTTACATTTCATTAGTTATTTAAAAAGCAGCTACAGAAAATGAGCAAAGAACATTAACATTATCATCACTGATTTGCCTAGCCTAGTCTAGTACGAGTTTATGCATTTTAAAAAAACTCATGTTATAAGTGAAGCTATCTACACTGTATTATGAATAAATCTTACCATACATGGCTGTGGAGCGTTATGGCTCTGATGCGGCCACTCTAGTAAAAGCTTGTGTTTATACCAGCCTCGTCCCTACCCACCCCCAACCATTCGAATTTCCGTAGGCGGGATTTATTTTAATGAATTTAATTTTTTTTTAATTAATTTATTCTAATTGGCTGCGTTGTGACATCACAACACCTGGAAAAATAACACTGTAGTCCAAAGGAGCCGTTTATTGTAGTTCTTGAAAAGGGATTTAAAAAAAAAAAAAAAAAAAAAAAAAGAAATATAACATGATAGATCTTTTTTATGCCCAAACATCCACACTGACTAAAATTCAAAAAGTGAAAAAGCACAATAGGGCCCCTTTAAAAACTTGTGTGTCATCCTGGAATGACCTATTCTGATGAGAACCAAAGAGCACTGACTCCAACTATACCTGTTTTCTTGTCTTTTGAAGACTCTGAGTACAGACCACGGCTCTCGTGCTTTGCCACTCCGAGTCGGCTGCGCACGTCAGTCAAAGGCTCTCTCCGAGACACTGCGTTTCTAGAGATGACGGGAGAGACGGAGCGACGTCTCTCTGGAGAGTGTGGTCTTTTGCCTAATCTCTGTCTCACATCTGTGGAGGAGAAAAAACATGTTCTTTCAAAATTAAAGGGACAGTTCAATGAAAACAAAAATTCTGTCAATAATTACTCACTCATGTCATTCCAAACCTGTAATACCTTTGTTCATCTTTGGAACACAAATTAAAATATTTTTGATGAAATCTGAGAGCTTTCTTGAGCCTCCATAGACAGCAATGGAACTACCACGGTAAGGATATAATTAAAATAGTCCATATGACATCAGTAGTTCAACCTTAATTTTATGAAGCTACTAGAATACTTTTCGTGTGCAAAGAAAATAAAAATAACGACTTTATTCAACCATTCTTCTCTTCCCTGTCACCGTCTGCCTCCATTGATGAGAGTACCAATGGAACAAGTACCAGTTTTAACGGTGTCCTTACTATTTTACTATGCCTTGACCGTTGTAGTTCTCTTGCTGTCTATGGAGTATCAGAAAGCTCTTGGATTTCATCAAAAATATCTTCATTTGTGTTCTGAAGAATGAAGGTCATGCAGGTTTGACATGACATGAGGGTGAGTAATTAATGACGGAATTTTTGGATTCATTTTTGGATGAACTATCCCTTTAAATCAAGACTTATGTTCTATCAACAACTTACCCGTCTTGCTACTTGTAGTTGCTGGGGGGCGTGATCTCTGCTGGGAGAGTCCCTGCCTCTTTTCCTCCAATAACTGCCTAACATCTGTCACTTTGTCTGCTGTAGACTTAGATGAGCTGCTGCTGCTGCTGCTGCTTCCTCCTCCTCCTCCTCCTCCTCCTCCTCCACCGCTGCTGCTGCCAATTCGGCTCTTAACACTACTACTCGTTTCAGTTCGTATAGAGTTCCTACAGCAGTAGAACGGACAAAATGCACATTTACATCCAAATAGCAAGGAATGAAATTCAAATCTGAAAGTGTAGCAACCGTATTTGGACTAGAAAGGAAACCAGCACTCACCGAAGACTGCGAAGGTTGGTTTCAACCTCGTCGGCATACATGGTCATCTTCATGCTCTTTTTGGGAGATGGTGTTGAGATCATTTTCAGTTCCAGATCATAGTCCATCTCATCTGAATCTGAAGATGCTGGCGACGGGCCCCCTAAGCGACTACGCACGCCTCCTTCCCCTAGCCGTGGTCCACGTTCCTTGTCTCCCCGATCTCTGTACTCCACTACTCTATCATCAGCATCCATGTCTTCCTCTCCATCCTCCTCCTCTTCTTCCTCTTCTTCTATAGGCTCTTCTGGCAGATTCACCAGGTCAGCTGAGAAAAGTAAAAGAGCTCAATTGACAGACCAAAAACCCCAAATACAAGATGTTTAAATAAAATAACAAAAGTACAAAGAAGCTATAAGACATTTAAGATTAAAAGTAGACATAAGTCTTAAAGCTGCAGTCCTTTTTGTGTTTTTCCAGGCTGTGCTTTTGGCTTATCTTGAATCACTACGGTACACGTATAAGAAGTTATTTGGACTATTTTAGACTGGTTCTGGTAGGAACCACTGTAGAGTAGCTCAGAACCTGCGTGACTCATCATAGACATAAACAGAGAGAAGTACAGTTGAAGCACTTGAACCTTCTGTAATAGTTGCATGACAGTCCCTCAGTTGTCCTCAGTGTGAAAAGATGGATCTTAAAATCATACAGCTATTGTTGTAAAGGGTTCAAATACACAAAAATGAATTTTTGGGACCTGAAAGAATTTTCTGAAGAACAGCGGGCAGTTTAACTGTTCAAGACGAACAAGGGACTCATGAACAACTATCACTAAACAAAAAAAAAAAAAAAAAAAAAAAACACAGCTGTGGATCATTCAGGTAACAACACAGTATTAAGAATCAGGCATACGTAAACTATTGTCATTTTTATAAATTTAACTATTATTTTCTCTTCTGGACTATATGTAAACATCTTTTATGTAAAATATCTTATTCAGGTCAGTACTAAAACAATAACATTCATTTTGTATGATCTCTCTTATTTTGGTAAAATAATTCACATTTTGCAGATTCTGCAAGGTGTATGTAAACTTTTGACTTTAACTGTAGCTCCAGCAACAATGTTCTTCCACAAGACGCATACAGTTCTGTTTATTAACTGCTAGAGCACCAAAAGTTACGGACTGCAACTTTAAACAGATTCTGGTGATAGTTTTTTTTTTTTTTTTTAAATATGTCAGTTAAACCCATCTCTGAATAAAATTGTCTTTTTACATTAAAAGACAGTGCAGTCCAATAAAAAAAAAAAAAAAAAAAAAGTTTCACATGAAAAATGGCTAAACATTAAAAAATGTTTAATCATTGAAAGAGATTTACCAGAGTGTCGATGAGTGTAAGGTGGGGTGTGTCCCATACTGTCTCCAATCAGAGGCTTTTTGGTCTTCAGAATGTCACGCTGAATTCTGCGCGTGTGATACCTCCGTTTCCTATAGAAATTGACACAATTCCAGAATATACAGTAAGCCTACAACCAGGTAAAATAAATGTAATTGCTCAGAAAAGTGACATTATACTTCTATTCATACATTTCGGGTTAGTAAGATTTTGCACAAAGTCTTTATTTTTGAAGAAGAAGTCTCTTATGTTCAACAAGGCTACATTTGTTCGGGGGGAATATCTTCTGATTAAATACATTTAAAAAAAATGTATTCCTGTGATGACAAAGCTGAACTTAAAGGAACACTCCACTTTTTTTGAAAATAGACTCACTGTCCAACTCCCCTAGAGTTAAACAGTTGAGTTTTACCGTTTTCGAATCCATTCAGCCGATCTCCAGGTCTGGCACTAGCACTTTTAGCATAGCTTAGCATAGATCATTGAATCCAATTAGACCGATAACATCTCGCTCAAAAATGACCACATATAATGACGATATTTTTCCTATTTAAAACTCTATTTGACTCTTCTGTAGTTACATTGTGTACTAAGACTGATGGAAAAAGAAAAGTTGTAATTTTCTAGGCTGATATGTCTAGGAACTATACTCTCATTCCAACGTAATAATCAAGGAACTTTGCTGCTGTACCATGGTTGCAGCAGGCGCAATGATATTACGCAGACCCTAAAAGTAACCGGCACGAAGTTTGTGTAGATGCGGAGTTGCAGCCGGCAGAGTTGATGGCTGCGTAATATCATTGCGCCTCCTGCACCCATGGTACGGCAGCAAAATTCCTTGATTATTACGCCGAAATTAAAGTACAGTTCCTAGCCATATCGGCCTAGAAAATCTCAACTTTTCGTTTTTTGTCCATCTTTGTACATGATGTAACTACACTATTTTTGAGCGAGATGCTATCGGTCTAATCGGATTCAATGATCTATGCTAAGCTATGCTAAAAGTGCTACCGTCAGACCCGGAGATCGGCTGAATGGATTCGAAAACGGTAAAACTCAACTGTTTAACTATTTTCAAAAAAAGTGGAGTGTTCCTTTAAAGCAGAAATAATTCTAACATGCTAATTTGGTGATCAAGAAACATTTATTATTATTATTAATATTCAAAACAGTTGTGCTACATAAATGTACATTTCCTTCAGCCTGGGGCTTATTCATTGTACCTTTGGTGTGAATATATTAAAAACAACATGCAATACAAGACCGGATGAGGGAAAATTAAAAGAAAATAATCGCAAAAGTAACGTAACATTACTTTTTATAAAAGGTAATTAAGTAATGCAATTAGTTACTTTTTTAGACAATAACTCAATATTGTAATGCATTACTTTTAAAAGTAACTTTTCCTAACACTGCTCACTATTATATGTCTCCTCTATATTGCAGCTGCCTTCATGTTTTGCCGCAAACAGCAATCATGAGCACATTTTCTCATTTTTCTTTGCACGACTGTGATAAGAAGAGTGTACAAAACAACATATCGGTAACAACAGTGTGGCACAATACCGGTATAAACATGGATGTCTGTTGGTACAATATGTGTCACATGACTAAACCTTTCTGGGCCTTGAATGTGGTAGTTACGTTGCCGTTTATGGAGTCAGAAAGTGCTTGGATTTTATCAAAAATATCTTAATTTGTGTTCCAAAGATCAACAAGTTTGACAAGAATGACATGAGGGTGAGTAATTAATGACAGAATTTTACTTTTTTTGGGTGAGCTATCCCTTTAATATTTCTGTGGAAACCATGATTCACTTTTTCATGATTCTTTGATGAATAGAAAGTTCAAAAGAACAGCATTTATTTGATATTATAAATATTTTTACTGTCAATTTTGATTTAATGCATCCTTGCTGAATAAATAACTTTAAAAAACCCAAACTTTTTCTTTTTTTTTTATCTAACAAATTCAAGTTTATCTTACCAAGAGTTACTTAAGATGCCTTTCATGCCACCATAGTTTGGATTCCCGTATTTCATGTAGTATCGACTTCTCCTGGCCGCACCCAGCTCCTTTTTGTCATCTGATGGAAAATAACAACGAAGACCGTTTAAATTTGTCAACGCACAAGTTGTGAACAGTCTGTTCTTTATCAACGTAATCATCAAGTAATGAAGAGCTCCTGACATAATTCCTTCTATTTGTAGGCAAAACTCTTAAGTATGTTTCTCACCCTGGGTGGCAAAACGCAAGAACAGCTTGTTGCCTTTGAAAGGCTTGATTGTGGGCCGCAGATCGTTCCGAAGTAGAGACTCACGCTCTGCTTGGGAAAGCAGACTTGTCTAAAATGCAAAAAAAGAAATGCAAGTTGCATAATTAAAAAGAAAACATAAATAATCTGACTAAATGATGCAACTAGTTTACCTCTGCGGTTTCCTGTGTTTTCTTTTCGGGCTCTTCTTCAATGTCACTAGCTTTACCCTCACTGCCATCACTGCTCCTGCTCTTATCTGCTTTTTCTACTTCATCTTCATCATCATCATCTACCTCGCCTTCCTCCTCTTCCTCCTCCTCCTCATCATCATCAGAGCCACGGTTTCGCCGAGCTGATCAGCAACAATGTGACAGTTAAGTTTCACAAAATTTGGCTGAACACAGCGTCTATTTCAAGGTTACACAGTACTCTCATAACGCGAAGACAAACCTTTCTGCGGCTGGACTGGAAGTTCAGATGGTTTCGAGCTGTCGGCATTGGTGACCTCTTTTTTGTCTGGCATCCGACTCAAGTTAATGAGAGCTCTGGTTGAAGTGATGTCGTCTAGCCACACCACGTTGCCTGGAAACAGTGTGATTTGACTATGAGCACCATGATCCAGCTTTAAACAAAACTTCAGATTTGTATGAATTCTACATGCAATTATGAGGTAATATCAGTGAGGCTACACTTACAGGAAGTGTCATCTATCCACTCAATGTGGGCGGGTGGATACTCTTTAAAGTAGCCGAAAACATCCTGAGTGCTCATGTCATCAACTCCACTCATGTGCAGGGCTTCCAGACGCGCCTTCGGGATCGCTAAGGAGACAGTGGGAGAGATGTTTAAGGGCTGGTTCACTAAAAATAAACATTAGGCCATCATTTACTTAACCTAAGAGCTTTCTGAAACTACCACATTCAAGGCTCAGAAAGGTAGTAAGTGTCGAAGACTGAGGAAATTGTTGAATAAACTTGATTTTTTTCCCCCCACACACAAAGTATTCTCTTGGCTTCATAAAATTCATGTTTAAGTACTGATGTCACTATTTTAACGATGTCCTGAGTACCTTTCTGGGCCTTGAACGTGTCAGTTGCATTGCTGTCTATGCAGGGTCAGAAAGCTCTCGGATTTCAGCAAAAAATATCTTAATTTGTGCTCCGAAGATGAATTAAGGTCTTACGGGTTTGGAACGACATGAGGGTGAGTAATAATGACAAAATTGTAATTTTTGTGTGAACAAACCCTTTAAATGAATTGCTGAGGTATAACTGGGTAAAAAAAATGTACCTTTCTTCAGCAAATCCCGGTCTAGTACAACATTCCTCTGCGCCAGATTTTCTTCTGCACGAAAATGAAATCTTCTTGCTCGCTTCTCCTTTTTCTCAATGGCCTCCTGAACAGGTACAAATGTTGTGAACAACAGGTACACGAGCAGACCGCCTGACAAATTCACAAAACCTGCTGACACTTACCTTAGAGGTGACATCGATTCCAGTGATAAAGGTGCCAGCCTTATTTTCATAACGTCGGCTGGTGTCCTGTTGAAACAGTTTTAATAATACAGAGATCCATGTGAGCAAATACAGCAAGAGCTCTTCTCTTGTTAGTCTTAGATTCAAGGTGATCACCTTTTCTCAATTTCTCAGCTTTGTACTGTCATGCCAAATCAGAATAATTTAAAGCATTAATCAATTAGTATAGAAATAACAGTGCGCCAAATGAAAAGTCTGATAGTATCAGGAAACTTGGGCCAGAGATTTACCTCACTTTCACAAGATGCTCCGAAACAACTGACTATCGCTTCACATTATGCAAATGTAGTATAACCCACCGCAGACCTATTACCATAACCTGTTCAAAAGCGTGAATAGCGCTGCGACGAACTCAACACCGCATCGGCTTCACCAACGACCGGGTTACTGTACTACGCGAGGCCGTGGTTTGAAAGAGGCCTACAGAGTAACTCACCGGCAACAGCTCCTTTAAACTCCGCCGAACGGGGATAGACTCCAGCTCTCCCTCCTCTACCTCCATGGGCTCCGCTTCCCGGGCATCTCGATCCGAGTCTGATTCCGAGTCTGACTCTGACCGATCAGACGCGCTTTCGGACTTCACAGACACCCGCAGGCTGCGCACCGCCGCCATGACCACTCACTAAAATGAGCTTTCGGCTAACGGCTAATAACTCAATGAAGTGAACGGAGCCTCACGCTAGTTAATGCTAACACTGCTCTCGAGCCTCGCGACACACACACACCGCCCAAGAGACTGTAGCTGCTAGATTGTGACCCGCCCTCTTTGACTGAAGAAGATTATGCATTGACTAATATTCATATTTAGGATGTAATGTTTTTATATGTGATACGGAGGAAGGCTCCTAATATTAAAGAGCAGAGTCGGTGTACTTGTCTTGTTAATTAAAATAATTTATCACCTAAAATGAGTGTAAATATACAGGTAACCTTGCTTGTATATTAAAAGTACAATTCAGAAAGCTTATACTATGATTTCAGGATGATTTGATGAATTTTACATCAAAATAGGCCATAAAAATACATTTTTAGTCACAATTCTAAGAAATTAAGTCACAATTCTGAGATATAAAGTAAGAATTGACTATTTTAACAATGTTCTACCATTTCAGGCCTTGAAGGTGTTAGTTGTGTTGCTGTCTGAGCAGGGTCAGAAAGCTCTCAGATTTCATCAAAAATATCTTAATTTGTTTTCAGAATATGAACAAAGGTCTTACGGGTTTGGAACAACATGTGGGTGAGTAATTAATGACAGAATTTTTATTTTTGGGTGAACTATCCCTTTAAAGTTGGTGTGGTTTAATCATGTTTGTCTGTACATACTGTCATACATCACTGTTTATCAGATTGTAAGGCCCTGCCTTACTTATTGTTGCAAAAGTGGTAAGAGGCCCACTAAATCATTCAGAGGATGGGTAGCTATGGCCTGGCACACAAATGAAACAAAGGCTTCAAAATACAATATTTTATTTAACAAAATCAACATTGGCATACAGAAACCTTTACACATGTAGCAGTACAATTATAGAGAAATAAATTAACACAGCTCATTTTGTTAGGCAATTTATACTATAAGGGAACAAAAAATAATTTTACCAAATACCAGACTGGAGAAGAAGTATCTCTAAGTGTCACATGTAGCACATTTCAGCCGTTTGTGACAATAAAGGTATATTCTTCTGCATTTTCCTTCCATGAATATACACAATAAATATATACACGTAAGAGTGGTTGGTGGTTTTCTAATATACATAGGCATCATTATGGAAGTAACCATGTTAAAAAAAGTTTAGTACTTCAAATTTTAATCTAATAATATTTATTATAAATAACTCTTCAGGAAACACAGTAGTGGCTGAAACCATCTTCAAACTATGCCTGATTTTAGCGCAGATTTATGAGAGGTACAGAGGAAAATGATGTTGCGCTTGCCTATTTGATTATTTGTTTTGGACCACTCTAGTGCACTTCTATGGAAGTATTTCCACCACTGAATAAAAAATAAAAAAGGTTATTGTGACCTTTTCTTCTCACAATTCTGACTTTCTTCTCAGAATTGCGTGATACAAACTTGTAGCTGTGACTTTTTTCTCAGAATTGTGTGATACAAACTCGTAGCTGTGCCTTTTTCTCAGAATTGTGAGATAGAAACTTGCAGTTGTGAGTTATAAAGTCAGAATTGTTAGATCAAGTCAATTCTGGTTTTTGTGCTCAAAATTGCATGATATAAACTCATAATTGTGAGATAAGCCAGAATTGCAAGATAAAAATGGCAATTTTTCTCACAAATGAGTTTGTTTCTCACAATTCTGACTTTTTTTCTGCAACTTCATGTTTTTATCTCGCAATTCTGAAATATGAACCTGCAATTGTGAGTTATAAAGTAAATTTTTGTGGGAAAAAATGTTCTCAGAATTGTGTTTATATGTCACTTGCAATTGCGGATTTAAACTCACAACTCTTTTTTTTTCTCAAAACTGTGTCAGAATTGCGTGATATAAACTTGCAAATGGGAGAAATAACGTCAGAATTGTGATTGCAAAAATTGCAGTTCAGACTGTTTTTCTCTCAAATGCGAGTTTATGTCTTGCAATTCTTACTTTTTTCTCAGAACTGTGAGAATAAATTGTGAGAATTGTGTTTCATAATTGCGAGTTATGAAATCCAATTTTGAGGGGGAAAAAAAACTAATAAGTTCTCAGAAATGCAAGTTTATATCTCACAATGTTGACTTAACTCAAAATTGTGAGTTATCAGGTCAGAATTAATATATAAACTTGTAAATCTGAGAAAAAAGACACAATTGCGAGATATAAACTCGCAATTGCAATTCTGAAAAAGTCAGAATTGCAAATTTATTTCTCAGAATTGCGAGTTTATATCTCGCAATTCTGACTTTAACTTGCCAGTGCAAGTTTATATCACACAGTTCTGACTTAATTTCTCAGAATTGCGAATTTATATCACAGTTCTAACTTCATAACTCACGATTGTGAGTTTATACCTTACAGTTTTGAGTGTAAAAAGTCAGAATTGTGAGATAAAGTCTATAAAGTTTTAATTTTTTTCTTCAGTGGCAGAAATGGGGTTCCACACATTTTAGAGTGATTTATTATGAAATTAATTTGTATAACGATATCTTCCGTGGCCAGTTTTATGAACGTTTTTCCAGTCACTGTACCAGTCAAGTGCATTTATATGAGTCTCAAAATACTGTGGAATGTTTGAGATGCTGGGAATTTTGTTGATTAAAATAAAATGTGTTGTTTTATTACAATTAAGTGAGGATATAGTTACTATTATTGACCTGCTAATCCAAATTTGTATTTTATTAATTCACAAGATATTGGGTTATTTATTTATTTTATTTCTTTATTTTTTACAGTGAAAGACTTCAAAATGTGCAAAATCAATAAATGTGCCATATCAGTACCAGAGGACCACCTGCAGAAACTAGAGGAGATGCTAACTATGTGCTTATTCCTGTGATGTTCAGATTGGGAGCACAGGGCTTGAGTGATGGGTCCCTTTTTCATTTCTCTCCTTCTCGGTGCTGACAGTGTTTGATCTTCAGTGCTGATCCATTGCTTTACTGATTAAATGGAGAGTTTAAGGGGTTAGTAAATACCATATAAGAAATATCTTTCTGACATCAACATAACTTAATAAGAATCTACGATTATAACTTATGAGAGTGAGTTTTATGGCCCATTACAGATAAACTGAGACGTCGTGCTAGATATAATCATTATCCATTACTCTGATGGATGCTTGTAAATTTCCACCACGCTCTATTTTATTCCATCAGTAAAATGTTAAAATGCTTGATATTTTTAATGTGACTTTTAAATCACAAGACCTTATAGCAACAGCTCTATTAGGCTTGGAAAGAGCTGTGAGGTATAGATCCTTGGCCTTTTCTTTTTATTTTGCTCTCGCAATGTGAAAAAGCTAGACACTATGATCTTGTGGTATGGTTATATGATTTAATGAATAATATTCTATGAATTATATCACTGAAATTCAATAGGAATATCTTGTTTTTTCCTCAAATCTTAATTCATGTCTCTCTCCTGGTCTATTTTTGCCAGGGAGTTTAAAAATCAGCATTCTGTTCTGTGGAAATGTTTCTAAAGCAGGTAAACACATTAAACTAAAATGACACACACAAAAAAACATGTTAAACTATTTGTAAATATCCTTAAAATGTTATGAATCAAAGGTTTTTAAACTGGGTCCTGGGACCCCATGGGCCACAAAATATTCTACTGAGTCTATGGAAAAATTCAGAAATAAAATAAAATAAAATAAAATAAATAAACTTTATCCAAAAAACATTTTTTCTTAAGTTTTCAGATTTTAGAAGTAACTTTAATATAGATAATGCTGCTTTTAACATTTGTATTCATTATTTTGTACTGAAGACACACTCACTTCAAAACCAGACACTAAAAAATATAATTTAAGAGACATCAAGGAAATTTCAATATATTTATAGAATATAATATATATATATATAATTATTACAATGAACATTAAATGTACCCAAAATTATAGAAAGACTCATAAAATATAATTTAGGAGACATCAAGGCAATTTCAAGCAAAATAAGGTGTACATAATATTCGTGCAATATAATATGTCTTCTCTTAATGGATAAAATGTATTTCTAATGAAAATTGTTAAAATGTACATATATATATATATATATATATATATATATAATTATTACAATGGACATTAATTGCACCCAAAATTATAGAAAGACTCAAAAATTGGTCTTCAGATATGAAATTAAAAGCTGTCTATATAAGTTAGGAAGGAGGTCCCTTACAACGGGGATCATCAAATTTAGGGATCAGTGGCATTAAAAAGTTTTTAAAAAATAAGAAAAAATAATAACGGTATATTCAGTATGTGCTATTTATGAATTTTATGAGTAACTTACAATGGTTCAAGTCGTCTTTGACATTCCCTTCACTAATGTCCCTGTGAAATGAGAGTTAAATGGTTAAACTTACAATGAAATACACACACTTAACCAAATGACTAAACCAATACACACAACAGAGAATGATAAAGAATGAATGAGGAACTCCAAAGTCATAAAAGAATGAAGTCTTACAGCAGCGGACTGGCTCAATCTGTCAAAGCGGAACTTCAGATTGGATCTGGGTGAGGTCTTATTCCTAAAATCTTTTAATAGAGAGATATGCAAAAACCGGTGACTCATTAAGCTGTAAATTTTGAATTATTAAATTGAGTGTGAGGGAAGCATCTCCAATACCTGTTGGACTGCGACACATAATCACTGGCGTTCCTGCGCCTTGTCCCTCAGTGCTCAGAGAGCCAAACACAGGTGAGAGACTGGGAGAAATCTGGAGGCTGCTCTGAAGACATGAGAGAACAGATTTAATATGCACATTTCTTATAGCCACAATAATGAATGTACAGACAAACTGACGTACAAGCTCTTTTTCCTCCTGTGTCTCTGGGTCTCCTGCAGCACTGCTGAAGCTGCTGGTGCTGGAGGAGGATCGAGAGATATCTGGTCTTCCACTGCCCTCCTTCAACTTGAGAGATGGCCTGTAACAACAGAGAGAGAAAAAACAAAGAAAGTATTATTAGTGCTGTCAAAATTAGCACATTAATGCAGTGATTGATTTTTCCAGTCTAACGGCGTGGAGCTAGGGTTGGCCACCCCTCTTTTTTTCTTGACAAGAAGTGTGTTTATTTAGTCTTTATGACCACATCATATGACTTTTCAGATGCCCTCCAACTTCATTTCAGCGCCAGGAACAAGTAAAACGATTGCGGGAAAGGTACAGGTGACGAGGAGCTTCAGGAGAACAACAGTGAACTGCGGTCAAGTGAGATGCTGTTAAGCCATATGTCAGTAAAAACCAATTTACCTGTCCTGTCAAACATTACTGTGCTCGTAGCATGTGTGCTTCAAATGTACATAATAAGGCGGTGATGCACACTGTAACCTGTATAGTTTCATATTAATGTGCGAATGAAAGTACAAGCATGCGTGTCAAATCCGTGTCACATTCAGCAGTGGCAGCTCTTAAAGTAATAGCAGCCAAATGAGCTAATAAGCCAGCTGCTGTGATGTCTATTAATCAAAGAACAAAAGAAAAAAGAGGAAATCAATGACTTTTGTAGCTTTAAGGATTCATTTATATGTAATTTGGTATTTAGTGTTTGATAACTTTATTTAATTTCTGTATATTTCCTACTTGCCGAAGGCCATAGGTAAATAATGGTTTTATGCAAAGATTGTTTCAAGTTTACCTAAACAGAAAATTTACCTCTCATTGCTCAGGATCTCTGGAGAGCTAGGATTGGACGACGTCTCTGATCTCACTTCCTGTGAGAGATGGCCGCTATCTAGACTTCTTTGATCACATAGGACACTGAAATAACAGACAAAAATACACACAAATACATTTATCAATTGTTTAGCATTTTAGAGCAGGGTTTTTCAAATGGGGGGACTCCCAGTGTGTATGTGTGTGTTATGTGTTTGCAGTGCTATCAAAGTGCACTTTAAATATTTATTATAAATAAAATAAAATATTTTCCGGTCCTTGACTCTGATTGGTTGAGCTGCGTTTGAAGCTGTTGTAAATTACTCAACAAACATACACTTTTGTTTACATCTGTGTGTTGGTCAGCAACCACAACCGTTTCTGAGGAACTACATTGTTTGGCAGAAGAATAATGTTTTTATTAATGTGATTAAACTTTATTTTCTCTGTTTTTTTTTTTTTGTGAAACCTTACTACGTATATGGAATAACCGTTTACTATTTCACAAGCTGTCAACGTAATAAAAAAAGTAATAGTTTATATTTTATTGAATACATATGTGGTAAGCTAATATTATATATATATATATATATATATATTTAAAATTAAATGAAATGTAATTAAATGTATACATTTATATTTGTACTATTTGCAAGATATTTTAATAATAATTTATGTTTTAATCATCTTAATGTAATATTTTATTAATTTGCTTTAACATAATGACAACACAAAAGACAGTTATTTACTTTTGGAAACAATTGTTCAATAATAATTCAATCATATTAATAATAATAATACATTTTAGAAATCACCTTTATAATAACATAACAGTTTTCTTACACAGTATGTAATTTGTATACATGAAAATATTAGCATTATGAAATTTTAAAACGCAGCTAACATTATATGTTTTTAAGAACATTTTGCTAGTGTACCCATTAAGTTATGAAAACATTATTTCTGAACATTATCTGAACATTCAAACACAAAATGTTTTAAAAAATGTTTTCAATCATGACCAATTTATTATAAAAAGCAAATTCTTTTATTTATTATACAAAACCCTCTAAAACCAGCCTGCTGACCAGCTATGACCATCTTAGGCTGGTTTTAGCTGTTTTTTTCAGCACGGATGAGAATAAAGTCTGTAAATAAAAGTTATTAAAGACTAGATTACTCTGAACTAACATTTTAACATCACTGGAAGATTGTTTGTTCATAACTTTGCCAGAAAGTTCTGAGAATGTTCTCTGTTAGCTAAGACATACTAACACAATGACTAGCTATACATCAAGAGGAATTTTGATTTATACAATTAAATAAAAAACTAATTATAATTATTAATAATTGAGAATGGTTTATATGTGTGTTTCTGTGTATTTGTCAGACCTGCGTATGTGGCGCTCTGACTGTCCATCCATACTGGTGTGCAGCCGCGGGAACAACCCTGAGCGTCTCTTCACTGGGCTCTTCAGAGGAGACTTGGCGCTTGACGTCACCGGAGACTAAAATATATATGAGAAGGTTTTTTTAGTGCTGGGCAACGATTAATCGCATCCAAAATTTCAAGTTTTTGTTTAAATAATATATATGTGTGTCAGAGGTCGCGTTAACCGAAAATTGCCTGTCATTGACTGATTTTTTTTTATCAGTGACAGAAAAATCTGAAGGCCGTTTATCACTTTGCCAGATTACACTGAGGGTGATCTATTGCAAATTGTAGCTGTAATTCACCCCCTGTCTAGTTGGTGGCGAGTGCGTTCCAGTGTGGCAGGAGAGCACGGGATACAGAACAAAAATGAAACTGTCACGCATCTTTTGCTATGCGTTTGATTAAGCACAGGCGAGTACACAGTTTAAACTACCGCAATCTATCACGCCACATTAAGGAGCGCCAAAACGGCATTTATTGCTGTAATTTCCTAATGAAATGGACAGAATTTGAAATCTGAAGTAACAAAGCACAGAGCTCAGCCTATTCCGATTTATAGGATGGGAGGCGCATTATGTACTGTTCATTCATCAACTGAAAACAGCATAGACCAAAAGATTGATTGGGATTTAAGAATTGATTTTGGTTCATTAAAATGAGAATCTATTAAAAAAAAAAAAAAAAATGTACCCAACCCTAGCCTATTTTGTTGCTTTTAAACACTGCGCTGTCGTCCTGTAGATTCATGATTAAAAATGAAATATAAACAAAAATAAAAGCAATAAAATGTGTTATTATAATTAAAATGACGGGTAATAATAGATTATGACTGAATTTGTACGACCTTGTCCGTCAAAATGATGTACAATGTTAAAGTTTAATGCAATGATGTGTTTACTGTGCATATTTATTATGTATATATAAATACACACACATACATGTATATATTTAGGAAAAATTTTATGTTTATGTATTAAATATATTTATATATAATATAAATTATATGATTATATATACAGTCACGTGAAAAAGTTAAGACACCCTATTGAATTCCATGGTTTTCCGTATCAGGACATCATTAAAACAAAACTGGTCCTTGGCCGCTCTTAAAATTTCGAAAATAAAACAACAACACCACATGACAAATTGCACCATGCCATTATTTACTGAACAAAAATAAAGCCAAAATGGAAAAGCCATGTGTGACAAAGTTAGGACATTCTTACTGTTAATATTGGAATTAAGAGGGTAAATAACAGTCAAGCAGTGCTAATCAAATACCTTTGATTAACTGAACATCAGCAAGTCTGAGCACCTCTATAGAAGCATGAGCTTTGGCAATTTGCTAGTCTGGAGCTTTCAGGTGTGTGTTAACACAATGCCAAGAAGGTAAGACATCAGCAATCATCTTAGGGAAGCAATTGTTGCTGCTATCAATCTGAGAAGAGTAATACGGCCATTTCCAAACTATTTGAAGGTTATTTACAAGTGGAAGACATTGAAAACAGACACCTCTCCTTCCAGGAGTGGACGTCCCAGAAAATTCACCGCAAGATCAGACCGTGTAAAGCTCAGAGAAATGGCAGACAACCCAAGAACTACACCTCAGACTCTACAGGCCTCAGTTAACATGGTAAATGATAAAGTTCATGACAATATCATTAGAAAAATATGGGACAAAAATGGCATGTTTGGAAAGCTTGGCAGAAGAAAGCATCTTCTATATAAAAAAAAAACAATGCAGCACAGTTTAGGTCTGCAAAGTTGCATCTGAACAAAACACAAGTCTTCTACAATAATGTCCTTTGAACAAACAAGACCGACGTGGAGATGTTTGGCCATAATGCACAGCGCCAAGTTTGGTGAAAACCTAAAGAGCATATCAGCACAAACACCTCATACCAAAAGACAAGCATGCTGGAGGAGGGCTGATAATTTTGGGCTTGTTTTGTAGCCACAGGACCTGGGCACCTCACAGTCATTGAGTTGGCCATGAGCTCCTCTGTATATCAAAGTATTCTAGAGTCAAATGTGAAGGCATTTGTCCGACATCTAATGTTGGGCGAAAATTGGGTCATGCAACAGGACAATGATCCCAAGCACACCAGCAAATCTACAACAGAATGGCTGAAAAGAAAAGAATCAAGGTGTTGCAATAGCCCAGTCCAAGTCCAGAGCTCATCCTGACTCAAATGCTGTGGTGAGAGCTGTGCATAAGCAAATGCCCACAAACCTCAATAAACTGGAGCAACGTTGAAAAGAAGAGTGGTCCAAATTCCTCCAGAACGATGTGAGAGACTGATAAAGTCACACAGAAAATGAACGCTTCAAGTTATTGCTGCTACAGGCAATTGACTCATAAGGTGTCCTATCTTTGTCACACATGGCCTTTCCCTCTTGGCTGTATTTTTCTTAAATAAATAATGACACAGTGTGATATGTCATGTGATGATGTTTATCTGAGGATTTATTTTCCAAATTTTAAGACCTGCCAAGGACCAGATAATTTTTTGTTATGTCCTGACACAGAAAACCATGAAATTTAATAGGGTGTCCGAACTTTTTCACATGACTGTATATACATGTAGATACATGTATATGTATTTACATATATTTTCAAAATATATACTGTATGTGTGTCTTTATATATACATAATAAATATACACAGTCCACACATATATTATGTACACAAAAATGTTTATATTGGATGTGGCTAATCATTTATTTTGTATGTGATTAATTTTTTGTCATTTGCTGGGTTAAATAAGCAAATTAAGTTATATTAAAATAAAGTGAACTACAAAGTTATTACTCTGTGGCTGTTACCAGACTAACTTGGCCATTCAGATCCAGTTTATTTGTGTTATCTGTGTTGTGAACATAATAAGCTGCTCACAGAGTTCTTGGCAGCCTCAGTGTTGCTATGTGTCAGACCGACCCCGCTCAGGCTGGTAGGTACGCCTCCTCCCGCCGGAGAGCAGCGGCCGTGTTTCTGGGAGCCCACCATCGCCTCCATAGAGTGACTGCGCACGCGCATCGCCCGCTGAGAGAGACAAAAAGACGTTAAAAGGCAAGTTCACCCATTCTGACAAGCTGCACGTGGCTGATCTTTTTGACTTTTTACCTTAATAGACTCCAGTATTCCTCCGTGTCCTCCGTTCTCCATCCTTTCTTCATCTGCGCTGAGAGGATGACCCAGCATTGTCTGTGTTCGCTTGTGTAACTCGTTATGAAGGTTATCTAGCAGTTCTGTTCGCGTTCTCTCCTATTTCACAAACACAATTCATCACGTTTTGTTGAAACTGTTTTTACAATTTTTAAATTTTGAGTCCCAGAGCCCAGATACACAGATTTAATGTCAGTAAGAATATAAAGAAATTAATACTTTTTTGATGTTTTTAAAACTTTCTATTCATCAAATATTCTTGAAAAAATGTATCAGTGTTTCCACAAACATATTAAGCAGCACATCTGTTTTCAACATAATAATAATTGTTTCTGAGCAGCAAATCAGCATATTAGAATGATTTCTGAAGGATCATGTGACAGTGAAGACTGTAATGACAATGAAAATTCAGCTTTGCCAACACAGCAATAAATTACACTTCAAAATATATTAAACTAAAAACTATTTTAAAATTGTAATAATATTTCACAATATTACTTTCTTTTTGATCAAATAAATTCAGCCTTATTGACAATAAAAGACTTTCTTTACAGACCCCAAACTCTATAGTGTACAAACTAAATTCATTAAACTAAATATTCATTGTATTTATTTATGTTTTATACACTAGTTTTTAACAGTAAGATGTTTAATGTTTTTTTTAAAGAAGCCTTTATTTAAAATGACTGTTTTCTATTTAAATATATTTTAAAATGTAATTTATTCCTGTGATTTCAAAGCTGAATTTTTAGCATCATTACTCCAGTCACATGATCCTTCAGAAATCATTCTAATATTCTGATGTGTTGCTCAAAAAACATTTATTATTGTTATTATTATGAGTAGAATTTTTCAGGTTTCTTTGATGAATGGAAAGCTCAGAAGAACAGCATTTATCTGAAATATAAATCTTTTGTAACATTATAAATGTCTTTACTGTCACTTTTGATCAATTTAAAGCATGCTTGTTAAATAAAAGTGTTCATTTCTATAAGTTATTTCCAAAACAAATAAATAAATAAATAAATAAAATTAAATTATACTGACTCCAAGATTTTCAATGGTATAGTTTATAATGTTATACAGCTTTTTATTTCAGATAAATGCTGACCTTTGGATCTTTCTATTCATCAAAGAATCCTGAAAAAATGTACTCAACTGTTTTAAAAATTGATGATGATAACAATAATAATGTTTACTGAACAACAAATCAGCATGTTAGAATGATTTCTGAAGGATCATGTGACACTGAAGACTGGAGAAATGATGCTGAAAATTCAGCTTTGATCACAGGAATAAATTACATATTAAAATATATTCAAATAAAAAACAGTTATTTTAAATAGGAAAAAGATTAAAAATTGTACTGTTTTTGCTGTATTTTGCTGATCAAATAAATGGAGGCTTGGTAAGCAGAAGAGACTTCTTTAAAAAACATTAAAAATCTTACTGTTCAAAAACTTTTGACTGGTTGTGTATTTAAGGTCTCTGACCCCAAATAAGTAATGTATGAAAAGAGTTATCATGTTTGATTTATAATCTGTTCTCATATGATTAGGAAAGCATCAAGCTTTAGGTTTAGGTTCCCCACCCCCTGAGTTATTAAAATGGCCTTGGGGTCTCTGAGACCCCCAGTACAACATAAGGATTATCCATTCAGAGATTGTGGCAAAGCAAAATCTTATCAGGCTTTTGCTGTTTATATGTACATCAAAACTTTAATGCAGTAATAAACGACACTCTATTGTTTCCTCACCTCAAGCTTGGCAAATCGGCTTGACCTGTAGCATGCCAACTCTGCATTGATCAACTTGGTCAGCAGAAACTCTCTGAATTCTGGACCCTAAGAGAGAATACAATGACATGGCAAATATAACAAAGATGCAAGAACAGACAAAACCTTAAAAGACAATGACATGACAAAATCTGGCCTGTAATAAGCATATGTGACCTTCAGAAAAACAACAATGTGACTGGAAACTGGCAGCCACAGAAATATATAATTTTCTTTATCAGATTTTGCTTTGCTCTTCCGTAACAAATATTGCAATTTTCTTAAAACAAGATCAATTTACTTGAAAAGCAAAAATTCTTAAAATATTCAGAGAATATACCTGTTTTACCTTTCTTGTTTTAGGCATAACCTTAACTAAAATCTGTTAGATTTATGCTTTAAAAAAAAAAGTTAAAGTTGTAAGAAAAAATAAATTAATTTGAAATATAATCTAAAAAATATCTTAAAAATGCCTTTATATCTTATACATTCTTTTTAATGATATTTAGATATTTTAAATGGTAAACAAGACAAAATACTGATTAAAAAATGCAGTGTGAAAGCTTTAGTGGTGCATTTGTTTACCTTTTTTGAAGATAGGCGGACTGGGAAGTGGAGGGCCGAACTGTGGCACATCTTCACGTGCTGTGACAGACACCTGCATCATATAATTACAATTCATTATACAGTTTGAATTACCACAGATACCTAATAACCACATTATTTCAACAAAAGAAAAATTTTGATGACAAACCTTGTATGTGGTGTCATCTGTTCCAGGGTTTTCCACTTGAACTAGAATATAGGCATGGAGAAAATTGGAAGCGATCATGTCAGGCACAAAAGGTGTGGGCTCCTCTTGAAAAATTGCAGCCACAATGTCATTCCCAATGTGGCGCTTCCTTTGGACCTATGTGTAGGAAATATAAACATACAATAAATTGTGTCTAGAACAGCATACCAATTGTCCCAACAGTGGAATTGTGTAGATTTCGATCATAGTGTGCACCTGCTGCGTGTCTCCCTCAGTATAAGGTAGTTTAGTGGAGATGTGAAACATGAGTTCCTGTCCTCTGAACTGAGTGTAGACCGACTGAGACCCTGTCTGACCATGAGACACATCCAAACCACCTCGAAACCTAAATATAAGACAAAGTGAAAATTAATAATTGAAAGAGATTTGAATTTAAGGATTTTGTGTGGAGAAGTCCAGTTTTTTTTGTCTCACTTTAATGTTTTTTTGTTTACCCTTTAAAGTCCTGCAGCTCTACACAGTCTCCCAGCACTCGGAGGAACTCTGTAAACGCTGGAGTTTCTTCATTGTTCCCAAACAACTCCTCCTCTGAGGTCTGTGGGCATCAGATAGTATCACAAGACATTAGTGAACAGCAAACGATGAAGAAAACAGCAGGAAGGGAAGAAAGTGTGGAAAGATAACGGGAAATAATAGATAAAAAACCTCACATACGGTAACAGCTTATTGATTTATTGCTTTGGTGATTTAGATCGAAGCAGCTTGATTAGAAAGCTTCTGTTAAAGTGTCCTTGAGAACCTCAGCCTGGATGTCTTTGCTATTTATCTACCTTTTTCTTCCCGTAAGAGCGGGCGTGGCCATTTGTAAATTGTATGTGTCTGGCTTTTTGGTCTCATCTGCATCCAGCTATTTTTTAGCTGTACAAAATGTTTTGATGTTGCAAACTAGTGTGTCTTATCCTCAATATTAAAAGTTAAATTAATGAAATTTAAATGGAATGAATAAAATCTTTCCAGACTAATATTAAATATCTGATATCCTGTATGTATATATACAGGTGCATCTCAATAAATTAGAATGTCGTGGAAAAGTTCATTTATTTCAGTAATTCAACTCAAATTGTGAAACTCATGTATTAAATAAATTCACTGCACACAGACTGAAGTAGTTTAAGTCTTTGGTTCTTTTAATTGTGATGATTTTGGCTCACATTTAACAAAAACCCACCAATTCACTATCTCAACAAATTAGAATACTTCATAAGACCAATAAAAAAAAAATTTAGTGAATTGTTGGCCTTCTAGAAAGTATGTTCATTTACTCTATATGTACTTGGTAGGGGCTCCTTTTCCTTTAATTACTTCCTCAATTCAGTGTAATGGAGGTGATCGGTCTGTGGCACTGCTGAGGTGGTATGAAAACCCAGGTTTCTTTGACAGTGGCTTTCAGCTCACCTGCATTTTCTGGACACTTGTTTTTCATTTCTCTCTTGACAATACCCCATAGATTCTCACACCAGCACCATGGTCATTTAACCAACTTTTGGTGCTTTTGGCAGTGTGGGCAGGTGCCAAATCCTGCTGGAAAATGAAATCAGCATCTTTAAAAAGCTGGTCAGCAGAAGGAAGCATCAAATGCTCTAAAATGTCTTAGTAAACGGGTGCAGTGACTTTGGTTTTCAAAAAACACAGTGGACCAACACCAGCAATGCACCACCAGCATTGCACCCCAAATCATTACAGACTGTGAAAACGTAACACTGGACTTCAAACAACTTGGGCTATGAGCTTCTCCCTTCCTCCAGACTCTAGGACCTTGGTTTCCAAATGAAATACAAAACTTGCTCTCATCTGAAAAGAGGACTTTGGACCACTGGGCAACAGCCCATTTCTTCTTCTCCTTAGTCCAGGTAAGACGCCTCTGACGTTGTCTGTGGTTCAGGAGTGGCTTAACAAGAGGAATACGACAACTGTAGCCAAATTCCTTGACACGTCTATGTGTGGTGGCTCTTGATGCCTTGACCCCAGCCTCAGTCCATTACTTGTGAAGTTCACCCAAATTCTTGAATCAATTTTGCTTGACAAACCTCTCAAGGCTGCGGTTCTCTCGGTTGGTTGTGCATCTTTTTCTTCCACACTTTTTCCTTCCACTCAACTTTCTGTTAACATGCTTGGATACAGCACTCTGTGAACAGCCAGCTTCTTTGGCAATGAATGTTTGTGGCTTACCCTCCTTGTGTAGGGTGTCAATGATGTATTTAATACATGAGTTTCACAATTAGAGTTGAATTACTGAAATAAATGAACTTTTCCTCAACATTCTAATTTATTGAGATGCACCTGTGTATATATATATATATAAAGCTTAATGACACAGATTTTTTTAAATATCTGAAAGTACATTTAGCATCAGTCAGTCAAGCATTATATGATATTATGATAATTTAGCATTAAACTTTAGTAATTAGAACTTAAGTAATTAGAATAACCATGTTTGAATGCATATTTGTCATGCTGACTGATTGTAAGACTGGTGTTGGTGCTAAAGATATTGTTTGTAATTTAGTGCTTCTGTAAAAAAGGGAAAATAATACTGATAAGATGACAAAACTACTACGAATTCTAGTACTAATAACAATATAAAACGCACTAAGGATTAATAATGAGTTGCTGGGTTTATGAATATTAATCACGTTGTCTGCGCTCGCTCAAACTGATTTGCTGAAATCAAAACAAGGACGATAATAGGTGAGTGCCAGCCAATAAGATTGCCGTTTGCGCATTAGTTCCGCCTACTACCGGAGAAACCACCAGTTCTCAAAAGCTGAAGAATTCCAAAGGAACGCCAATATTTTGACAGGAAAATACAACAAAGAATATCGTTTATATAGTTTACGTCAATTCCTCTTGGTATAAGACTCTCTTGCTCTGTATCTTTCTTTTTGTGTGTATGAGACAAAACCAAGCGGCAACCTCCCGCTCTCTCTATTGAAACTAACACGGAAGTGACTTAAACTGCAATTCAACTGGCCGCTAGAGACTGGCTCCAAAAGGGAGTCAATCCCATGTTAAAATGCCCAACCTTACAGCAGAAAAAAATGTTTACAGCCTGGTACAAAAAGTGGTTTTAGTCTATATAGCTAATGTTACCCCTCATGTCAACTGTGAGGGGGGTGAATTTTTTTATAACTCATCCGTTTAAATTATATTAAGTCTTAAAGTTCTGCATAATTTAGGGTGTGGCCACTTGAGTGACAGGTGGATTGCCGCGGCTGTCACCACCGTCGCACTAAGTGGGCGTGGTTTCAACAACCAGCTCCACCCACGTCCCGCCTCTTTGCCCATTTTCGATTATCCGGGAGTGATGTGCAGTGACACGATTCCAAGATGGCGACGGCCGACCCCGCCCACTAAGAGCTTCAAAAATGCTCTTCAGAAACCTACGGGTGACGTCACGGACACTACGTCCATATTTTTTTACAGTCTATGAACAAAACGACAGCTCGTGTGCTTTCACACTGGAGTCTACGGCTTGTTAAATACAGGTACACTGATGAACTGAAAAATAACAATATATATAATAATATTATAATAGATTATAGTAACGCCGTCTTTTTTGTCAGTAACAGTAATGGTGTTGTAACGAAAACAGTAATTCGTCTGATTACTTGTTACTGAAAAAAATAATGGCGTTAATAAATGCCGTTATTCCCATCACTGATTATAACTGGTTTGTAGCGCAAACAATTTTACTGTTTACTGCATGTTGTTATTCTTCTCATTATTTCCCTAATGAAACAGACGTCTCACCCATAGGCTTACTTCTGCGTTAAAGAAAAAGGTGGATAACAGCCAGTGAACTGCATACATTCAACATCAACATCCTCACCTGCCCAAACCTTTGGTAGACGACGCCAAACTTAAAGGTGTTGTTTAATTCATGCTCATCATAATTCACTATTAACTGAGAGCCCTGCAAAAAGACAAACATAAACAAAGACAAAATATTATGCTCTTTATCAGT
This sequence comes from Labeo rohita, assembly GCF_022985175.1. Lineage (NCBI taxonomy): Eukaryota > Metazoa > Chordata > Actinopteri > Cypriniformes > Cyprinidae > Labeo > Labeo rohita. The sequence continues at coordinate 10,794,665 of NC_066889.1, read as the reverse complement.
ACAGCTTTGACAGACTCTTCAGTCACACTAAAATTTCTGAAATAGCCCCTCCCATGCAAAACAGTGCTTATCTCTTAAACTATTTTGGTACTGACTAAAATGCTTTCTTTAATAAACAAGCTGCCAAAACAGTTCTAGTGCATTGCAAAACATACTGGTAATTTTTTAATCTGTAATGGGTTTTTATCTGACACATTAATATCTCGGCTAGAAGCAATATTGTGTTAATGAAATATGCAATCCCCTCACAGAGATCATTAAAACCAATCTGAGGGATAAACATCATGTAATTAAAAAAAAGTTCAAATACATTATTCATATTTTAAACTGAAACATATAGTGGCCAACATAATATTTTACATGTGTATGTAAAAACATTGCAAAACCGTTGTGGGAATGAGTAAGGAATTATAAAACTAAAGATATTTTATAAACTACTGTTTAAATGTTTAGGGTCTGTACTATGGAAGCCTGTTTCCGCCAAAAATAAAAACAGGCAATTGCGACTTTTTATATCACAATTCTGACTTTTTTTCTCGGATCTGTGATAGATAAACTCGCAATTGCATGTTATAAAGTCAGAAGTGTTAGATATAAACTTGCAATTGTGAGTTATAAAGTCAGAATTGCAAAATATACAGTCACAGTTATGACTTTTTTCTCAGAATTGCGTGATATAAACTCACAATTGCAAGAAATAAAGTCAGAATTGCAAGATAAAAACTATTGCAATTGCGAGTTTGTATCTCAGAATTCTGAGAAACTCGCAATTGCGAATTATGAAGTCCAGTTTTGAGGGGAAAAAAGACTATGTTTGCAAAATTGCAAGTTTGTATCTCACAATTCTGACTTAACTTGCAATTCTGAGTCAAAAAAGTCACAATTGTGAGTTTTTATCTCGCAATTCTGACTTTATAACTCACAATTGCGAGAAAAAAGATCAGAATTGTGAGATAAAAAGTCGCAATTACCTTTTTTTATTTTTTATTCCGCGGTGGAAACGTGCTTCCATACTATATGGTTTTTAAATATTTTTGAAAAAAGACGTGCTCGCCAAGGCTGCATTTATTTGTTTAAAAAATACAGTAAAAACAATAATATTCTGAAATATTTTGCCATTTGTAAAATAACTGCTTTCTAGTAGTTTCTAGAAGTAATCAGTGTCACATGATCCTTCAGAAATTATTCTAATATTCTGATTTGGTGCCTAAGAAACAGTTCTTTTTATTATCAGCATTAAAAACAGTTGTACTGCTTTATATTTTTGTGGAAACAATTATAGATATATTTTCAGGATTATTGGATGAATAGAAGGTTCAAAAGAACAGAATATATTTGAAATTGAAATCGTTTGTAACTTTATACTGACATTTTAAATAATTTAATGCATTCAAACTGAATAAAAATATTCAGTTTAGTTTATTTTCATAAATTATAGTACCCAAACTGTTGAACAGCAATGCATATAATACTATTTATAATTATATGTGACCTTGGACCACAAAACCAGTCGTACAAGTAGCACAGGTATATTTGTAGCAATAGCCAACAATACTTTGTATGGGTCAAAATTATTGATTTTTTTTTATGCCAAAAATCATTAGGATATTAAGCAAAGATCATGTTCCATGTTGTACATTTGTACATTTCCTACTGTATATATATCAAAACTTAATTTTTGATTTGTAATATGCACTGCTAAAAACTTTTCTCAATATTTAGATTTTTTTGAAACCTCATATTCCAGATTTTCAAATAGTTGTATCTCAGTCAAATATTGTCCTATCCTAACAAACCATACATCAATGTAAAGCTTATTTGTGACCCTGACCACAAAACCAGTCTTATGTAGAACAGGTATATTTGTAGCAATAGTCAAAAATACACTGTTTAGGTGAAAATTATAGATTTTTCTTTTATGCCAAAAATCGTTAGGATATTAAGTAAAGATCATGTTCCATGAAGATACTTTGCAAATTCCCTATCGCACATATGTCAAAACTTAAGTTTTGATTAGAAATATGCATTGCTAAGAACAACATTTAGACAATTATATAGGCGATTTTCTCAATATTTTGATTTTTTACACCCTCAGATTCAAGATTTTCAAGTAGTTGTATCTCAGCCAAATATTGTCCAATCCTAACAAACCATACTTCATTGGAAGGGATATTTATTCAGCTTTCAGAAGACGTATAAATCTCAATTTTGAAAAATTGGCCCTTATGACTGGTTTTGTGGTCCAGGGTCAAATATTACAATATTAATAATAAAATCATTAATCTTGAACTCACCTTTGGATACAGCACAGGACTAAACCTCAGACCTACAATGTCTTCACATAGTAGCTATAGTGAAAATAACATGACACAAAAACACAAACAGCCACTTAGTCAACAAACAGTAAGACCAGTTACAGTTCACTCACTTAATTTAAAAAGTGGTCACATACATTTCATAATTATTTTAATTATTTTTCACTTATGTTACTATTTTTCCACAGAAAACATATGTTGTTTTTCATTCAAATCTTCCACCCTCTATTTGACCCTATACGGTCTGTTTTTTTACACTGCGGCTGTAAGAAACACCACATTTGCATGTGAAATGCTAAACTCCCTCCACTCTGATACGGGTTGTGGGTTTACTGTCATATCCAATATATTTTTAACATAATATACTTTGACCTCATCCATCCTTCAATAACAGCCTCTTTGCAAAGCTGCATTATGTGAGACAGATTCACAAAAACAATCGGGTGAAAAGAATAAATAAACAAGTACTTGGATGTTTGAATATATATTCCCTTAAAAAAAATGTTAGTGCACATACTCATCAGTCTAACCTTTTAAATGGCAGACGACATACTGGTAAATAACTGTTTACATTTTAGAAATGATTTTTAGTTCTCTACGTCAGTCGATAAGACTTAAGGGCTTGTTTAAAACCATTGGACTATCTGTGCAGGGCACAATCATTACCTTTGCTAACTGAGGGACACTGGGGAGCTCAGTCAAGCCCGCCAAAGAGATCCTGTCGTAGATTGTCTTTGATGGAGTCCTAAGCGAGGCAGAATTTAATAGAAAAATGCAATCAAACGTTTCAAAATGTGCCAATCATGTAATTACACATAAGAGATCGAAAGGGCTGTTATTACCTGAGAATGATGTGCAGGTACTCTTGCTCCTTCACCTCCTCGTGTCTGAGGGACAGTACGAGGTTGCCATGGTTACTGGCCGTGCAGTAGAAGTTCAGATGTTCCTGAGACCAGCAGATAAGAGGAAGCGGTTTAATTGCAAATGAATCTATCGCCGACATAAAGAACAGTGCGTTAAATTGCACCGACTGCTGAGTATCACAGCTCTGGCAATCAAAAATGACCTGTGAACAAGCTGTTTAAAATGATCTTACGCAAATATTTGCCAAAAGCTCTTGTCTGATAGACTGGTGGACTGGTTTTACAAAACGTAATTGCGTAACTGAGTTCTCACCCTGCCCAGAAAGTGCTTGCGGTATGCGCGAATGGCATAGTTGCTCTCCAGTCTGTAGCCAAACTGTCCTGAATTGCTTCCCTCTCCATCTTCCTCCTCACAGAAGCCATTCTCCCAATTTGGGATGGCAACAGGGGCTTCAGGATCTTCTATCCAGTAACCCCCGAACTGAGGCAGGATGACCTGAGGGTATGGCTCACCCCGCTGTAACACCTTTAAAAGAAAAATCAAAGTTAGGAAGAGAGTGACGTCTGATACACAGTCCAAACACATCACATAAAGTGTTTTTAGAAGCATATATTATTATAGTAATTGCTGTACCTCCTCTATCCGTGGGAATGGAATGTAATCATCCTGCAGGAGTAAACATAATATTACATACATTTCATAAGATAATGCTGTAAATGGAGATGTTCACAATGCTTTGGAAAGATGTTTGTGCTATGACAGGAAGTGTGTTATAAGGCATATTTTGCTCATGCGACCACATAATATGAGAAATTACATGCAGTCCACACAAAGCATCACAGTCATGCTTACAACAGAGATTTTTATGCGGCTGTCTGAACACATGCGTTTGAGGGAAGGATCTTTTTGTTATTTTGCTTAAAATATTTAAAAATGCTTTTTATACTGTATAAAATGGGGTCCAAATGTCTGAGCCCAAGTGAAAATGCTTCTACTTTGCATTTGTCTAATTTAACACATTCCAGTCATTCTAAATTATATTAGCATAACAATTTATTTTAAAAATCGAAAAATTTATTTCAGAATGTTTTATTTTTAGTATGCCCCCTTTTTTAAAGGATTAGTTCACTTCCAGAATAAAAATTTCCTGATAATTTACTTTTAACCATGTGTTATCGAAGATGTTCATGTCTTTCTTTCTTCAGTCGAAAAGAAATTAAGGTTTTTGAGGGTTTTTCTCCATATAGTGGACTTCAGTGGTGGCCAACAGGTTGAAGGTCCAAACTGGATTTTCAATGCAGCTTCAAAAAGCTCTACATGATCCCAGTCAGAATAAGTCTTATCTAGCGAAACGATTGGTCATTTTCTGAAAAAAAAAAAAAAAAAAAATAAATAAAATTAATGTAATTTACTTATTTAACTATGCAATGAGAATGAGAGTTGATGAGAATTCTTTGGCCAAAAAGTATATAAATTGTCATTTTTTTTAGAAAATGACCAGTTGTTTTGCTAGATACGATCCTTATTCCTTGGCTGGGATTGTGTAAAGCCTTTTGAAGCTGCACTGAAACTGCAATTTGGACCTTCATCCCGTTAACCATCGCTGAAGTCCACTATATGGAGAAAAATCCTGAAACGTTATCCTCAAAAACCTTAATTTCTTCTCAACTGAAGAAAGAAAGACATGAACATCTTGGATGGCATGGGGTGAGTAAATTATCAGAATTTTTTTATTCTGGAAGGAAATTAATCCTTAAATAACACAGAATCTAAAATATTTGTTCTAAATTTTACTTCATAGTTTTTTTTCGAAATTCTAAAACTTAAAAAATCCAGGTTTGAATTTGATCTTCAAAGTGTTTTAAGACTTTTGGACCCACTGTACAGTATAAAATGTTACATACAGTACTTTTGAGAAGAATGCCAGCCTCATGCAATGAAAATACTCCAAGTTTGAAAAACATAGACAAGCACTGAGTTTAACCTTGTTAAATGTTTTCAAACCCTCTGACCTTTAATCTTTGTGGCCTCATTTCCTCCACCTCAGAAACCTGCTAAAGGGTCAGGGTCAAAATGTCAAAGGTTGCAGTGTTAGCAACTGACATTGGAGGAGTGGTGAGGCACAGAATGCAATTACCACAGCTATAATTTCAATTTACCAAATCCAAATTAATCAATTTAGCACTTAGCAGCTACTCTTGCTGACAGCTCACTGTCTAAGTAAAAATATATAAGATATAAAATGTCACTTCACTTCTTACCTCCATCTTGTCCAGCGTGTCAAAAAACTGAGTAGACTGTTGAAAAAAAGAAATACAACATTTAGGCCAACCTTTAACATGCCAAATATTTCACTCATATTTCATTTAACAGGTCAACAATAACGGCAGCACGCAGTACAGTCTACTAAGTGTGAATGACATCCATGTGGTTGAGAAGTCTCGTAATACCTGGTGTACTATGGCAGCAAGCAACACTTACAGTCAGTTCAGGCTATGTTAGTTGCTGAGTTTACAGTATGTCAGAATTCATCTGAGAAACACACATTAATCTGTTATATTAATACACATGCGTATGTAGTTGCTGATCTCACAGAATGGCAAATGATGTTTCCTGACCAACACAAGTTAGCCTGACAATCTGTTATAGACATCTAATAAAAAAAGAACATTTTGAGGTTCCTCAGGGCTCTGTATTGGGACCCTTAAAGGCAGTGTTAATTTTGACAGCAAATTTTAATTTAGTTTTAGTCAGTCTTTTGACTAAAATGCCATTAAATTGAGTCATATTTTAGTCATCTGTATTATTTTAGTTTTAGTCTAGTTTTAGTTGACTAAATATCATAGTCTTTTGACTAAAATGCCATTTAATTTTAGTAATATTTTAGTCATCTGAATTATTTTAGTTTTAGTCTAGTTTTAGCCGACTAAATATACTGTTTTAGTCGGCTAAAACAGTATTTAGTCTGCTAAAATCTAACGGGTTTAGTTAGTGTAAAACATTTATTAAGCATTTCCCTAAAATTACCATAGGTTTGATATTAAGGTTTTATCAAGACAGACATCGATTTAACTGCTGTAACATGCAACATGTCTTTATATTAAAATTAAGTGAAACCACTTCTCATAGAGAAACATGAACATGGTTGTCGTCTATATAGGCTAATTATGCCTTCTTTATAACGACTTGTTTACCACATTCTTCATTCTTTTAAGCAGACATATTTATTTATATAAATACGTTTAGGTTAATCTTTATTAGGGTCTAGGGTTTACTGTCTTTTTTTGTTGCTTGATTAACCATTAACCACAAACAGTGGCAACTAAATTAGGCGCACGTCCTGATTTTGCTGAGTTAGATGTGTTCCTGGGTCAACATATTTTGTTGACCCTGGAACAACATTTTAATCCAAAAATTTAATCTTGACCACATCCCTACACCTAAACCTAACCTTACCCATGAGTAATCCCTAAAATCAGAGGAAATGATAGATGAATGACACTGATGTACAAGCAGTAAACACTGATTGTAAGCCTAAACTTCACAAAAACTATAAACTGTTTTTTCAAATCTGATTGGTTAATCACAATGTTGTTTCAGGGTCAACAATGATGTTGATCCAGGAACGTGTCGTACTCGGTAAAATCAGGCTCTGCAAATTAGGCTGCTGTCCCTTTAAAACCGAATGCACGGATGCAATGTACTGATACACGTCTGATATTCTCCCAACTGTTTACGTTCACCTAAGACGTAACTGAGTGTGTTTACGTGAATACTCCTTTAAAATGGACAATTCACCATAATTTTGTGTGTATTTCTCCATTCATGCGATGTGGAAAAGTACTCATGTGTGAGACGAGCTGCTTCGGTGTCTGCGCTCAGAAAGCCAGAACGAATTGAGTTCTCTTTTGTGTTGTCAAATTTATCCATATGTTTGCTCTTCTCTTACTCCCAAATACATTTTTTAACGTTTTATGAGCAGTAAATGTATGCCAGCTTATGTCCTGCCGGATAGATCAATAGGCTGGTATACAGTTCAAATATTGCATCTAAACTCCTAACCACGCAGCTAGTTTTTGTCATGTAAAACGAGTTTTTCTTTCGTTATCGTCTCGTTTTCGTCTGTGAAAAAATGTTGATGACAAAAATTACGACGAAAATTATTTGTCTATGAAACACTGCTTAAAGACTTAGTTCACCCAAAAATGAAAATTAGCACATGATTTATTATGCCCTCAAGGCATCCTAGGTGTATATGACTTCCTTCTTTCAGACAAATGCAGTCAGAGTTATATTAAAACTTGGTAGGGTGTTTCTCTTCAACAGTCCGAAACAAGTCCAATAAAGCGCATCCATCCATAATAAAAAGTGCCTCACACGGCTCTGGGTGGTGAACAAATGCCTCCTGTAGCGAATCTATGTGTTTTTATAAGAAAAAAACATAATAATTACTTTTCTCTAGCTTGTACTAACTCTCATACACACAAGCCGTTTCAGACGAATGACGTAGGATGTATGCATTGAACATCGCCGCTCAGAAGTGACGAACACGGAGGAGCAGTGAAGAGAGCAAAACAAAACAACGATCACGAATTAAAAGTGCAAAATGAGGATTTGTAAAAAAAAAAATCAATATATGCCACAAGGAGACTGATTTTGCTTTGCTAAAGTAAGGAAACTTTGCTTCCTTTGCTCCTGTAAAAAAACACATACGTCCTACGTCATCTGCCCGGAGCAGCTTCCGTGTACGAGAGTTAGCACAAGATAGAAAAAAGTAATTACTACATTTTAAATATAGACATTTTTATGACAAAAACGCATCAATTCACTACAGGAGGCCTTGATTCACCCCCTGGAGCCGTGTGAGGCACTTTTTAAGGATTGATGCGCTTTATTGGACTTGTTTTGGACTGATGAAGAGAAACACCCGTCCATTGCCATTATAAAAGTTAAAGGAGTCAAAACAATTTTTAATATAACTCCATTTGGATTCATCTGAAAGAACGAAAGAGGGTTAGTAAATCATGGGCTTATTTTCATTTTTGGGTGAACTAACCCTTTAATGTTACATATATAGCCAGCAGGGAATAGTCAAGTTGTCTTATTGTGGCAAGCTGTAAATCTGCAATAAGTAGACTTAACTAAAATTGATCCGTCTATACATGACTATTGTACATTAAGTGCAAAAACTCTTCTATTCTTATAAAATGTGATGGGCATTTTGAGAGTTTACTTTTCCTTTCTTCCTCCTTTGAGGAATATATAGACTACCTAGAGGATGATGTCTAAGTCATGGTCTACTGAGCAAGCAGGGCACATCACCAGCTACAGGTTTGCACTAGGATCTTGTCTTCAGAAAAGAGGGAAGAAAGGCAGTTTTATCTGTGTGAACCAAATAAGTCAGTAATTGCTGCTTTATAAAAAACTATTTATGAAATGTTATCTGAAGGGCTTGACTTCATGCTTCAGTTTGCTTTTGCAGCTATAAGCTTTCTGTGCAAATCTTCTTTCAGTGCTGATTCATAACAGGCCCTGAGAACCAGACGTGCCGCTTACCTTCATGGTGGGAGGGGCGGTTCTAGGGGGAGAGGGAGGGCTGTCTGCCATGGGCACATTGGAGATGGTCAGCAACTCCTGCTTCCTGCAACACAGTGACATCATGACCGTTAATCCACACTTTTAAATAACATTGAAACATAAAACATACAGCTACAAATGTAGAGTAACAATGTGGCACCAACAGCTGAAAACTATTGTCGTGACATGATGCTAAATATATCCCACTAAATGTCAGTCTGATAGGCTTGTGAAACATAAAAAATGATACTAAGTGCACTTATAAAAGCTGACAATTGAATTTTGTGTGGTCGTCTGTAGTGTCATCTTCACATGGAGAGGATCCTCGCTGAAAGCCTTTCTATTGCCTCAGTCTCATTTCGCTCCTCAGGAATGTACCTCTCTTATTTGACCCTCATATGATTTCAAGATCATCAATAAAAAATGGGCCAAAGATGGGCAATCTGTTCTTTAAATGAGTTCTCAGGACAGGAGGCTGACAGGTTGAGGATCTAGAGGCTCCTGCTCAAAATTAATTTTCCTTCACTTTCCAGTTTCCACCTCTCTCTTCATAAGTAAGGTATGGACAGAGAAACGGAGAGAAAGGGGGAGCAAGGGGGAGGTTAGAGACAGAAATGAACAAGGCTCTAAAAATACCCACCCAATCCTTCATAAGCTCTCTGTAAATAGATCCCATAAATCCATCAATATATTCGTATTAGGGAGTAAGTGACATATCGTTCATTATGCTGGACAAGGTATTTCGCTCGCATACTCATCACTCACGAAACTCGCTAAAAGGATTTCAGCCTGCATATACATATGCACACAAGAACTTCTGATACTGCAGCTCATATTTAGACCAAATTGCAAACAGAAATATACTGAGTAAAGAAAAAAACAACACATCCTGACCAGGAGAATTATCTTCACACTATCTATCTACCTCTGGGAGGATGTGAACAGCTTATTGTCGCATTGTCTGTCATTTCAGTCAACATGAAAACACCTTTCCTGGAAAACTCAGCAAGAGTGATTGTGGGTAATTTCACATAAGATGCTTTTGTACAAAAAAAAGAAATTCTAATATCAAGTTTGTTCTATCATCCATTCATCCGTCCGTCCATTCGTCCATCCATCCATCCTTCCTTCCATCTCTCTCTCTCTCTCTCTCTCTCTCTCTCTCTCTCTAGATTGTTCTATCCATCCATTCATCCATCCATCCATCCATCATTCTATCCAAACATCTAGATTGTTCTATCTATCTATCTATCTATCTTTCTTTCTATCTATATCTAGATTGTTCTATCCATTCATCCATCGTTCTGTCATCCATCCATCCATCTAGACTGTTCTATCTATTCATCCATTGTTCTATCATCCATCATTCTATCCAACCATCTAGATTGTTCTATCATCCATCCATCCATCCATCCATCCATCATTCTATCCAACCATCTAGATTGTTTTTATCTATCTATCTAGATTGTTCTATCCATTCATCCATCGTTCTGTCATCCATCCATCTAGATTGTTCTATCTATTCATCCATTGTTCTATCATCCATCATTCTATCCAACCATCTAGATTGTTTTATCTATCCATCCATCCATCCATCTATCTATCTAGATTGTTCTATCCATCCATCCATCAATCATTCTATCCAACCATCTAGATTGTTCTATCCATCCATCCATTCATCCATCCATCCATCATCCATCCATCCATCCTTCTATCTATCTTGTTCTATCCATCCATCCATCCATCCATCATTCTATCCAACTATCTATCTATCTATCTATCTATCTATCTATCTATCTATCTATCTATCTATCTATCTATATCTAGATTGTTCTATCCATTCATCCATCGTTCTGTCATCTATCCATCCATCTATCTAGATTGTTCTATCTATTCATCCATTGTTCTATCATCCATCATTCTATCCAACCATCTAGATTGTTCTATCCATCCATCCATTCATCCATCCATCCATCATCCATCCATCCATCCTTCTATCTATCTTGTTCTATCCATCCATCCATCCATCCATCATTCTATCCAACCATCTATCTATCTATCTATCTATCTATCTATCTATCTATATCTAGATTGTTCTATCCATTCATCCATCGTTCTGTCATCTATCCATCCATCTATCTAGATTGTTCTATCTATTCATCCATTGTTCTATCATCCATCATTCTATCCAACCATCTAGATTGTTCTATCCATCCATCCATCCTATCTATCTATCTATCTATCTATCTATCTATCTATCTATCTATCTATCTATCTATCTATCTATCTATCCATCCATTAACTTAAACCCACAGTAAAAGGACACATTTCCTCTCAGAAATACTTATCGGTTTGCTAGGAAATAAATATTGATTCTGAAATCAAGGTGTTAAAAATGATGTTAAAATCTATTAAAAATTAAGTTAAAATGACTGAATTATATACAGTACTGGCACAAAACATCATAAACCTTTTGAAAATGTCCTGATGACTGATTTTTTTTTTTTTGGCAAGAGAGCACCAAACTCACTAAGCACAACTAGCTCATAAAGTGTGCAGAACATGTAGGCCTAGAATTAATTGAGCACAAGTCCTCCAAAACATTCCCCTGGAGTTTCAATTTCCAGCCAAACTTTGTGTTACAGAATCCAAAAACTGAATCATGAACTGCGGGCTTGCATTAAGTACAAACTTAAATAATGCATGAATCTTCTGACCTCTCACACACACACAGATACATTCCTCTCCACCACATACAGACATATACAACCCACAATGACGTTCACCCACCACTGGCCGTCTGTCTCCGTCAACCTCCGTCTCTCACACCGCTTGCGTGAACGGTGGAGCAGTCCGATAAGAGCGGCGGCAGCACGGACACCTGCTCTCCGACAGCGCACTCTGGACCTGAACTCAGACATTGCCAAACCTCAGGTTCAGTCTTAGTCCTTGTCCTCAGTCTCTCGTCACATCACACCGACACCAGCTCTGGCTAAATCTGCATCGTCACAATCTCCAAAGACGAGGTGCCGTCCTCACCAGCACAGACTGTGTGTGTGCATCCTTCACCGAGAATACCTCTCATTCTCTCTCTCTCTCTCTCTCTCTCTTGCTCTCTCTCTCTCTCACCCTCCCTCTCAAATGGCATTTCACTTTGACACCTTATTCTCGATTAAGGAGCTTTGATTGCTTAACCTCTGCTCTCCTGCTATTATTTCCACTATTCATCTGTCTTTTTCTCACCACATATACATTTACTCAAATATGCTGTGTACTGTTTTTTCCTGTACCCCTTTTCTCTGTTTATCATCTTGCGTTTTATATCTTGGAAGCGCACAGTATGGAATTATTGCTATTCCAGCTCTTTTCCTCCATTCGATACAGCGATTACATGGTGTCTGTAGATTTTGTTCCTGCCCTGTAGGCACATTTTTATCTGTGACAAGACTCTCACTCTCTTTAATGTCAACTTAACCTTTCTCAATATCTCAAAAGACACCGAATCCTGAACAAAGTACCAGTCATTACATTATATTATATTCATATTAGATAACAATCCTAACTCAAGGAATATCATAAAAAGTGGTATTTGATATATACGAAATGCATCAAAATGCTGAATTATTGTATGCTGAAGCTGTGTTGTCTTAGACTCTTCAAACAGAAAGTCATAAGGAGATTTTCGATGGCTTTGTTTACACCCGCTGCAATTACGAGCCCATTTTCATCATTTAATTTCACCTGCTGTGCAAATCCGCTCCTTCTTGTTATGATTTCGGCCGGAGTGAGAGAGGGTGCGTGTGAGCGACAGGCTTCCGTAACATAGAGAGCATTAAATGCTTCAGGGGATTTGCTAGCTGAAGGCAATTATCGCTGTGTGCGCAGGACAACACTGGTGTATCGCTCTGTGATGAGGCATTCAGACTCATCAAGAGCTGTGTGCCACAGACTAATGGCTGCCAGACAAATATGCCAATACAACAAGTGTGCAATATGATGTGCAAAACAGCGCTTTCCAAAAACATTCTTGACATGCAGCGATGATTTGAACATCCTTTATGTGGTGATATGATACTGAATCAGACAAGGGTGTTAGTTGATAAAAACAGGAGATTTCAGTTGTTTCTTGTAAGCCACCAGACAGTGCTGATGGTAAAGAGAGGCTCTCACATGCAGGAGTAACACACTGTGTTGAGGTGGGTGTCAGACGCTGAGCTGGGGATGTGTGAGAGGAGGGATGGGGTGGGGGAGGAGATGATATTGTCACGTGAGCAGATCATAAAATGTGGCAAGGTTTAGGTGTCATCAGGACGGTATTCAGATTCAGACTTTTTTTAATCCCCAAAAAACCTAAACAGTCAAACGACAAGCCGTTTCGATTTTCTGAGCAGTATGATGTCATACTGCTCAGGCTCCGCCCACGACTGCTGACAGACTGCCCCATATTAGAATATTCCCACCTTCAGTCAGTCCACTATTTTATCAGTGCTTGAGCAGCTGTAGCGAGAAAATCTCGTAAACAATGCAGGCGTATTTTAGTTGGATGTTATCCCAAATGCTGGGTTCAGCCCGTTGGATCATTTTATTGGGTTATTTTGAATATTTTTTACCCAGGTGCTGGGTAATTTTTCTGTAACTAAGTTGCTGGGTTATTTTTTTCTATCTTTTCTGCTTGTCTCTGATGAAACAACCCAACTGCTGAGTTACAGTCAGTCAGAGAGCGGGCTTTTTGAGTCCTCTACAGGAGAGAGCGGTTCTCAGCACCACCGATTTGCACTTCTTCAGCGAAATAAAGGTTTGTATACATTTTATTTCATTTATAAAATCTTAACTGTGCCGTATATTATATTATTTTACACAACATAAGGACGTGATGTCAGTCAGCTGCAAGCAGCAGTTGTTTCGCAGGATGGAAACACCTTTTGCCTTGTATAAAATAAATGGTTTTTATTCGTTATTATACTGAGTTTAATCTTAAAATATGTTCTTGAATGTCAGTACTGTTTGTTTATGGGCAGGTTTTGGAGTCAGTCATGGCATCGTTCAGCTACAAGTGAAACGTGAGGCAGCGGTCTGCAGTTAACCCAGCAAACAGCAGCTCTTTATCGGCTCAGACCGGCATGAAAATTAGCTCTATTTCTTGTTTTTTTTTTAATTGTATTTTTGGGGCTTTTATGGCCTTTTTATTAGATAGGACAGTAGAGAGCAGACAGGAAAGTATTGGGTGGAGAGATTGGGGTGGGATCAGCAATGGACCTCAAGATTGGACTCGAACTTGGGTCGCCGCAAGCACAGTTGTGCTACATGTCGGTGCACTAACCACAAGGCTATCGGCGCAGATGAATTAATGCTATTTCAATAAAAAAACTATTACAGAGGACTGTTAAATACACTAAAATTACAATTCTACCTTTAAATGTTACATTTTTATTTCTAAAATGCCTGTTAAACAAGTTTAAATGTGTTTAATATTGTAAACTATGCTGTATTCAGCCAAATAAGTTCAAATAGTGTATTTTGTCCATGTTTTCTTGCTTAATAATAAATGTTCATCTTTTGATTATTGCTGTTGCCTCTGGCAATTCTCTCTGTTTTTATAAGTTCCAGTCCATTTTAAACCAGAAATATAATAATTTTTAATCAATAGTTGACTTAAATAAAATAACCCAGCATGTTTAGTAAAAAAATTTAACCCAACCAGCTGGGTCAAAATAACCCAGCATATGTTCTGTCCAATATTTACCCAGTGCTGGGTTGCCAAATAACCCAAGTTGGGTTGTTTTTAACCCAGCATATTTGTAAGAGTCAGATTTACTAACCACGCAAATTAGCATTAGAGCGCAATTCCATAAAACCATCGATGGGAGTGGAAAATTCTATTTGAGACACAGCCAGATCATTTCCATAATGACCAGCACAATCTACCACATGCTTTTTATGGATGTTGTCCCTGCTGAAAAAAACAGGTAAAAAGCAGCCTAAGCTAGTTGGCTGGTTTTAGCTGGTCATGTAGGCTGGTTTTAGCTGGTCATAACTGGTCAGCAGGCTGGTTTTAGAGGGGTTTTGGCCACTTCCAGGCTGGTCTTAGCTGGTCAGGCTGGGAGACCAGCTAAAACGAGCAACTTCCAGCCTAAACCAGCTAAGACCAGCCAACCAGCCTAACCTGGTTTTAGCTCTTTTTTCAGCAGGGATATAATGGCACAAATACTAACGCAAACATTAGTAAATCGCGTTGCGTGATTTATTTTAATACTCTCCACCTATAAATTTGGCGTCTGAAAGGGAAACTCCTACAAATGCATATTCAATAAGGTCAGTTAAATAACTGTGTCCATGCCTTTTCGGCGCTAATTCTTCACTGCACGTCTTTGGTAAATCCTGACAGTGCTATTTTAACGCCAAAAGACAGTTTGCGCTGGCACAAGCTGTTTGTAAATCTGGCCCATAATTTTCTGCCAACAGGAGGGCCACTGATGACGCAGTGGATTAGTTTTGTTTTTGATGGTAATGCGCCACCAAATACACAAAAAACAGAAGAGAGGGGCGGGGTGAGCAGCAGTTCATTATCATTTAAAGAGACATGCACCGCAATGGCTTGCTGTGAATAGGGCTGTTTTTGATTATGTAAACAGGGTTTTTAGTACGTTTTAACCATAGTATGTTTCAGACATTTCATCAAGACTCAAAATAATAATAAGAATCATACTAACTAGTGGAAAATGGGCATCAATGTGCGCTTTAAATAAATATCAAAATACCATTTATTACATTAATAAAATATAATCAACTGCATTTTGACTTTAAGCAGTCGCTTCTGGCCAAAATCCACAATCCATTATAATGCTTCCTCCAGTGAAAAGGTCCATCCTCTGTTTTCCTCTCACATATAAATCCACTGACGTATTTGTTTAGATCTATTTTCACTTGTTAACAGTGCTTGATCTGTGCATCTGTGCATATACTGGACAGAATTTGTGTGGATTACTTGTGGATTATTGTGATGTTTTTATCAGCTGTTTGGATTCTCATTCTGACGGCACCCATTCACTGCAGAGGATCCATTGGTGAGCAAGTGATGCTAAATTTCTCCAAATCTGTTCCAATGGAAAAACAAACTCATCTACATCTTGGATTCCATAAGGGTTAGCAAATTTTGAGCAAATTTAAATTTTGGGGCACACTATTCCTTTCATTGTAACGGCAACTTAAGCAATTTTTTAGACAATTAATATCAAAATTTTCTTTTAAATTCTTATACATATATTTAAAAGCTGTCGAATATATAAAGGTTTTAAAATGATTAAGCACATGTTTTTTAAGCTCTTTATGAACACATATAAATCATTAATGGTATAACTTCATTATACATTAATTTGCTTACATCGATATCCACCTAATTTTTTCTGGAAGAGCATGAATTTGTGTCCATTTGTACATTTTATCTGTCTGGCTTCTGGTCTCATCTGCATCCAGCTATTTTTAGCTGTACAAAACAGCTCATTTTGCTGCTTGATAATAATTGGTGTGTTACCTTGTTATTTTAATGTATTATCCTAATTATGAACGCACTGGTTTGAAGTGGAAACAGTTTTACCATTTACTGCACATTGTTATTCTTCTTGTTATTTCCCTACAGCAGCTAATGAACCAGAAATCTTGCTCACAGGCTTATTTCCACGTTGAAAAGTAAGGTGGATAGTCAGAGATTTTTTTACAGCTGCATTCTAAAACGTTTGTGCCGGTAGCTGTGTTTTTTCCGCCTTGTAAATGCATTTAAATTCATTATATTTTTCATAACAACCATATCAAGAAATGAATCAAACTGACACTCTCTTATATTTTGTGTGATTGGCTGTTCCCTGCAGATATCTCTCTTTCAGGTCCACATGGTCCAGAATTAATCAAAAACTCTGGCTCAAACCCTGAGGTGACAAAGAATGTTTATAGCAAGCATTGTGAACCCACTGAACTTGATTTAAACCGGGTTGAATTTGTTGAGAGGTGTCAATACAAAACCCACTCTGAAACTCAAGAGTTTGTTCAAACAGCTCACAAATGATGGTTCATAAATACAGGAAAACTTGTATTGGTCATGAAATAAAGATATATTTGATTATACTTGATTTTTCATTTTTACAATAATTTAAGAAATTTTTAGAAATACAGATTAGAAATGATGCATATTCACAACAGCATCAGACAAGCATTAATCTAAACAGTTTACAAAATGTTACAAGTGAATTATTTTCACAAGTAGGACTGTGTGAAAAAGTGGATGGCCTCTTTCCATCATTACTACTGTTTCAAAAAGCAAAACCAGCAGGTGCCTGTTGTTAAACCACAACGTGCAACCACAATTTACAACAGATATGCCTGTTAGAAGCACAGCTTGCTGTTATTGTGTGAGCGTTTTTTCCAGAGGAAGAGGTGAGGAGCCATGATAACTGACAGCTAATGGGCAGGAAGATACACGACCAGAGCCACACGCTTTGTATTCAAGGCCACTGGTCTGCCGGACGCACACGTGCTGGGAGAACTGGCCCCCTGCTGCTTTCATACCTGATACACACATACTGTCACAGATAAGACCCTGCAGACAGAGCGCACAGCCACAAGAGCCACACTTGATCCTAAAACGTGACAGCAACAGAGATTTGAGTGGGTAAATATCTGAAGTCTACAGGTTTCTGTCTGCCCTTCTCTTCTCAGCAGGGATGCCATATAGACTGGCATTAGCTTTCTAGTGTAGTTCATATACAGTCCACTCTCCCTCTTTTTCACTGCTTCTTTTCATTAAAACCCCAGAACATACTGCTCTAACACAAGCACCAAGGCTGAAAGTATAAGGTTAATCCAGACGTCTCGCTCTATGTTGCCTTTGAAGTGTTTTGTGCATGTGTGTGAGTGTGTGTTTGTGTGCACGTGCCCTCTATTACGACACTGTGTATCAAAACACATTCAATTTATCAGCTTGGTACCAACAGGCAGCTGTGTTTCACAGAGGCCAGATATAGTTTGATATTTCATATATCACATCATATATGGCTTAATGCATCACTTTGACCCTTTATGACTATTATAAATGGAGCAAGAAAGCTATAATAATAATTGCTTCCATTTTCCATCTTAACTTGCTTTCTTTCAACATTAAAGAAGAAGTCCACTTCCAAAACAACAATTTACAGATAATTTACTCACCCACATGTCATCCAAGATGTTCATGTCTTTCTGTCTTCAGTCGTAAAGAAATTACAGTTTTTGAGGAAAGCATTTCGGGATTTTTTTTCATATAATGGACTTCAATTGTGCCCCCCGATTTTGAACTTCCAAAATGTAGTTTAAATGCAGCTTCAAAGGACTCTAAATAATCCCAGCCGAGGACAAAGGGTCTTATCTAGCGAAACAATCATTTGTTTTTGAAAAATAAAAATTTGTATACTTTTTAAGCACAAAAGCTTGCGTAGCACAGACTCTCGGAATGCGCGTCCACGGGTCGTTCTTGAACGATTCGTTCATTTTGAACGAATCTTTAATGTGACTCGCGAAGAACGAGTCGTCTCAGGGAGTGATTCGTTCAGCCGCACATGCACAACATCCTATTAGGTTCTGTACTGGAATTATGCTGCGTTCACGCCATATCGCAATATGGCGTGAACGCACCTTTAGTTCACCTGTTTCGAGTCTTCAGGTTTTTCGAGTCGTTCGTTAATATTACGGGGCTGTCACGTGACGCTGATTTTGCTAAAATTAACGAAATGGATCGGGAAATGTAAACACTGGGTCTGTATATCCGCCTACGTTCAGCGTGACCTTTCGACACGATTCAATAGTACGTTGTGAACGTGCATGCCAGAACCTGTGCTACATGAGCTTTCGTGCTTAAAAGGTATATACATTTTTATTTTCCGAAAAAAAATGACAGATCGTTTTGCTAGATAAGACCCTTCTTCCTCGGCTGGGATCATTTAGAGCCCTTTGAAACTACATTTGGAAAGTTCAAAATCAGGGGCACAATTCCACTATATGAAGAAAAATTCTGATATGCTTTCCTCAAAAACCATAATTTCTTTACAACTCAAGACAGAAAGACATGAACATCTTGGATGACAAGGGGGTGAGTAAATTATTTGTGAATTGTTGTTCTGGAAGTGGAGTTCTCCTTTAATACTGATGTGTCATGCTGGAATTTGCACTCTGCTTCAGTAAACAGTAAACCTCTCCTAAATATATAGCTGCAAACAGCAATTACTGGGGTTTAAGTGCTTTAAGACCTTTGAGTAACTATTCACTAGTAGAATTATTTAATGATTTATCACTTTTGACCGATAGATGGCGGTGTTCCCAAATTGACGTAGGGTGGTTAACTAGGGGTGACAATGACACACACATAGGTTGGTGCCAATATGCAGAAACATTGCAGAAATACAGCCTTTGGCACTTCTCCTGACCACTGTGCCAAAACTGTGCAAACAACCTCAGGACGTGATTGTCATAACAAATTCCAAGTTTGGTTTGAATGCAATAAAGCATTGAGGATATATAACCTCACATCCACTTTGGCGAGCTCTTTGTCAAATTTATTTGTGCTTTATTCAAGAATGGTTGGATCTATCAAAAAGCTTTTGATAACATTTGTAATGACCATCTGAAGATGGTGTGTATCAGTTTTGGTGAAAATTGGATGAACCATCTAGGACTAGTTCGCAAAAGTAGGTTTTTTAAATAATCTTTCATTGACAACAGTGGTTCTTGTGGCAGAGTTATTTATAATGAGAAGATCTACCATATGATATCAATATCTTGAGTAAAACTGTGAAATACACAATCATTTACACACTTGAAAAATGCAACATCAGCCACCACTGGATGATTTCTTTCAAATTTCTCACAGACCTTTAGGGCCATGAGTCAAACAGGCCCACCAAGTTTCATTTAAACCAGCCTCCATTAACTCCGTCTAACAGGTGCCTAAACCTCATTGCCCGATGTCGGCCATGTTTTTCGACATATGCAAACATGCTCATAGACCACCGTGGCACTTTGGACACAGACAAAGCATGTAAATTTTCAAGTCAATCAGACTAACGCATATGTAGTTATAGCCATTAGTTTTGGTCCTATTTTAACTCCACACAGTGGCCAGACTAGAGAATTTTTAAATTTGGTTTAGTGGGCAAAAAATCTACAGCTAGTTCATGAAAGTATTTTTTTTTTTATAATCTTGAATAATTTACAAAGTATTTGACTGATAGCAGTGGTTCTTGAGGCAAAGTTGTTCAGAATGAGAAGATCTATCATATGAAATGGATATTGTGTGTATGCGTGAAAAATCGCACAAAATATACAATTGTTTACACACTCAAAAAATGTCTGTTTTTTTGAGTCCCGTTTCCAATTTCTTTCAAAATTCTCACAGACCGTTTAAGCCATGAGTCTAACAGGCCCACTGAGTTTCATTCCAATTAGCCTCTGTTAACCTCCTCTAATAGGTGCTCAAATTTTATTGACTGATGGCAGCCATGTTTTTCAAGATATGCAAAAATGCATGCTTATAGACAGACGTGGTACTTTGGACACAGACAATGCATGTGAAGTCAATCAGACTAATAGATGCGTAGTTACAGCCATTTTTAGATTTTTGTCCTACTGTAACACCACACAAGGATTTTTCTCATGTGACCATTTTAGTAAAAGTGGCCCCGCCTCTTTCAAACATTTTGGCGTACGTTTGTGACAATGAGTTGAAGACTCAGTGTCTTTTTTTTTTTTTTTTTTTTTACTAATTATTGATATTCATTCTCCAGAGAATGTTTCTGCACTAGTTTGGCTCTGATCGGGCGAAAAACACTAGGACTAGTTTCTATCTTAGACCTATTATATGATATCAATATTGTTTCTTTCAAATTTCTCACAGGCCTTTAGGGTCATGAGTCAAACAGGCCCACCAAATTTCATGTCAATCGGCCTCCGTTAAAAATATCTAATAGGTGCTCAAATGTCATTGGCCGAGAGCGACCATGTTTTTCAAAATATGCAAACGTGCTCATAGACACTTTCTGTACTTTGGACACAGACACTGCATGTGAATTTTTGTTTGCGTAGTTATAGCCATTTTTTGTTTTTGTCCTATTATAGCACCACATAGTGGCCAGACTTCGTGATTTTTCTCATGTGACCTCAGATTGAGTTCTTACAAATGCATACCGAGTGTAAATACCTAATTTTGTTGATAAGTTACAGCTGTTTTAGGAAAAGTGGCCGCGCCTCTTTTGAGCAGTTTGGCGTCCCTTTATAATTATTGATATTCACTCTCCAGACAATTTCCTGCACTGGTTCAGCTCTAATTGGGCTAAAAACCTAGAACTAGTTAGTCAATATATATATATATATATATATATATATTTTTTTTTTTTTTTTTTAATAATCTTGAATAATTAACAAATGATTTGACTGACAGCAATGGTTCTTCAGGCAAAGTTGTTCAGAATAAGATCTAACATTTAATATAAATATATTTTGTGTATGTGTGAAAAACTGAGCAATATGTAATTGTTTACACAAATGCGATATTGCCCCTCACTGGCCGATTTCTCTGTTAACCCTGTTTAATAGGTGCTAAAATAACGCCAATAGCGACCATGTTTTCAAGATAAAAGTGTTTGTAGACAGTTGTGGCATTTTGGAAAATTCATAGCCATTTTTATGTTTTTTGTCCTATTACAGCACCACACAGTGGTCTGAATTTTGTCATGTGACCTTAGATTGAGGACATACGCATATCAAGTTTGGTGTAAATATCTCATTCTGATGAAAAATTATAGCCGTCTTAGGAAAAGTGGCCCTGCCACTTTCAAACGTTTTGGCGTCATTTTGCGATGGTGGGTTGAAAACTCAATGTGTGAGTGTTTTTTTTTTTTTTAATTATTCATATTCACTCTCCAGAGAATTTTTCCGCACTGGTTTGGCTCTGATCGGCTGAAAAACTTAGGACTAGTTTGCAAAAATAGGTTTTTAAAAAAAATCCAAAATGGCCGAAAATTTCACGAAGATGGCGATTGAATCCATCATGTGCGTTTTGTTTCTCTTGACCCAAGGATTCCTTTTATATAAGACGCTTGAGTGACGTCGTAACATCGTTTTAGGAGTTATGGGGGATTTTATATTTTTGATTGCTGTAGTGTTCCCCTCAGGCTATTTGGGGCAAAACTTGGTGACTATGTAGACGGGGTGGGTACTACCATCCCTCAAAGTTTCAGGTCTCTATGCCTTATGGTTTGGTCTGCTTGATCATTTTTATGTGAGAATGATGATCATTGAAAATTAATTAAATAAGTACAATAGGGTTTCAGCGGATGTGAATTTTTAGTGCATGTGAACACGCTACTGGGGTAAACAATTTGGCATTTCTAATTAATAGGGGGGCTTTCTGTTGGTCAGAAAAACTGATGTGCCACCTTAAACCCATTGTGAAATCTGCATGGGGAAATCTTGAAATTCCCATTCAATGGATCACATTCCATCATTTGAATATCAATTGTTATTGGTCAGTTTAGCAAAAAGAGTAGCCTTTATGCTGTCAATCACCTCCTCTAACATAGATTTTGTTTTATACCCGTGCAAACGGTCTGTCAGCTAACGTACAGGTTGTTGTACAACAACACTACATTTAATACTGTAGCCTTTTGGGTATGCACAACCCATTTGGTACGTGCTGTTCCACCACACCTCCATCTGTTCACTCACACTCCTCCTGACCTTTTCTCTGGTCTTTACCTCTGTCTTTTTATCTGCTCTTTCTGTCTCTGTTGCACCGTTTCTGTCCCCCACTGCTCTGATGTACACTGTCTTGCTTTGATCTGGAGCTGGGAGGCAAGAAAATTTGTTCCCTGTACAAATCTAACTTTCAAAACAAGTTGCATCTTCTGTCAAAAATAAGTTTGCAACCTGAAGGTAAGAAGGTGAACTTGACATGGTCATCATAACTGTGAGAAGTAGAAAACGCAGCTGGACAAATATCATAAGAGATGGATGAGAACAACATAAAGGCATAAAAAAAGAGAGGAAAGCAGATCAGGAGGTAAAATAAGAAAGAAAATACATGCGTCACAATATCCACTGACTGTATTTTTAGCAAACACAATAGCTGCTAATTGAAATGCTGTTCATTTGCATTAGCTGTCTGTGTCAGAGAGGCTGGGACGCTACACTGCACATCCTTCTGTCAGGAAGTGCACAATGTGTGTCCTGATTAACACGGCACTCGACTTTAATGGTTTTGTGACACACAGAGAGTAAGAATCTAATCATACACAGCTGTTGAAATGCTTTCAGAAGCTCAGGCCAACGCAAGCCACTCACACACGTATAGAAGACCTGCTTATAGTCTGTTACAAATGAAGGAAACCTTTTAATATGCAGTGAAACTAAATATTTGTATTTTTGCAGGTTTATGCAAATAAAATATTTAAATTTGTTCTGATAAACCTGTACTCAACAAAGGATTCAATACAGTATAATGTGAATGCAAGGCCCTCTAGTGGTAATATTTCAGTAAAAATATGGTGCTGTACAGACATTCTCATTAGATTTAATAACACACACTGTGTGTCAACAATACATGAATATTTGATGATCTCCAAATTTTTTGCATAATTCAATCCTATCTGAAGCAAAATCTCAAAGATGCAGTAAACGATACAAATACCTGTAATAAACACTTTTCATAAAAGCATTTTGTTAATACAGTTGAATAATAGTTTACATATTCTATTATTTTAATAATGCATGACAAATATGAACTTAATAGCTTAACCATTGTGCTGTGCTGTAAATCCTTTTTCTAATTTTAAAAGCCTATTAAAAACTGCTTGCACATCTCACATTATGCAAAAAATTGCATAACAATAAATTTATACGACATGTTTTGTAGGCTGGTTATTTCTGACCAGGAAAAATTATGAAACATTATGTCCTTATTGTAGCCAACAGGTATTTACATGACCAGGGAAAAAAAATATGCGGTTTAAAATATTCAAAGTGCTGGGGGAAAATCCATTCATGTTTGTTTATAGCTGATCAGTCAAATAATGTGGTTGGACATTGGCTCCCTAGAGGCTGTGCCGCATGTAAAACCACAGCTAATGTCATACAATCTGTCGGGATATAAAGAGCACTGCTGAGTTAAGTGCAGTCAGTCTACTTGAAAGCTGGGAAAAGCTTTGCCAATGTGTCTCACCAGGCCATCTAAGATGTAGAAGACTTAGTTTCTTCATCAAGAAACAGATTTGGAGAAATTTAGCATTACATAATTTGCTCACCAATGGATCGTCTGCAGCGAATGGGTGCCGTCAGAGTCCAAACAGCTGATAAAAACATCACAATAATCTATAAGCAATCTACACAACTCCAGTCCATCAATTAACATCTTGAGGTAAAAAGCTCGATG
Organism: Labeo rohita; assembly: GCF_022985175.1. Lineage (NCBI taxonomy): Eukaryota > Metazoa > Chordata > Actinopteri > Cypriniformes > Cyprinidae > Labeo > Labeo rohita. The sequence goes on along the minus strand of NC_066889.1, from coordinate 10,770,464 downwards.
TTTGTAAGAAACAAATCCTTCATTAAAGGCATAGTTCACCCAAAAATGAAAATTCTGTCATTAATTACTCACTGTCGTTCCAAACCCGTAAGACCTTCATTCATCTTCAGAACACAAATTAAGATTTTTTTGATGAAATCCAAAAACTTTCTGACCCTGCATAGACAGCATTGCAACTGACACGTTCAAGGCACAGAAAGGTAGTAAGGACATCATTAAAATAGTCCATGTGACATCAGTAGTTATATCATAATTTGATGAAGCTACAAGAATGTGCAAATAAATAACGACTTAATTCAACAGTTTTATCTCTTCTGTGTCAGTCTTCGATGCGCATTCATGCACAATGCATGCATTCTGACGTAGTATGTCCATCTCTCTTAATTCACTGATATATTCTGGTTTGAATAAGTAAAACTAGGCCAAAAGTCATCCTATCTGTCGCAATCTTCAGACATGTTTCTGAAAAGTTTTTTATATACAGCGCGCGTCTCCCTCTGCTTGTAAACAAGGCAGTCAGAGAAAAGGTCAAAAGTTCAAAAAGTCAAAAGAAAGTCAGAAAGTCATTATTTTTGTTTTCTTTGCACACAAAAAGCATTCTCGTAGCTTCGGAATTTGTGTTCCGGAGATTGACGAAGGTCTTACAGGTTTAATGACATGAGGGTGAGTAATTAATGACAGAATTTGGATTGTTGGGTGAACTAACCCTATAAGGTGTCTTTAAATCAATTCTTCTGGCCAAAATACATAACACATAATAATGTTTACTCTCACATTAAGATCCACCAACACACATTTAGAATTGTTTTGGACAGTTTTCACTTGTAAATTTCACTTGTACAAGATGCCAGTTAATGTGGATTATTGTGATGTTTTAACTGTTTCGACTCTCATTCTGACGGCACCCATTCACTGCACAGGATCCATTGGCGAGCAAGTGATGCAATGCTACATTTCTCCAAATCTGTTCCTATGAAGAAACAAACTCATCCACATTTAGAATATCCTCAGGGGGAGTAAACTGTCGGCAAATGTTCAGTTTTGGTTGAATTATTCCTTTAAAAACAAAACAATGTGAAGTCTCACATAAGTATAAAAGTTAAAAGTTGCATTAGTTTGCATGTCAAATACAGTTTAGTACCTTAAAGTTCACTTTCAGAATAAGAATTTCTTGATAACTTACCCCCATGTCATCCAAGATGTCCATGTCTTTCTTTCTTCAGTCGTAAAGAAATTACATTTCAGGATTTTTCTCCATATATAGTGGACTTCAATGGTAGTCAGTGGTTTGAAGGTCCAAATTGCAGTTTCAATGCAGCTTCAAAGGGCTCTACACAATCCCAGCCGAGGAAGAAGGTCTCATTTATGGAAACCATCATTCATTTTCTAACAAAAATAAAATGTATAGAGGGTACAACGGGGCTAAAGGCACACCCTAAGAAAAAATGTGCTTTTCACTGTGCTCAAAGTGTATGATCGTAGAAAAATATATACGTTTGTATTGAACATTTATGGAGCAACAGATTTTGTTTGAAAATAAATCATACAAGTCATTCATTTTGTTTAAAAATCGTATAAATGTATGAGGTGGCAAGGGGGGCCTTTTACCCCACACACAAGATAAAAGGCAAACAGTATTGATAAAAATACTAAAATAATGTTTTTGTTTTTTTTTAAATAATGTCTAAGTTAATACTTATTCAAAACAATTACTGCTTATTTCTGCTTTGCTTATTTCTGCTTTTTTTGATAATAAAATAATTTATTTTTGTTCAATAAATATACTATCATTAAAATATGTTAATATAAACACATTTTAAAATACAAAAACAAAATAATTTAAAATGTAAAGATTCTGAAAGCATTTAGGCAAATCCCATAGTAATTTATTATAGATTTACAGTAGTAACAACAAAGAATATTTTATTATATGATATGATTAATAGCATGTTTTTAAATATAATGGTTTTATTCTAAACATGGTGATTCTCTCTAAGATGGCCACCCAACATAATATATGATATTTACCATCTGAATCTAACCAAGTCATGACAACAAATGGAAAAGTCAGCCTACTATTAATTATCATGTTAATTATTGTGCCTTTTAGCCCCAACAGCAGGGGCGCTTTTTTTTACCCCAAATACAGAATTTTTACTGAATATTCTTTCGATATATAAAAACTGCTGCTTTTATTATCTTAAATCTACCTTTGTTTTAAAATATATTCAAACATTTTAGCAATTCTCATTTGCTACTTTTTAAAAACACCAAATATTAGATCAAGTAAGCATAGAATCAACTTGCTGCCTGTGTTTGTGTCAAAGATCAGGCAAATTTGCACGTGTATGTTGAAAAGCAGATGTTTTGGAAAGTGCTATGCCACGTTTTTCTGCCATCTAGTGGTTTAGAGGAAAATAATATCAAAGGCGCCTTTTACCTGGGGGCGCCTTTAGCTCCGTTGTACCCATACTTTTTAACCACAAATGCTCATCTTACACTATCTTTGCATTGCGTGTGTGCTTACTCTCATGTTGTAAAGGTTATGTGTGGTTAGTTCTTCGTCTGTGTATTTCAGTTTAAAAAGGTAGGGTAGGGTGAAAAACTCTCATTTTCTCCTCCAACTTTAAAATCACCCACCATCATTGTTTGCATCTGACTTTCTTTGCATGTTCGCTTTGTAAACACTAGATCGGTAGTTCCGCCTACATCACACATGCATGATTATGTAATGCATGAGGTTGAGCTAATGCAAGATGAACATTTGTGGTTAAAAAGTATATCAATTAAAAAAAAAATTTCAGGTCGTTTCACTAGACAAGACCCGACTGGGATCGAGGTGTAGAGCCCTTTGAAGTTGCATGGAAACTGCAATTTTGACCTTCAAACTGTTGGCCACCATAGAAGTCCACTATATGGAGAAAAATCCTGGAATGTTTTCCTCAAAAATGTAAGTTGATATGACTGAAAGAAAGACATGAACATCTTGGATGACATGGGGTGAGTAAATTATCAGGAAAATTTTATTCTGGAAGTGAACCTCTCCTTTAATTGAGGTTAATGACCCTACTGTAAAGCAGTGTGAATTTCTACACTGGTCCAAGCTGATGAAGCTGTTTGACTTGGAGACTTTGCTAGTTATGAAGTCTGATGGACCAGCATCTAAAATAAAACACATGTTGACCAGTCACGCTGGTCTTTCGTAGCAAAGCAGGGCTCAGTCTGTGATTATTCTAATTTATTTTGTTTTATAACACAGTTTTATAACATGACAATGAGATCTCTCAGTAGGAGCTGTCATTACAACTTTCCTCTTTCACATACTGATTTTGATTTGTTGCTGTCTTTAGCCTAACTGCCTCCAACAGAAATGAGCTTCAATATTAATAGGGCCATGAAACTGAGGTGTATAGGGAATAAAACTTAACTAGATCACAATCACACACACAATGTTTATATATGCTTGCAAACATGCAGGCATATTAGTGCTGGATGAGTTTTATAAAACAAATGCTAACAATTCTCTCACTACAAAATCAAGTTTATGTCTCCACTATAAGTGGTGCAGTTGTGTAACTGTTTTTTCCACTATGACAGGATCTCAATCTTCTAGCAACACATTTATTTTTCATCAGACAAGCATGGCTCCTGTGGGGCATGATGGAGAGATGGGACGGCCAGAGAGAGAAAGAGGACGAATGAGCAGTGATGTGGAAGAGGCACTGTCTACTGAAGACCAGCAGTCAAACAATATATAAAGTGTCAAGTGCACTAAAAGTGAGGATGAACTCAGGTTGAATGCCAGCGGCTCAGTAAACACGCTTAAAAGTAGACAACAGACTAAAATAGAATTACAAAATGGTATCATCTTCTAAGAAGCTTGCATATATAATACATTTAAAGGTACTAAAATATGCAGTTTGTATTTGTAATCAATGCATTTACATTACAGCCTAATATTTACCTATTTCTGGTTAATTCGATTAGTTTAAAGGTGGCATCTCATGACAATCTGACTTTTCCATATTTATATGCTAGAAAATAAAGAGATCTCATTCTAATATTACCGCCCCTCCGCACGTTTACACTCACGCAAGCGACAACGATGTGCCAGTTCTAACGCCTTGGCAAAAGTTAAAGCAAAGGATGCTAACTGTTCTGTCTTTGGCTGTACAGACGAGCGCAGAACACTATTTACAGTCCCAGCCTTGGAGGGGACAAGAGAGCAGTGGATTTATTTATTTATTTACTGTATATTACGCTGCTGCCACACAGATCTAATATAAAGATGCGATTTCTTTCCCAGCTGTTTACCTTCACAGACATAACGGGCTGTTTTTTATAACTCCTGTGTGTTTTTAACATACACTTATGTGTATTTGACAGTTTAAGTGCAATAAGACATGAAAGAGAAGTTTACGTTTAGTACTTGCATGCCATGTGACAGCCGCTTTCTGTGCATGAGCTTCAGATGTGTGCGCTCAGAAAACCCTATATCAGAAGTTTAAACTGATATGGCTTTAAACGGGTTATCGGATGCCCATTTTCCACAAGTTGATATGATTCTTTAGGGTCTTGCCAAAATCAGCTCTGCAAAAATCATCCTGTTCTGGTCGAGGCTGCTTTAAATGTTAATGAGCTCTGCTCGCCCCCGCCCCTCTCTTCTCTCTGTGGAGTGACAAGCCTGTTTATTTTAGCCGCATTTAGCCACGTTTAACCGCTAAACTTGCTAACTAGTACGTTATTAGGAAAGGCGATCGCAAAGATTTATAAAAAACCCTTATACTCACTTCTGCTGTAAGTGAAGTTGGATCCCCTTCACAAACATACGTAATCCACTGCATCTTCAGCGGCTCAGATGTCGGGAGTAAATGACAACCACTATGTTCATTATTAAATCTAGCAACACAACACCTCAATCGCTCAATTGGAGATATTCTTGTCTAACTTACATCCCTGCTCCGGCATCGAAAGAATGGAGGTCGGACTATTACAACTGATCTGAGGTAAGATGCTCATGTCAATCAACTATCGTGGGAGCAGCCTCTGTCGGTGTGATGCCACACCAACAGGCTCATTTTCATTTAAAGAGACATGCACGAAAACAGTGTGTTTCTGCTTCCACCCTGCTTCTCGGCACACCTGAGACTTACACATCTTCTAAAAAGAGGCATAATAGGTCTCCTTTAAAACATATGTCTTATAACATTGTATAACATATCATACTTTGAAAGGTTTTGAAAGGAATAGTTTACCCAACAATGAAAATTGTCATAATTTACCCACCCTCCATTTGGTCCGAACCAGTATTAGTTGATGGTAACCATTAACTTCCATAGTATGGTAAAAAAAAAAAAAAAAAATTACAACGTCACTTCAGAATTTTAAGGTTCTATCTGACATTTCTGTCAAAATTGAGTTACTGACATTTTCTTATTCTGTGACAACTTATTTACATCATGTGATGTTTCTTTTTTAAGCTGTGTACATTTTGGGCCTTTTAGAAAACAAAAATGGTTCTATTTACAGAAGTCACTGGAACGCAAAAACTCAGTATCTCAAAAGTGCTCAGAATGCAGATAGAACCTTATAATTCTAAGGTGACGATAAAATAAAATAAAATACAATAAAATAAAAAAATCAATGGAAGTCAACTCTTTGATTACCAACATTCAACAGAAGAAAGAAATTCATACAGATGATAAACATACAGGATGAGTAAATGATGGTAAAATTTTAATTTTTGGGTGAACTTTCACTTTAAGTCTAATTTGTGTATTTTTCTCAAAAAAATAAAATAAAATAAAATAAAAATAAATAAATAAATAAATAAAGAAGAAAGAAACACTTCACCTTAGTATTTTAAAGACATTTAAAGAACTATAATGTGTTTAAATATATTATTAATAGCCTATCTATATCTATATCTATATCTATATCTATATCTATATCTATATATCTATCTATCTATCTATCTATCTATCTATATATATATATATAGACAGAGAGAGAGAGACAGAGAGAGAGAAATAAGTAATATATATATAAATATTTATTTATTTATGAAACGTAAAATAATCATTAAAAAATATATTGAATAATAAAATAAAAAATAAATTATTAATTATTACAATAATATTTTAATCTGCATTACTAAAAATAGTATTCTCAAATGCATCAAAACAACTGATTATCTTAAGCAACTACATCAAACTACATCAATAATACATTAATAATAACAGCAATAATAATAATAATAATTATTTAATTATTCATTATTATTATTATTAATAAACATATCCAAAATTATTTATTTTGTCTTTTTCTTTTATGCTTTTTTTTACTGTAATATAGTAGAATAATATTTTTAAATTAATAATAAAAATATAAAATTTACAATGCAATAAAAATACAATGTAATAAAAATGCTTTTGAATATAACTTAATTTTAAAAAGAAAAAGAAATATTAATTAAAATAGTAATTAAACGTTATAATAATAATATTTAATTATTCCAAATAATAATAATTATTAATATAATAATTATTATATTTATCAAAATTATGTATTTTTGTATTTTTAAATCATTTTTATTCACTGTAATACAGTAAAATATTCATTTCAAATTAATAATAAATAATGACAAATTAAATTATTAATTATTTAAAATTATTAAAAATAATATTCTCAAATGCATGCTATCAAAACAATTATCTTGAGCAACTTTTTAAATCATGCTAAAAACTACATTAATACTTCAATAATAGCAACTAATAATTATTATTATTTAATGTATTTTTTATATTTTATTTTTAATGATTTTTATTCACTGTAATATAGTAAAATAATAATTTTAAAATTAATTTTATCATATAAAAAAATTGAATTATCATATTAAAAAAAAATTAATCATTATTACTAAAAATAGTATTCTCAAATGCACGCCATCAAAACAAGCGACTGAGCAACTTTTAAAATCATGCTAAAAACGAAACTGTCAAAATCCAGAAAAACATGCTACATTGTCTATTCCTCATATTCCCAGATTGGATTCACAGAGCAGGGAGAACCAGAGCGTGTGACAAGCTTTACGGTGAGTAACGGATTATACTTTCAGCACTGCAAACGGAGCTAAATGACACCCAAAGAAACACCAGCAGCACTGAGCCACTTACTCAAACTGTCAGCTTATGTAATACTTCTATAATCCTTTGAAAATAACTTGCATTGAATACTTCATAACCTCGTGCAAAGTGAAGCCACACCGTACAAACATCCCCTATACATCACAACGAATGCACCACACGAAACAGATTCTCTTCATCTACACAGCACAAAATAGAGCTTAAGAAACTCCTTTTATGAATTATGTTCATCTAGCCAGTGGCATAAAGACTTTTTATGTTGCAGAAATACCATATGGAAACTTTAAAATACATCAAAATGCATTGGAATCCATCACAAACACAAAGATTGTAAATTAAAGTCAAGGAGGAGCTGAACTCACCAGAGTCTCCGAGGCATTTTGAAGGTAACGTGGAGGTTTCTTCTAGTTAGTGAGTCTCCAGTTCTCACCAACAGTTGAAATAATAGTCAGAACAAGAAGCGCACACTGGCTACTGATTGCACAACCACACTCAGGGTTGAGATGCTCTGCAAGTACAAAGCATTATACTTTATCACAAGCGAGAGAGAGAAAGAGAGGACGAGATAGAAGTGGGGAGGGGGTTTGAAATCCTCCCAGACACCCTAGTAGCCCTGTCTGCTTTGTTCGCTCATTTTGATTATGCGCCACACACAAACACACACACACACACACAGATATGTCAGCAGGTTTGGGGAAGAAGGCAATAAATGGACTGATGCAACATACATTACACAAACCACCGTGAGCTTCTGAATAAATCATAGGCATCAAAGGTTGAATATTTAACATACTTTAATATTTAATATGTCACTCGAGACTATATATCATGAGCTAAACTAACATCAAGACATACAGGCACAAAAACAAGCATTGCTACGCCAAAACCTCCTATCAGAAAGCAGATCTGACACGTCTGTCATGCACGTCAAGCGGTCTCAGACTTGCTTCAAGTGTCAAATAGACTTATGTGTGTCTGTATTAATATAACTTGACTGACAAGCATGTCAACACAGTGATCAAAAATAGGAAAGGAGAAAGAATTTTAACCACAGTGTCTGTTAAAGAATTATGAATAGCCCACCTTTATGATGCATTATATAAACAATTAAAAAAAAAAAAAAAAAGGAAATATTTTCAGGACAGCACTGGAAAAAAACATTAAATATAATAACAATAATAAATAGAAATGATGATGGTAATAATAATAACAACAATTGTACTGTTTAATTATATTGTTATTTATCCAAAAATATGTCATTTTTAATGTCTTTTTATATTTACATCATTTTTTATGTATAATAATAATTATTATTATTATTATTACTATTACAAATATTATTATATTTTTTGCTAAATTATGTATTTTTTCTTTTCTTTTTGTATTTTTTTATTATTTTTATTCACTGTACTACAGTAAAATAATAATTTAATAATAATATGACTTATTAAAATAAAAATTAATAAATTAAAACATTAATAAATTAAACTTTAAACGACAACAACAATAATTATTAGTATTATTTAATTAATTATTGAAAAAATATTATTATAATTATGTATTATGTATAATTATGTAGTTTTTTCTTTTCTTTTTACTTTTATTTAAAGTAATATTGTAAAATGCAGTTAGTAATTATTAAAAGTATTTTATTAAATATTAAATTAAATATTACTTATTACAATTAAAAAGAAATATTAATTATTTAAAAATACGAATAAGTACAATTTTAAAATAATAATAAAAATTATTATTATTACTTTAAAAATACTATTTGTATTCACTGTAATATAGTAGGATAATAGTTTTAAAATAATAACACAATTTTGAATTATTAATTATTTAAAATATTGTATTAAATAATATTTATTATTAAAATTCTTTAAAAGAAATATTATTTTAAAATATGAATACATACAATTGTAAAATAGTATTATTATTATTATTATACATCATTTTTCCTTTTATGCTTTCCATTTTTATGATTTTTATTCACTGTAATATGTTAAAATAATTTTACATTAATAAAAAAATATGAATTATTAAAAACATATTAAATATTACTCATTATTAAAGTTAAAAATAAATATTACTTCTTCTTTTCCTTTTATGATTTATATTCAATGTAATATAGTAAAATAATAATTATTAAAGACATTAAATACAAAAATAATTATTACTTATTATTAAAAATAAATATTAATTATTTTTTAATTGTTAATAAATTACAAAATAATGATAATTAATAATAATAATAATATTATAAAATATACAAAGTAGTAAACAAATTATTATTTTTTTTTGCTTATTAAAAATTGTATTCTCAAAATGCATGCCATCAGAACAATACAACATGACTGACAGACCTGTCAGCATGGAGCTTCAAAAATACACTGATCATCCCTTGAAGACATGCTTAAGATGGTAAAAGCCACACTCTAATGATATTGACAATGCATGTGACCTTCACATGTTGCCACATGTGTTACAATTCACTTCTAAGTCGCTGTGAATCAAAGCAAATGTAGCAAACGGCTTGTAAATAACTAGTTGATATCATACTGTTTAAAACCCATTAAACAACGCCTCAGCAAACACACTGCAAACAAGTCCTGTTGAGGTCTGTTTACTCATAGCTGTGGTGTTTTGTGTCGTTTTTTCAACAGAATGCAGTACATAATGGTTTTCTTGTTAGCCTAGTGTGCTTCAATGCCACTCGCATACATGTAAACACAAACAAGCTAATGCATGTCTTGCCAGGTTTATTGTGTGAGACATATGCGTGAATGCACAGACGTGCGCTCATCCACACCCTTCTAAGCAGGGCTGAACAGTGGGTGATTGGTTAGACGTGGAGATCCCACCTGTTACCGCTCCACCTGGTTGCTAGCATGATCCATCACATTATATTGTAAACAAAAATGTCTGAACTGTGTCTCAAAGTCATCAGCATTGCTGAAAAGACCAGAATATGACATATTTTCAGAGGTGGCCCTTCGCACTGGTTATGCACAACCAGTTTCAACAGAAACAACGTGTTAGCTAAGCAATGTCAAATGCAATACTAAATTACATTTAGCTTACATTTGTAAGTCAATTTGTATAAAATTTCACATTAATTCAAGTGTTATTTGCCATTTCTTTGTAATCATTTGTGAAATTTATCAGCAATTGTAATTTGTGTTTTTTTTTAAGGGACAGTTCATCTAAAATTGAAAATCGACGATATTTTTGATGAAATCCGAGAGGTTTCTGACCCTGTACAAGGTTTGGAACGACATGACTGTGAGTAATGAAAGAATTTGAATTTTTGGGTAAACGATCCCTGTAAGTGTAAATCTGTAGCACTGTTGCCAAGTCTGCAGTTTTCCCGCAGAATCTGGATATTTTTATACTTTTGCCGTAGGTTGTTTTTTACAAGGGTTGAAGCGAAACCCCAATTTCACCAGTACTATGATTAGGATAGTTTTTTGTTGCAATTGGGCTGGTTTTGTTATGCAGATCTGGCAACCCTGATCTGTAGAAAAACTAATATCCATTTTTTATACTGTACATAATAATATTATAATGTCTAATTAACTTAATCTGTTAGAATGAAAATCAGATTAACATGACCTACAACAGCATAAATAGGTTAAAAGTAAGGATTTGAATATTTGTCTAAAAATGATTATTTACTTAATGATTGATGATGCATCTTAATAACATCTGATTTGATGAGCGGTTCTGCAACTTTTTGCCACTCGTAATAACTAATACAATTAATAAATTATGAAATAAGTACATTGCATAAGTATTCATACCCTTAGCTCAATAATTAGTTAAAGCACTTTTACAGCCTCAAGTCTTTTTGGGTATCAATTTGTGAATTTTTTTAATTTTTTTACTCAAAAATGAAAATTCTGTCATTAATTACCCTTATTTCATTCCAAAACAGTAAGACATTCGTTCATCTTTGGAACACAAATTAAGATATTTTGATGAAATCTTTGAGCTTTTTGATACTGCATAGGGTTTGGAACAACATGACGGTGAGTAATGACAGAATTTGAATTTTTGGGTAAACTGTACCTTTAAGTGTAAATTTATAGCACTGTTGCCAAGTCTGCAGTTTTCCTGCAGATTTGGGCTATTTTTATACTTTTGCTGTGGGCTGTTTTTTTTTAACATGCAGACCTGGCAACCCTGATCTGCAGCAAAATGATTATCCATTTTTATGCTGTATAATAATATGGTAATATACAGTACTGTGCAAAAGTCTTAGGCCCTAGTATTTTCATCAGCTAAAAAATGGTTTAAAGTCAGTTAAAGTCGGTCTTTTGCTGTAGTGTGTTACAGCACAGATTACATTTCCAAACATTCATTTTGCCATTAATCGTAATAATCCAGTGAGATTTTTGTTTGCACAAGGAGTCTGACAACAGCGAGTGCTCTGCACAGAGATCTGATCTCATCATCATCCAGTCTGTCTGGAATGACATGAAGAAACAGAACAAACTCAGACAGACTAAATCCAGAAGAATTGTGACAAAGTCTCCAGGATGCTTCAAGAAACCTACCTGCAAAGCTGCAGCACTGTTAAAAGTTTTAGGCACTTGTGTAAAAATGCTGTAAAATGAGGATGCTGCCATAAATAGATTTTCTTTATCAATTACCTTCTATTAACTAAATGAAATCAACATTTGGTGTGACCATTCTTTGCGTTTACAGCAGCTTTTGCCCTAGGTGCACTTGCACTTGAGCTTTGCAAGTAGGTCTCTTGAAGCATCTTGGAGACGTTGCCACAGTTCTTCTGGATTTACTCTGTTTCAGTTTGTTCTGTGTCTTTATGTCATTCCGGGAAGACTGGATGATGATGAGATTAGATCAGTGTGGAGCACTGGCTGTTGTCAGACTCCTTGTGCAAACAAAAATCTCACTAGATTATTACAATTAATGGCAAACAGAATGTTTGGAAATGTAAACCGATATTTTTTACTGACACACTACAGCAAAAGATAGAAATAACTTACTATAAACCATTTTTTAGCTGGTGAAAATACTAGTGGCCTAAAAGTTTTGCACAGTACTGTAGTTCACCCAAAAATGAAAATTCTGTCGTAAATTACTTACCCTCCTGTTGTTCCAAACCCATAATACCTTCGTTCATCTTTGGAAAACAAATTAAGATAGAGGTTTTTGACCCTACTTAGTGTTTGGAACGACATGAAGGTGAGTAATTAATGACAGAATTCCTATTTTTGGGTAAACTATGTCTTTAAGCGTAAATCTGTAACAGTGTTGCCAAGTCTGCAGTGTGTCTTGCAGAATTGGGCTATTTTTATACTTTGCCGCAGGTTGTGTTTTCACAATTTCACTAGTTTTTTTCTAGTAATTGGGCTGGTTTTGTTATGCAGACCTGGCAACCCTGATCTGCAGCATAATGAATATCCATTTTTATACTGTACATAATAACACTGTAATGTTTAAATTCTCTTGAATTTCAAATAATGTGGATTTTGGTTAGTTTTTTAATTGTATTTATTTAGACAAAATAGTACTGAATTTTAATATTAGCTATTTATTGATTATCAGCCATAACATGAAAATCATATATGTTTATACATCATCTGAAATCTGAATAAATAAGCTCCCCAATGATGTATGGTTTGTTAGGACAGAACAATATTTGGCTGAAATACAACTATTTGAAAATCCAGAATCTGAGGGTGCAAAAAAAGTTGTGCAAATGAAGTTTGTAACAATGCATATTACTGATTATAAATTAAGATTTGATATACACTACCGTTCAAAAGTTTGGGGTCAGTACAATTTTTATTGTTTCTTTCTTTTTTCTTTTTTTTTTAAGAAATTAATACTTTTATTCACCAAGGATGTATTAAGTTAATAATTAAAAGTTTATTAAAAGTTAATAATAAATAATTTACATTGTTATAAAATATTTATATTCTGATTAAACACTGTACTTTTTAAACTTGTTATTCATGAAAGAATCCTGAAAAAAAAATTGCAGGTTCCAAAAAATATTTGGCAGCACAACTGTTGATATTATCCAACACTGATCATTCTAATAATAAATCCGCATATTAGAATGATTTCTGAAGGATCATGTGACACTTAAGACTGGAGTAACAGCTGATAAAAATTCAGCTTTTCATCACAGGAATAAATTCTATTTTAAAGTATGTTAAAATAAAAAACATTATTTTATATTGTAAAAACATTTTGCAATATTACTGTTTTTTTTTCTATATTTTTAATCAAATAAATGCAGCCTTGATGAGCATAAGAGACTACTTTAAAGACTATTACAAGTCTTACTGACCCCAAACTTTTGAATGGTAGTATATATATATATATATATATATATATATATTAATTGATATATTTTGTTTTTACATTTACAAAATATCTTTGTGGAACATGATCTTTACTTAATATCCTAATGATTTTTGGTATAAATTAAAAATGGCAAATATACAAATATACCCATACTGCTTACGACTGGTTTTGTGGTCCAGGGTCACATATCATCTTATTAGTACTGGCCAGACAATGAATATTGTATCCCTAATGTAAATAAAACTGTATAAACTTGTAAAAATTGAACATTCTTTGAAATTAAGCAATATTTTCAAATTTTTTAGTAATGTGTTGATGGTCTGATTTTCCGTTGTCATTAACGATCTGATTCTTTCAGTGATCATCTCTAATTATAAACTCATTTTTCCTCCATTCTGGTTGTTGCTACAGATTAAAGTAGAACATACTAAAATGACAGCAAGTTGCAGCAATTTGTGTCATTCTTCACAATATTTTTAAAAAACGACTCCTTTAGGGTTTGCTAATTCAGATAAATTATATAATACCAGATGGTCTAGACATACATGGTCTACAGACATGACAAAGGACTCTAGTATTCACCTTGCCAGTGGGATTTCTAAAAATAGATATGTGGTCTACATTATCCTTCAAACACTTACAAACACAATGGAAATATTAATGACCCTCGCCTTTCATCAATTCACCTCAAAGCAAATCATGAATTGGCCTTGTGAAGGCTGATATCAGGCACAACCGGATCATTTCCATGTGTATGATCTGTAGTCACGACCCTATTCAGGGTTATGCGGTGATACACGCAAACAGAGCGATGCTCCTTTCCACTCTGATGCTCCAAGCACTTTACCAAACCACTTCATCAGAGCCTTTCAGGATCTTAAAGCGCTGTTTGTTTGTGTGTATGTGCGTGAGGATAATGCTGGAGTTGCATGTGCACCAATGAATAATAAGCTAAACCCTGTGAATGAACGGATGGATGACAAGCAGGTGGAGGACGAATCGGAACATTTGGCAAGACAGGACAGATTAACCCTTTAATGCAGTTAGCAATGAAGAGCCAGCGTTTCTAACCCTACATCACAAAACACAACTTAAAGGGAACCCCGGGTATTAAGACTAATTATAACGTAAATAATGTCTCTTACTGAAATATGTAGTAGAAAACCCATGAAAGATTTACGTTATTTATAAAAATGCACATTGTTTTATACATATTTTGGATTACAGGGGGCGCCATTATTTTGATGACATGAAATGGTTGCGCTCAGTGAGCTACTGGTGCTACCTGTTGCTTTTTTTTTACTAAAACTCAGAATAAAATATTGATACGATGCCACAGCTACTGAAAAAGCTTACAAGTGGCTATGTATATAAGTGTACACTGTAAAAAACAATTTGTTGAGTCAACTTAAAATAATTTGTAACCTGGCTGCCTTAAAATTTTAAGTTCAGTCAACTCAAAAAAGTTTATTCAACTTGAAATGTTAAATTATACTAAGTGACATTTCGATATTTGAGTTGAATCAACAGCTGGGTTACTTACCCATCTGTTAAGTTTAGCAAAGACAAATATCTAAGTTGTTACTTAGTACAACTTAACATTTCAAGTTGAATAAACTTATTTTAGTTGACTGAACTTAACATTTTAAGGCAGCAGGGTAACAAATAATTTTAAGCTGACTCAACAAATTGTGTTTTTTATTTTTTACAGCGTAGGCTTAAAACAAATGCCGTACCATCGATTTTTCCTAACAAGGAGTCTTAATGACCCGGATACTGAGTGAAATCTACGCTGAGAACCTCTTTAATATTTTGTGATGTTCATATTTAGTGATGTTCTTCAATAAAAACATCAAATATTGAGGGGAAAACTATGATTTCAGTTTTTGTCTTGATTGTATGTTTTTTGTAGCTTTTTAAGCATTTTTTAAAATTATAAAATCTGAATAATAATATAAATATTAATAATATATTAATTTATATAATTAAAGTCATCCTGCAGCCACCTTGCTAAAGGCCCAAAAACATGCTGAAGACATAAACGCACCTGGAGAGAAAATCTGTTCTGTTAAATAACGGCAAAACAATACATCAGGCTTTTAGAAATTAGTGTGCATTTATTATTTATCTAATAAAAAGGATAAAATCATGTCAGGAAACTAATACAAACATATTTTTAAGTAGAATTAGAATTCATTTTTAATATAATTATATAATATAATAATATACTATTATAATTTTTTGTCAAATCAAGGCAGAGTCACAGTTTGAACAATTTAAATGACTCTAACAAATTGGATCTTTTTAATGAACAAATGAAAAGATTCATGAATCAGTCTAATGAGCCTGTTAATAATTAACATCTGATTCAACTATTACAGAAGGTTCAAACACTCACTGATGCTCCAAAAGGAGAAACAATGCATTAAAAACCAGGGGATGAAAACTTTTTGAATTTGAAGATCAGGGTAGATTTTACTTATTTTGTTTTCTGGGAAACATGTAAGTATATTTTGTAGCTTCTAAGGGCAGTACTAAATGAAAAAAATATGATATTTAGGCAAAATAAGAAAAATGTACACCTCAGTTCAAAAGTTTTCACCCCCCAGCTTTTAATGCATCATTTTTTCTTCTGGAGTATCAGTGAGCATTTGAACCTATAATAGTTGCAAATGAGTCCCTCAGTTGTCCTCTGTGTGAAAAGATGGATCTCAAAATCATAGAGTCATTATTGGAAAGGATTCAAGTACAAAAAAAATGCTGTAAAACCAAAGAATTTGTGGGACCTGAAGGATTTTTCTGATCATTCATGTTTATGTATTAAGAATCAAGAGTATGAAAACTTTTGCACAGGGTCATTTTTATAAATTCAACTATTATTTTCTTTTGTGTACTGTATGTAAATGTTTTTTATCATGGACTTCAACTTCAAATGGACTTTTATCATGGACAAGAATTATCTTATTCGGGTAAGTACTAAATAAAAAATAACATGCATTTTGTATGATCCCTCTTATTTTGCTAATATAATTAACATGTTGCAGATTCTGCAAGGTGTATGTAAACTTTTGACTTCAATTGTATACATTCACATATGAGTTTTATTAAGATATTTGGAAAACAAATGCAAATAGAGACAACTCAGGAAATAAATGGGTCAGCTTGTTAAACAAAAGGACTGGTTGATCAAAAGGCTAAGTATATGCTTACTAATAGACAAAATGCTAAAAACCACATACAGAAAATGCTTTTCGCACAGGAACTAAGCATTTTGGTCACGCAAACCTATACCCACATCACTCCCTGCAGTTTTCTTCTGAGCAACAAGCCTCTCATTTACCTCTTTTCATGAAACACATAGATAAGAGGATACAGACTGTCAGGTTCTGTGAGAGATGGAGAGGAGAGAGGGGGTCGGCGATGCAGACAGTACTCACCGAGCACGAAGGGCGCTAATGGTAGACTTGTCCACCCTGCATTTGAAGAGAAAAAACAAGAAAGCATTAAGGATCAAGGAACAAACGTAGATGGCTGTAATTTGCTCGGTTCGACCTGTCAGCCAAACTGGCAGGATGAAAAGAACAAAAGGGGTTAAAATAAAGGACATTTTTGTTGTGTATCATCCCTGTATGATTTTGTTGTCGACACGGCTAGGTGAGCTTAATGCCCAATTAATGTAGACATGCAGGAAAGGTCACCCACCAGCACTGACAACCCACAATATCACATCAAAACATAACAGTGTTGACTTTGACTGTGTGAAAGGGTGTGGCGGTTTATTTTTATCTAGCTTGTTTTTGATATTTCACACATATCTGTGTCAGTTTCCTTCTATCAGCACAGTGAGGTTGTAGTAAAGTTTATTCACACAGACATCCTTTATATCACTTTTGCCTGATATGCACTGTCAAATTATGTTTTTGTTGTAGTCAAAAATATTCTGGGTTCAATACAAGTCATTCACTTTAAGTTGCTAGAGTTGAAATTACAACATTTTAGTGTTGAACCTGGAATATTCCTTTAATGGATGCTATTCTTGACATTTCTAACCATGGGAACGGTTATGTGCAGCAGTCCATGAGAGCACTGCTGTCAACCCCCATTACTGTAAGTAACTGCAGTTATTGTGTCTTATTTTCTTTATTATACTAGACTGATTCTCTAAAACACAACAACAGGGAATGGAATATGCTATTCAGTGAGACGATTATGTGAGACAGTTCGGTTTGATATTTTGCAAAGAAACTGACTAAGGAGGAACTTAAGTATCAAGTGTCCAAATGCTAGCAGGAGACTGTGAAAAACAATGGACCTACATTTCGCCCCACAACGGAGCAACCATTGAGTTTAAACATACATGCAATATGGAAAAAAGAGACATTTCCAGCTGCTGCACATGCCTTAGAGCATCAGACTCAGGTTATAAATGGATGTCAAAGTGAGGACTGAGTTAAAGTATTACAGATGCATGTGCATGGTTTCTTTCAGGTGCTGTGAAGCAGAGCACAGCAGAGTCCATCATCTCACTGTCCACGACAGTGAAGGAGCTTTCAGAGCTTAACGGTGTCAAAATCAGATTACATATTGTGTAAGTGTACCTCTGTATGAAGTAAGCATCTCTTATGATTGTTTGTGTGTGTGTGTGACCATCTGTTTGTGCGAGGTGACTGTTGAGGTGTCACTATTAAAAGCATGGTGTGATAGTGACTGGGTGTGGTGGAGATGTGGGTATTTCTCAGAGAGGAAGGGTGTGGATGTGTGTGTGTGTACATGAGACAGAAATTTCCCACAGCAGAAAAGCTGACACAGGCCCCCATATGAAGTTCTCATTTGTCTGCAACATATAATACAGAATTAGTACAGCGTACGAAATATTTCCTTTTACAAATAATACATATGGGGCAGCAAACACTAACTATGTTTCCATCCACCTATTTTTATGCAAATTTCGCTGGATGGAAACACAACAATGCACATCATTTTTAAAAATGCACATACAATCATATGCGCTCAACTGAGTCTGATTTGTTTATCAAAAAAACATGCACATGAACCATGATGGAAACACATTTACCAAATAAATTCCTTGATTCGCAAACAAACAAACCAAACAAAAATCTCACATGACTCTGCAGTCACAGATCATGTGACTATATAACGGGACTAACCAGTGGATTGATACATCACACAACATCTCAAATGTTATTTCAATCAGTCTGAAATGCCTAAACCAAAGAACTGTCTTACACGATTGTGTTACTCACCAGGCATCTTAACAAATGATAACATGACGAGGGTTTGCATTTATCACGGTTTGGTCAGTTACATGAATTTGCGATATTGGAGATACTCGGATGTAAACAACAGCATGGATTGCTTGGTTAATGTACAACTGAATACGCTGTTCTACTAATTTATGTTGTCTAAACCATGGAAGAAATGTGTGGAAGCTGCTAAATCATATAGAGAAGGACTTAGTAAGCAGAAAACAGTGCAATGTTTTGAGAAACTAAAGTTAATAGGTGGTAAATTTACGTACGAGCAGTATTAATTAATATATAAGTCTAATATTTCACCTACCTGACCGGAAATGATTAGAACAAACACAAATGTTGTCAAGATTTTTGCTCTGGAAATCCTAGTTCAGTTTGGCCAACCACAAACGCATTTTGTTCAAACGCCTCAGACAGTATTTTGCACTCTTCTCCTTAATTTGTTGTA
Organism: Labeo rohita; assembly: GCF_022985175.1. Lineage (NCBI taxonomy): Eukaryota > Metazoa > Chordata > Actinopteri > Cypriniformes > Cyprinidae > Labeo > Labeo rohita. The sequence goes on along the minus strand of NC_066889.1, from coordinate 10,751,256 downwards.
ATTTTTGGCAGTCTATAGTACTCCAAATGTTTTTTCTGGTCTGACCGATTAGTACAGCCCAAAACATGACAATAACTGACCATTTTCAGTGGCAATAATCAGAAAAATATGCAGGTTTTGTTTGGTTCAGTGGCAGTGTTTTCATTTAGTGCCACCAACCTTGTTGAAAAAAACAGTATATGCTGGTTAAGTAGATTTTGAAGCATGGATGCTGGTTCTAGCTGGTTTAAGATGGTCCTTAGGTGGTCATGTGCTGGTCCTAAGCTGGTCAAAACCAAATTCTTAGCCTAACTTAAAGAAACCTTAACGGTGGTTAAAACAGGTTTTAAAGACAAAATCGAACCTTCAGTCCAACACAAAAACTAATTAAATAAAAAACTAACTCTATGCCATGAACCTAATCTTCCTTCAACCAACCTCAAAGCCTAAACCTAAGTCTCAGGTCATCGCTAAGCTTAAACTTAACCATCAGCCAAACTCTAAGGCTCAAAACGCCCAATCCTCAGCCAAATGTTAAACCAAACACATAAATCACATCCTAACTCCATGCCAGAATTTAACCATCAACCTAATGCTAATCTTAAATGTAAGAGTACACTCTAAGGCTAACGTCAGAGACAAACAAACCTAACTCTTAGCCTAATGCCAAGATAAAACCTAATTCTCAGCCTCACTCAAAGAAAAAAAACTGATTCTAAGCCTAAATATAACCTGCATATTAAGTTTAAGCATAAAATGAACTCTTAGCCTAATTCTAAAGCTAAATGACTCTAACCTTCAACCTAACTCAAAGCCTAAACCTAACTCTCAGCTCATTGCTAAGCCTAAACTTAACCATCAGCCAAACGTCAGGGCTCAGTAAGCCCAATCCTCAGCCTAATATTAAATCAAACACATAAACCACATCCTAATTCTATGCCAAAACCTCTCAGGCTAACATTAAGGACAAACAAACATTAACATTAAGCTCAATTACTTAGATGAAACCTAATTCTCAGCCTAACACCAAGCTGAAATCTAAATTTAAGCCTAATGCAAAGCCTAAATCTAATCTTCAGCCTAATTTTAATGATAAAACTAACTGTACGCCTAATGTTAAACCTAACCTTCAGCTTAACACAGTCTAAACCTAATTCTAAGTCTACCTCAAAGAAAAAAAAAACTAATTCTCAGGGTAACACTAAGATATATTTGAAACGTCAGTCCAATGCAAAGCCTAAATATAACCTGCATCTTAATTTTTAAGCATAAAATTAACTCTTAGCCTAGTGCTAAAGCTAAATGTCTCTAACCTTCAACCTAACTCAAAGCCTAAACCTAACTCTCAGCTCACTGCTAAGCCTAAACTTAACCATCAGCTACACGTCAAGGCTCAGTAAACCCAATCCTCAGCCTAATATTAAATCAAACACATAAACCACATCCTAATTCTATGCCAAAACCTCTCCGGCTAACACTAAGGACAAACATACTTTAACATGAAGACTAATGCTAAGACAAAACCTAATTTTCAGCATAAGATCAAGCTGAAATCTAAATTTAAGCCTAATACAAAGCCTACATCTAATCCTCAGGTTAATTTTAAGGATAAAACTAACTATAGAAACTATAGAACCAAAAAAGTACTGGTAGGTTTAAGGGTAGGTTCAGTTAGTGCCACGTTATTACCTAGTTTTCGTAATTACTATTATGAATACAAGTATGTATATGACGAACAGGACTGAAATAAAGCGCTACAGCCAAACTATGCCTAACCATTTGTTACAAGTCCTAACACATTCTAAACCAGTCCTAACACATCTGAAGCAATTCCTAACACAAGTCCTAACAATCCTAGCAAGTCCTAACATATATATGGATTCCATGGATGCTATATATTAATTTGTTTGTTTATTCTAAACGAACGCGCGTCTGCCGCTTTAAATTCCCGAGCTAGCAGGATTGATTCTGATTGGGTGACAATGTTTTTAACGTTCATCAGCTGAAAAAAATCGCATTTTGAATGTGATTCCAACTATAACGTTTCACTGTGCCTTTATCATTATAGCCGTGGTGTGGACTCTGCTATTCTTTAATATTGAGAACGATTTTTAAAAATATATCTTTATAGTTACCTTTATATACCTTATTTTTCAACGTGGAAGCTGTTTTCTGTGAATTTGCGAGAGCTCCGCTTCATAAGGTAAGGAAATAACGACCCAGACATCTTGAAAGCATCTTGATCTTGAAAGCATCTGCTGTGTACAAACATCTGACAGACGTCTGTAAGATGTGTTTTACACACATTTTAAATCCTAAACATCTTAAAGACATCTAATAAACGAATATTTGACATCTGATATGAAACGTTCTATAGACATATCGCAGATGAGCAAACACTCTAAAAAATGTCTTGCAGATGTAAATGCAGACGTCAAACAGACGTCTCCGAGATGTACATGTGCTATCAGGGGAGAAGAATAACAAAGCGCAGTAAACCATAAAACTGTTTGCACTATAAACCAGCGTGTTCATAATTAAGACAACACATTAATATGGTAAGACACACCAGTTTGCAATATTGAGCAGCAAAACTTGCTGTTTTGCACAGCTAAAAATAGTTGGAAGTGGATGAGACTGGAAGCCAGACACATTAAATTTACAAATGGCCTCATCCGCTCTTACGGGAAATATAAGGTGGGTAGTTATCAGCCTTGGTGTGAACAGGCCTTAGGAACTCAAGCACTCTTTTGCAATTTCCAGGCATATTCTGAATGTTGTCACACTCTAGTGAACACATCAAACCACAAAAATGTCCAAATGGCATTAAAAACAGTTAAAAATAGTCTTGAAAGGAAATATGTGTTGTCAGGTAGAGATGGCATGATATAAAGGAGAAGCAAGAAAGAAACTAAAACAAGAGTGCTGAAAGCTGTAAAAGCCTCAGTGGAGAGCTGAAACGGTCGCATCATAAATAAAGCATTCACTCGCTCTGACCCCTCATAACCGTCGCCTTCATATTCACCAGTTCCCTGTGTGGTGACACACACACCATCAAAATAACATGCATAAGAGCATATAATGATAAACATACATCTACAAAACAAAATCACAAACCCACACTCGACCTATTCAACCCCACACTTACCCAACACGTGCAAAATTAAGGTTTCAAGAGGGAAGTGAGAAAGGAAATGTGAAACGCTTTCAAGCAGGACAGTGGTGAGAAATGATGTTAATGTGCACTCTAATACATCTGCGATCACTTTAAGTGATATAAGATTATGGGAAATGTTCAGCGTCTCAGTCAGAGCATCATATGGAAACCCTGGTATATGTCCAAACAATGAGAGTCACTGGGGTCCAAATTTTGAAGCCCACTGACATTCATTGTTTGAACAAAAACTGAATAAAAATAATAACAAAACACACTAAATGAGCAACATTTTCAGTTAAAGTCATTAATGATCATTCGTTTATTAGTATTATTATGTCTACAAGAAACTGACACATTGGTGAAGATGCGGTTAAGAAAGGTTTCTCTGGAAATAAGAGGAAATTGTGAATGCGTTTGAAAAAAGAAAGCGAGAAAGTGAAAAGCAGATTTAATATTGGATTTATTATAGTAATATAGCATTCGACACATTAAATGACAAAGCTGTGATTGACAGTCTTGAAAAAAAAAACAAAAAGCTTGTAAACAGTAAGACAATATCAACATCTTTTTCATACAAAGAATATATTTGCTACTCACTTAAAAAATTTCCCCATCATATTCCGCTGTGGTACAATCTGAGAAATTGTATTGTTTTATACATGGATTTCGGACTAACTTTTGCAAAGTCCTGATTCATACGAATGAGCGAAGAAAAAAAACGACACTTGAACAAACAGGCAGACCCAGACGACTAGATGCCCTCTGATTCATTTGCATACACACTACTATTACTGTGAACTGTTACGACACTCCTAATATCTTCTTCCATAGATGTCACATAGAACTACTACGAATCAATACTGTGATATTCCCCACTGTAAATCACAACACATTCAGCTTATAAATCAATGCAAAGCCATCACTGTAGAGTGCAAATGAATGCAGATTAAAAACAGCACATGCAAGCATGCTGGCAACCATAAATAAACACCGGCAAGCACATCACAGGGCATCTGGCAGACATTTCCACATAGCTGACAGCTGATGCTGTTCCACATGAGCAACGTACCATCCAAATCCACCGAAGGATACGCTCCTCTTCCTCCTCAGCATGGTCCCTCTTTATTCGCCTCTAACTCCAATTCGTCTTCCTCTCCCTCCTCACTGTCTCTCTTGTATCGTCCCTCTGTGCTGGTGTTTCAGTATCTCACAATCACTCTTTATGTTTCCACTCTCACTCTCTCGTGTGCATCTCTCTCGCTCTCTCTATGAAATGATTTTATTCTCCACCCTCTTTCTCACCCTTTGTGTATGTGTGACAGTTTGGGGTTCTCGCACCTGCTGTGTCACTCCCTCTCACTTCAGCGCACAACTCCACACATGTTAAGAGTAGAAGAGAGGGTGGAGGAGGAAGAGAGGAGTGGCTGAACACAGTATTTTTCTTTTTTTTAATCTCATTCTCTCTAGAGACTCTCTGGGCCTTCCGTCTGCTGGAATATTAAATATGAGATATGGCTGCCCGATAAGGCTTTATAAGTGAAAGTGATTATAAAAAAATACAATAGAACCATATGACAGTCAGTTATTATTATGACCTAAATTAACTAACCCTGTATGAATTTCAAGAAATCCATTATGCATTTGATCTCACAATACAACATTAACATAAAAAGGCTGGCAGTGATCTGATATGTGGCTCTAAACGGTACCCATTGTGAAAGCAGTAATTGTCTCGATTTGCTAATAAGAACTACATTACTAATAATAATTACTTCAGCGCCCCCTTTTGGCAAGATCAATTTAGATACACGATTCTTTCAGTTTACTAAAACGCTCAGCCACTGAAAAGTTCAGACTTTCAGAGGTCATCAGAAAAGACAAGCTTCTAATTAAATAAACATATATATTCCTTATAACAACAAAAAATAAAACCATAAAATTCTTCGAGAATATATGCTTTTTAGTCTTTTGTCGTGCATGAACTGTGTCTTGAAAATCAATATATAAAAACAAAAATACATATCAGATGTGTGGGTCCAGAAACAGGAAAATAAATGCATTTCCGCTGCGAGCAGGGTTCGAACCTGCGCGGGGAGACCCCATTGGATTTCAAGTCCAACGCCTTAACCACTCGGCCATCGCAGCTTACCACTACGCCACAAACGTATGGTATAGAACCTCTCGTATCGCAACGCCATCACACACTTTACTGATTTCTCGCTCCCTTTTTTTTTATTTTCTTCCTTTAATCATTATCGAATTCAAAATGAATGCAAGAAAATATTCCCCTTAGAATTCTGCACAAAGTGTTCCCTGCTTTTGGTAATTAGGTTCATTTAATGTACATCGAGTTTACCAACTTTGGTTACCTGGCTGGTGTAATATTTTGATGACATGCACTGAAATCCCTATTTGAGATTTTAAGGATCCAAGTTCTTTACATAAAAACGTTTTCCCTGAAAATTTGAGTTAAAATAGATCGAAAAAGTGCGATTAAAAAGACACGAGGTTGTGAAACGCATTGCACCGGAAATGAAATGTTAACTCGTTCCCGGATTTTGGCCTACAAAAATACGTCATCCCTGTAGAACTCTATTACTTCTAAGTACTTCTTACCAGCCAGTCATATTTCTTTCTACCTAATTTATACAAATAATGAAGCATGAATATGCATATTTTAGTTATATTACAGAAGAAATTTATTACGATACTAATATTCATGATGAGCTTTTATTTTGTCAGAAAACTTAAGGTGAGGTATTTCTGCGTTATAGTGTCACCTAGAGGAATTACAAAAATATAGACAATTTTCAAACAACCCGGTTATTCTTAGCCTTACAATATTTTACTATTTTTTCTAGGGCTTGATAGTAAAGAGCCAACGTGTGGCAAAAACTACAGTTTAGCTTGCCTGTTTAAAAGCTTAAGTTTGGCGTCTTGATTGTAACTCAAACCTTCCAAAACTCCTTCATCTTTTAAAAGCATCGCCAGTGTTGACCCTTATTTTACCTCGTTGTCTGTCTCTGTGTACTTTGGCAAGTTTTCAAAATCCAGTAAACGTCCTTTCAACCATGCAGGGCTATTTTGAGACTATAAATGTTTGTGTTATTTTTAGTCAAGGTTAGTTAATTTTTGCTCATATATAGAGTTACTGATCTTAAATTACTTACTTAAATACCGTAAAAAAAATATATATAGTCCACTTTGTCCCTGACACCGACAAAAGGCACATAGCAATTGCACAAATATAATACAAGTTAATTATGTTTGAAAACAATGTTACTATCAACTAGGAATATGCAGCCCTGTTTATTTAAGTATAGGCCTATACAGCCATCTAGTGGTTACATGGTATTACAGATGGTAAATGTTGCATAATTTAAAAGTAAAAATTTAGTACGTAACTAACTAAATAAAAACCTGGCTAATGCTCAGACCACCGCTAAAAAGGCCACCTATCCATGAATCTCTAGTAATGTTCCTATAATTGCAAATAATTAAATTTAAATAAAATAACCGATGAAAATATTAATTATTGACAGGGGAATTGAAAAAAAGGGGCTTTTCCAAAAAGTCAGTATTGTATGTTTAATTCTGTCACTCATTATTTTAACACACATTCTTGTATTCTGTCTGGACTATGATACTCCACCCAAAAAAATAAAATTCTCCCATCATTTATTTTCCTGATGCTGGTTTTAGTGCATTTTAGTGCATATAATGCAAGTGTATGAGCCCACTAAAACACACACAAAGGGAAAATGATGGTAAAGTTTAAAATATTAGTATTCTCTCTCTCTCTCTCTCTCACACACACACACACACACACACACATGTTGTGTTTACATGTTTTATGGGGACATTCCATAGGCGTAATGGTTTTTATACTGTACAAACCATATTTTCTATCGCCCTACACCTAAACCTAGCCCTCACAGGAGACTGTGCACACTTTTACTTACTCAGAAAAACTCATTCTGCATGATTTATAAGCCTGTTTCCTCATGGGGACCTCACAAATGTCCCCACAAGGTAAAAATTTACTGGTATTACTATCCTTGCGGGGACATTTGGTCCCCATAACGTGATAAATACCAGGTGCACACACACACACAGAAACACACAGAAATGAACTGATAAAAATGCAGCAGAGCAAATTTTGAGAATATGTGGAATAAAATGAATAAATGGAAAAATACAAAAAGAATCTCTCTCACAAACACAGACACACTCAGAAATTAACTGGTAAAACTGCAACAGAAAATTTTGAGAATATATGAGATGGGGAGAGCAATTTTCTTGTATTTTAATGTTTAATTGTATATATGCAAGCTCATATGACAAAAAGTAGTCTTTTAGAATGTCTAAATGTATATCTAAAAGCAAAACCTAATAAAATATGTAAAAAACAAAAACAAAAAAACAATGGTCATCCAAAAGCCTCTCACTTAAAAAAAAAGTATTTTAAAAGTGTTCACTCTGTTTTAATGTGAAATGTTGCATTTATTAAAAAATAATATTAAAATATATTATATAAGTAAATATATATTAATTCTAATGGGAAAAATAGCTCATTAAAATGGTATAAATATTGCATATTGTCATTAAATCCCCTCAAAATTATTAAACAAAAATATAAATATAAAAATATGATTTTCCTGAAAAACCAAAAAGTTACATTTTAAGGCTTCGGTCACTTTTGACCACGAAGGAGCCAAGTGTGACTCCTAAACTTAAGTATCATTTCTGAGTACTTTTCACACCTCTGAATATACTCGCCAGGCCGAGTTTTACCTGCCTTTGGTGCTTGGCAAATGTTAATTTTTGACCCTGGCTGAGACGCTAAGGATGTCCCGCACACAGACGCTGGATGGCGCTATTAGCAGCACTTGCAGAGCTGTAGAAAGTAACACGCAGAAAATGCATTTAAAAAATAGCATCTTACACTTGGCCAGAGTATCTGGTTCAAACCAACCAATGTGCTGGCTGGAGAAAAAATCCTGTCAGCAAATTTCGTTATTTATTTTGCGTTATTGTAATTTCGTGTGCGATTAGTTGGATGGCGTGAGAGCGTTAAGCTAGTGTGTAACTTTTAAGTGCATTAATTGTAGAAAACGTTGAGTTATTTAACGGTAAATGTTTTTAATCTAACGATTTTACCAGTAAAAGTTTATTTTTGTTGCTACAAACTTGCTGGGAAAAACTAAAAACGACTTCACTAAAAATGAAGCCATATTGCTGTCGAGTAACATGGGACGTTCTTCTATTTTTAGAATAAATTCACTAACCCTTTACGTCACGTGGGGATGTAGCTCAGTGGTAGAGCGCATGCTTCGCATGTATGAGGTCCCGGGTTCAATCCCCGGCATCTCCACTCTTTTTTTCGGCAATACATTAATTAAATCGTCGTTTTTTTCTGCTAGTGAATACAATTTAATCATACTCTTTTAAAGCATATTTTATAATATGCCCTAACCCTAACTTCAATACGGTTTAATTTTACAAAATGTATCGCGTTTAACAAACTGTGATCCTACAACTGCATCCAAAAGTATCACATGTAACTCCAGCAAAGACAAAACTGTCAGCTTGATACACAACTTTTACATCACCAGAATTCAGAAGAAAATCCAAGAGTATTGTATTTAATACTAATCTTTGGATTTTAAAAATGCAGGAGCTGACCGGATCATTTTATAATAAACTTAAGAGTAACAAATGCTGACCATTAAATAAAAAAGATTAGTAGATATAACTATTTTTTCTTCAGTTAAAACCTAAAGAAAATAGGTAAACACCTATGTGCAAGTAAAGCTAAATGTGTCCTATAACGCCATAATATGATAGCGTAGTACTTAGTGTTTAAAAATGATGGTTCCACTGGGGCTCGAACCCAGGACCTTCTGCGTGTAAAGCAGACGTGATAACCGCTACACTATGGAACCCGTGTGCACAAATTACAACGGTGTGCAATATTAAAGGTGATGTCATTCTACTGACCCTGAGATTTCATTCACCACAGCAGCTAAACAAATACGATTAAACACGAATAACATGTAGGCTGACATATACTATAGTATTTTAACGAAACGATAAATAATGCTACATTGTGCCTGACAGCACTGACTGAACGGGTAAATTCATGCTGAAGAAACTAAGCGCGTGGAATATTTTTCTAACGTTACATTCTAAATGTTTACTGATTAGTTTTACCACACGATGCCATATGTGGGTTTTGCCTGTTTGTAGTGAGAAGCTCAAACATTATAAGTAGTTGTGGTAAAAAAAAAAGCGCTTTCGAAACCGCTGCATTCACATCCGCAGTCGAATGAAACAGAACCTCTCAGACAGCTTATTTCGCTAGAGACACCGACTGAACAACCAACCAACCAGCTCTGTGTCTGTCCATATTATTATGCAGTATGTAAACATGGCGGTTTATCAACATGCATCACTGCAAAATGATCATCTATATATAGATGTCGCGTCGTAGAGCATCTCTTCGAAAGGTAAAAGGAAAAGTCTTATCGTGATTTCGCTTATTATACCAAGGGATTATACAATATAGCTTTTTAGTAGCTTTTCTTTATGCATAAAATATCTAAAATGCCAAGACCGGACACTGGAGGAAACTGACTGAACCACCCAAGAATAAAGCATCGGAAAAAATATGGGATACAAGGTAGGCATGCATTTTATATTTGTCTCATCCACGCAGCATAATTTCTCAATGCATTTAGACGTGTTTGGGATTATTTATCTAAAACAATATTGCTGCTGTTTAAATCCCTAGATGTTCGGTGCATGCATTTAAAAAAAAATCTGAAAAATGCCAACCCACCATATATATATAGTTATTTCTATATTTACACTGCGTGTTATGTAAAACAGAATGCGGCTGGATAAATCAGGCCTGTGCATAGTTATTTTTTTATATGAACACTCTCATGTCCCATCCAAACTTACCAAGGCCTTATTGTCTGATAGTCATATTACATATTATGTGCAGACAGTTTGTTTGCATATAGCTTTGCTTGTATCTTTAAGACGTTGCCCAATTTGTATTTGTTTATTTGTACAATTAAGAACACAATACAATACAAACACAAAGCAAATATAACAGCTTAGGTAATTTATTCATAATATATTAATCATTCATTTGTAAAGTATCTGAGTTGGCAAGCTCAGAGATGTTCCTCTATTAAATTGACAACATATCAGTCTATTTTAGATAACATTTGTTATATCATAGTTCTTATTAGGAAATTTTCAAAATTCTTAGTACAAACTGATTACATCTGTAACACAACTAGTCATTCTCTAAAACCAGATATCATGCTTTTATTACACATAATCACTTTTTACAATCATTTCAAAACACAAGTTTATTGTAACATGATATGAGAACATTTAGCTTAATTAAATTTGGTCAAATCTACATGAAATATAGCAAGATGGTTGAAATCACCCCTTTCTGAACGAATTAAATATTTTACAGTAACGCAGGCTACAGCTGCCACATTAAAAATACACTTACTTACGTAACTAACTATAATGAACACATACAAAATTTATAATCTATAATGTTCAGTGTGCTAGTCTGTTTTGTGCTTGAACAGTCTGCTGCTAAAACAGTAAATGTTCTCACCATATGACTGAATCTATACTGTAGATGACCTTTTCAGATAAAGAGTTGTAGTAATTTGACGCTTTCTACCAGAGTAAAGCTTTCGTATACAGTATCATTGGCGTAACGTAAAATGCCTGTATTTTATGCAACAGTTATCTGTCATCTGCCTCTCTTCTTCAGATGCATCTCTGATCAGTCTGAAGGTTTTGTGGTCTTTCATTTTCACGCACACAAACTTTGAAAACTGCTTTACACAGTTGCAAACTTGTTCTACAGAATCTTTATCTATAGAGTTCTATAAATGTACCCAACAGTTTGTGCTCTTTGTAGTGATGCGTATTTTCACAGATGACGTGAATTAAATGTAATATTTGCCAAATACACAGATGTTTACATGAAGCAACAAACACTTTTCATGTACTGTGTGATACAGTGCAATCTGTACAAGAATAAAGTTCAACATAACCCAATACTAGTTAAATACCATTAAATTGGGTCATGGTGTAAACTTTTAGCAGTGTTTCAATAAACATTGCGACTATAGTAAAAAAAAAAAGACTTGTGAGCATTAGTGGAACTGAAGGCGTCAGAATAAACACGAAACATGCCACACATTGCCAAATGCCAGCTCCTGCAGCCTTTCGAATCGCTTTTGCGCTACTTTGATGTCATGCATTACAGTGATGTGGCTTCGGCACTGTCTCAGGTCAGAAAGAAAATTTGTAACCGGCATGCATAGCTTCAATTCAGCCGCCGATCGGTCTGTGCAGTGCTACATGAAGACAAACACACCGAATGACTCTGTTGTTTTTGTCATATGATGATATTATATCATCTGATACTGTTGCATTTGCTACACCTTACAAGACTCTCAATGATGCTCTTTTATACCCTGATGAAATCTTGTTAGTTGGTATGTGGTGGTTTTCATTTTGTAAGGCTGAAAGCCCTAATTTCAAAGACTTTTTATCTTTTAAATCCTACTTTGAATGCCACTACCATTTTAGCATTGTGCTGGGCACCTGTAGGTATTAATTGATAAACACTCTTCACACATCATGTTTATATGGGCCATTCTACAGAATTGGTGCGAACTGCTGTCCCGCAACCAAAAAACACATTTAAAAAGCATTGAAGTATTCAGATCTTAGTTGTTTACTATTATCTATTGAAACACACAATAATATGTAAAATATCAGTAAACTTAAAGGAGAAGTCCACTTCCAAAGCAAAGATTCACATATAATGTACTCACCCTCTTGTCATCCAAGATGTTCATGTCTTTCTTTCTTCAGCCGTAAAGAAATTATGTTTTTTGAGGAAATTATTTCAGCATTTTTCTACATATAATGGACTGGTATGGTGCCCCAATTTTAAACTTCCAAAATGCAGTTTAAAAACGATCTCAAATGCGGTTGTAAACGATCCCAGCCGAGGAAGAAGGGCCTTAGAAATAATACAATTTGTATACTTATTATTTTCAAATGCTCGCTTGCCTTGCGTTCCTTGAACTCTGTGTATTCTGGCTCAAGACAGTTAGGGTATGTCGAAAAACTGATCATATTTTCTCCCTCAACTTTCAAAATTATCCTACATCGCTGCAGAAGTACCGACCCAGTCTTTGCAAAGTGAACATGCAAAGAAGATCAAACACCCTCAACAAAAAAGGTAAAACAGTGATATATGATGATTTTGAAGTTAAGGGAGAGCATGAGATGGGAGTTTTTCGACATACCATAACTGTCATGAACTAGAGAAAAACAGTCCAGGCAGAGTAAGACAAGATGTGCGTTTGACATTAAAAAGTATATAAATTGTATTATTTTTATTTTTTGGGATCGTTTAAAGCCACATTTAAACTGCATTTTGGAAGTTCAAACTCCATATCAGTCCATTATATGGAGAAAAATGCAGAAATGTTTTCTTTAAAAAACATAATTTCTTCACGACTGAAGAAAGAAAGACATGAACATCTTGGATGACAAGGGGGGGTGAGTACATTATATGTGAATCTTTGTTTTGGAAGTGGACTTCTCCTTTAATATGTATAAAATTATCATTTAGTGAGTACTTTCAATTGGGAGGTGCCTGTCCTGAACCCTAACCCCTAAATTTCAACTCCTGATTCTTTTAAAAATGGAAAAGTTTAAAAAATATATTTATTTTATATTTACTTTGTAAATTATTAAGCTTTATGTAAAAAATGTGCATTTTTCATGTCACTACCAAAACAGTGTATGTTTTAGTCCATTGGCTGAGACTGATTTTAACTACAGATCTAAATTTATGATCAGGAAATATTCCTGTGTCCCTCTCTCTCATAGCTACAAGGTGTGAGTAGATATGCCACATTATTTTAAGGTAAATATGTTCAAAAATCAGTGTGTAACTGTAAGGAACGTCACTACCGAACAACTTTTTTGCAATTAAGCACACTTTTTTGGGAGTTATTCCATAACGTTTAGTTTTTATATGTGTACCGCTGTTCAGAACTGTGCTAGTTAACCATGTACTGATTAGCATCTTTGAGCTGGCTTCAAAAGTATCAAAAATTTTCACTACCAAAACATTTGGTGACATTTCTGTAGTAACATCTTTGGTTTTTTGGGTGTTATTCTATAAAACTGTTGCTACTGAAACAGTCATGACGATCATTGTTTGGGTAGTGACAAAAGGGAGCACATAATTTGGAGGAAATAAACAAAAATTTAATACAGTTATGCAATTTTTTTGTATTTTAGTATGTTTTCGTAGTGTTTTAGTATGCAAATTTAAATTCTGTAATGTGATCGCTACCAAAGCATTACTGTCACTACCAAATATGTGCAGTCACTATCAAAACATGGGATGTTTTGTCAAAAACAAATTATCAACTAAGATGTTATGATAGTTGTTGGTTCAATGTATATTTAAACTACTGAATCCTTAACTTTGAAATCAGTATGATCAACTTGCCTTTTACAAAGAAACCTCATAAATCACACTTGAAATATTGTTAAAAATGTAATTGTTATTGATTTACCTCTGAAAAAAATGTAATAAAGGCAATAAATATATTTACAATATAACAGCAAAATCTTAACAGGTCAATATAACCCTTCTAATGAAATGATTATTACTGTGTTTCAGTAGTGACAAATTTGGGGAGAGGACAAATATTACAAAAATTTCCAAAAATAGTATATGAGAATTAACTGCACAAATACTAGAAATGTGTACCTTGGATATTATACAATTTGCATACACACATATTTTTTGAAAAAAGACACTTTTTCTTTTTTTGAAAAAGACACATTTTCAACTTTGGACCAATTCTATAAAATGGCCCATATATTAAGTTTTTGTTACTAGTGTTCTGTGTAACTATTTTTATTTATTTATTTATTTTTTTATATTTCCTTTATTCATAGAGGAATTATTTAAATAATAATATTCTGTACAAAAGTATTACTTCAAATGGTCTTTTTTAGGCCAACCCCTATGGAACTACCACAATTTATTAAACTAATTTGTCTGCTCCCTTTAAGGTCTTGGCTGCAAGAAAATCTAGAGATTTCCAATGTACCCCTGCTTGCTTGAATGTAGGCCAACTGAAGTTACTTATTACAGCATTTTACATATTTAACCTTTTAGCCTTTTCCTTCAAACTAATTTCTAACCTGACAAGGACTTCAAAGTAAATATTTGACTGTTTTAAACTGAATCCATGCGTATGCTTCTATGTATCTGCCAACTCCTTTTGCAGAGGACATCCTTTAATTTTCTAATATTGTCTGTGATGAATTATCCAGATCCCAGGGGCTGCCATGGATCGTGTTAGCCTACTTTGGCGGTTGAGGCGCCGGGCCCGTCGAGGGGCCCTGTGCATGGCGTTGTTCTGTATGACTATGGCTCTCCTGTACACCTTTTGCGCTGAAAACAGCATACCTGTCACCGATGCCATTTTCGGGGTGAAGGCGAGAACTCGAGCTCAGCCAAGAGCGCACACAATTGTTAAGGTAAATCATGGAGATAAAAGGAGGATTCCTTTCATCACATTGCCTGTTGTTCTGAACAATAGTGCTGTACATATGGTTCCATTGTCCCAAAATCAATGGGATTTTAGTGGCTGAAATAAGGTCTGTGGTTAAGACAAGCCCAAGTTTTTACATTTTATTCTATGACAAACATTAGCAAACCACCACTTGTGGTTTTTTTAAGCTTTTTACGTGTCTTTTAAAAACCTAAAACTTTCCAACTTGTAGTCTTTAAATAAATACTGATAGGGTTGTTGGAAGCTTAAAGGAGTAGTTCACTTCCAAAACAAAAAATTACAGATAATGTACCCACCCCATTGTCATCCAAGATGTTCATGTCTTTCTTTTTCAGTCGTAAAGAAATTATGTTTTTTTGAGGAAAACATTTCAGCATTTTTCTCCATATAATGGACCTCTATGGTGCCCCTGAGTTTGAACTTCCAAAATGCAGTTTAAATGCAACTTCAAAGGGCTCTAAATGATCCCAGCTGAGGAAGAAGGGTCTTATCTAGCGAAACAATTGGTTATTTTCTAAAAAAAAAAAATAAAAAAAAGACAATTTATATACTTTTTAACCGCAAACACTTGTCTAGGTCTGCGTGAACTGTTTATTTCCCGTTCAATACATTTTGCTTATGTCGAAAAACTCTCATGTCATTTTCTCCTCCAACTTCAAAATCGTCCTAAAACACCGCAGAATTACCGACCCAGTATTTACAAAGTGAACACGCAAAGAAGGTCAAACACCCTTTACAAAAAAAAGGTAAAACAGCGATGTAGGACAATAAGGGGCACCATAGTAGTCCATTATATGGAGTAAAATCCTGAAATGTTTTTCTCAAAAAACATATTTCTTTACGACTGAAGAAAGACATGAACATCTTGGATGACAAGGTGGTGAGCACATTATCTATATTTGTTCTGGAAGTGAATTACTCATTTAATAGTGGCCGAAGTCATGTAACTATGGTGTAATTTACTTATTGCCTACCATTCGACCTTTGCTCCTGGGATTGATAAACACTGTAATCATTTGCTTCAATTATCTTGATGAACAAACATCTAAGAATCAAACTTTTGTTGGCCACAGAGCTTATTTTGAGAGAGCGCATCTGATTTTTATCATATCTTGACATCCAACCTGTTTTAACGTTTATGACTGTTATAGCACCAGCTTTGGTCCGATCTCCTCAAAATGTTGCATGCTTGTTTAGAATCACCTGTCCGTTGTGCTCACCAGGTTTCGTGAAGTTTCGAGTAGTTAATTATTCTACTCTATAGGCCAGGGGTGCTCAATCCTGCTCCTGGAGATCTACCTTCCTGCAGAGTTCAGCTCCAACCCTGATCGAACACACCTGAACCAACTAATTAGGATCTGAAGGAGCACTTGATAATTACAGACAGAGGTGTTTGGTCAGGGTTACAACTAAACTCTGCAGGAAGGTAGATCTCCAGGAGCAGGATTGAGCACCCCTGACCTAGAGAGTCCAGAGAATTGTACCACAGTGTTTTTTTTCCAGATTGAACGATAAACCTAGGACTAGTTTGCAAAAGCATTTTTTTTCTTACATAGAGGCAAAGTTGTCCGGAATGAGGAGTTCTTTCATATGATACAAATACTGTATGTGCGAAAAAACGCACAATGTACAGTCGTTTACTCTAGGGCTGCAAGATTAATCAAATGCGATTTCCACGCGCATTTTGTAAGTAAAGCCGGTTCTGTAATCAGCAGTAAATCTCCACAACTGCTTTCAGATGGAGCAGCAATTACTACATAGATCCGTAGTTCACTGATAGGTTATGAAAAAAAAATTGCAGACGATATTATTGCGCGATTATTTAAACTGAAAGACAGCTTTTGTGTAGCTTCTCAGTGAACTATGGCTCTGTGTAGAAATCTGTATGCATGTGAAAATACCACATTCAATAACATGTTTTTACTCCAAACTCACTTTAGAACGTCAGTTGAGTTCTAAGCATTGATAAACGCATTGCATTATAAATATACTTTATTATAATGATTTATTATAATCATAATAATAAGAACTCAGATAAACCCTCTGCGCCCTCTAGCATTCGGATGAACATTTACTGCTAATCACAGAACCTGTGGCACTTTGGATCAAGCCTGTGGATTTTTCATCTTGATAGGACAAATGGTTGTGTAGGTATAACCATTTTTACCAATATACCAACATTTTTTTTTTATAGCGCCAACAAGTGGCCAAGCTCTACGATTTTTGTCCTGTGACCTCAGATTGAGCTCTTACATAAGTGTTTTGAGTTTGGCCAAGATATCTCATACCATTTAGGAGTTATAGGCATTTTACTAAAAGTGGCCCTGACCCTTTTGAACGTTTTGGTTATGACTTATGGTTTGGTCTGCACAATCAGTTTTACGTGGAGATTGCTGATCCTTGGCCATTCTAACAATTAAAATAGGGTTACTTCACTTCCAGAACAACAGTTTACAAATAATTTACTCACCCCCTTGTCATCCAAGATGTGATCATGTCTTTCTGTCTTCAGTCATAAAGAAATTATGTTTTTTGAGGAAAAAAAAACATAATTTCAGTTTTTTTCTCCATATAATGGACTTCATTGGTGCCCCGATTTTGCTTTCAAAATGCAGTTTAAATGCCGGTCAAACGGCCCTTACAAAAAAAAGGTATAACAGTGATGTAGGACAATCAGGGGCACCATATCAGTCCATTATATGGAGAAAAATCCTGAAATGTTTTCCTCAAAAAACATAATTTCGTTACGACTGAAGAAAGAAAGACATGAACATCTTGGATGACAGAGGGGTGAGCACATTATCTGTATTTGTTCTGGAAGTGAACTACTCCTTTGATAGTGGCTGAAGTCATGCAACTATGGTGTAATTTATTTATTGCCTACCATTCGACCTTTACTCCTGGGACTGATAAACACTGTAATCATTTGCTTCAATTATTTTGATGAACAAACATCTAAGAATCAAACTTTTGTTGGCCACAGAGCTTATTTTGAAAGAGCTCATCTGATTTTATCATATCTGGACATCCAACGTATGTCTAAACACACATATCTGATTCCCCTCAGAACTCCCAATGCGAGGGCGACATGTTTGCCTATAAAGATAGCGTTTTATTTCCCGCATGCTGTATGCACTTACATTTTATTGAGATGGAACTTTTATATATATAAACTTTAGTTTACATTTATATATCTAAAAGTTATATATATATGTATATAAACTTTAGATATGTCTCATCTTGGCACTACTTTATTTAACTAAGTAATTCTACCTCTAATGAGCTGTAGATAAAACAAAAAATGGAAAATATAGCTGCAAGCAGCAATTACTGGGGTTCAAGCGCTTTAAGGCATTTGAATACATATGAAAAAAGACATTATTTAGCAAGCTTGTAACCATCTAAATCAATGATTCATTTTTGGCAAATCCAGGTAATTTACCATAGAAATATTATGTTTTTTACCGTTTATGACGTTATAGCACCAGCTTTGGTCCGATCTCCTCAAAACGTTGCATGCTTGTTTAGAATCACCTGTCCGTTGTGCTCACCAGGTTTCGTGAAGTTTCTAGTTGGTTTTTTTTTGTTAATTATTGACCTAGAGAGTCCATAGAAATGTACTACAGTGTTTTTTTCAAGATTGAACAATAAACCTAGGACTAGTTTGCAAAAGTATTTGTTTTTTTACATACAGGCAAAGTTGTCCGGAATGAGGAGTTCTATCATATGATACAAATACTGTATGTGCAAAAAACGCACAATGTACAATCGTTTACTCTAGGGCTGCACGATTAATCAAATGCGATGTCCATGCGCATTTTTTAAGTAAAGCCGGTTCTGTAATCAGCAGTAAATCTCCATCACCTGCTTTCAGATGGAGCAGCAATTACTACATAGAGCCGTAGTTCACTGATAGGTTATGAAAAAAAATTGCAGACAATATTATTGCGCGATTATTAAAACTGAAAGACAGCTTTTGCGTAGCTTCTCAGTGAACTATGGCTCTGTGTAGAAATCTGAATGCATGTGAAAATACCACATTCAATAACGTTTTTACTCCAAACTCAGTCAGTTGAGTTCTAAGCAGTGATAAAGGCATTGCATTATAAATATACTTTATTATAATGATTTATTATAATCATAATAATAAGCCCTCTGGCATTCGGATGAAAATTTACTGCTGATCACAGAACCTGTGGCACTTTGGATCAAGCCTATGGATAGCGATTTTCATCTTGATAGGACAAATGGTTGTGTAGGTATACCCATTTTTACCAATATACCAACATATTTTTTTTTTACCGCCAACAAGTGGTCACGCTCTACGATTTTTGTCCTGTGACCTCAGATTGAGCTCTTACATAAGTGTTTTGAGTTTGGCCAAGATATCTCATACCATTTAGGAGTTATAGGCATTTTACTAAAAGTGGCCCTGACCCTTTTGAACGTTTTGGTTATGACTTATGGTTTGGTCTGCACAATCAGTTTTACATGGAGATTGCTGATCCTTGGCCATTCTAATAATTAAAATAGGGTTAACTTCACTTCCAGAACAACAGTTTACAAATAATTTACTCACCCCCTTGTCATCCAAGATGTTCATGTCTTTCTGTCTTCAGTCGTAAAGGAATTATGGTTTTTGGGGAAAAAAAAAACAATTTCAGGATTTTTCTCCATATAATGTACTTCATTGGTGCTCGATTTTACTTCCAAAATGTAGTTTAAATGCAGTTTCAAAAGGCTCTAAATGATCCCAGCTGAGGAAGAAGGGTCTTATCTAGTGAAACGATGAGTCATTTTTTTCGAAAAATAAAAATTGGTATACTTTTAAGCACAAAAGCTCTTTTAGCACAGGCTCTGGGATGTGCGTCCACGATGCAACAAATTAGTAATGGGTTGTTCTTGAACGGTTATTTCATTTTGAACGAATCTTCAATGTGACTCGGGAAGAACGAGTCGCCTCGGGGGAGTGATTCGTTCAGTCGCGTATGCACAACATCCTATTAGGTTCTGTGAATTAATTCATCTGTTTCGAGTCTTTGGGTTTTTTGAGTCGTTCGTTTATCTTATGGGGCTGTCATGAGATGAGCGAACGACTCAAACCCGAAAACCTGTCAGAGGTGAGGTGAGCTAATCATAGACTAAAGACCCAGATAAACAATGAATTAATCTTTTCTGTTTCTTATAGCATTATAGTTTTGTCTTGTTAGTAGTGTGATCAACGTTTGTGTAAGCAGTAGATGTGTTAGGGAAGTAACATGTAACATTTTAATTATATTTTCCTAAAATGAATGAAATGATTTGAAAAAAGATTTGTTCATTTTGCTGAACGAGACTCAATAAGGTCCGAGTCGGTAAAATGTTCCGAACTTCCCATCACTACTACATGTTAAAAAGTTCATAACATGTAAGTTCATTGTCTGTGTACTGAGTATGGCAAAAAACTCCATCTTATTTTCTCCTACAACTTGAGAGGAGGACATCGTTGTACCTTTTTGTTTGTAAACAACGTTTGGCTTACTGGCACTTTCCTAGCCTTTACGCGTTCAATTTGTAAACACTGGGTCTGTAGTTCCGCCTACGTTCCGCATGACCTTTTGACGTGATTCAATAGTGCGTAGCGTTGTGAACACACATCCCAGAGCCTGTGCTACATGAGCTTTTGTGCTTAAAAAGTATTAAAAAATTATTTTCCAAAAGAAATGACAGATCGTTTCGCTAGATAAGACCCTTCTTCCTTGGCTGGGGTCATTTAAAGCTCTTTGAAGCTGCATTTAAACTACATTTTGGAAGTTCAAAATCAGGGCACTAATGAAATCCATTATATGGAGAAAATTCCTAAAACGCTTTCCTCAAAAACCAAAATGTCTTCACAAAGGCAGAAAGACACAAGGGGGTGAGTTTATTTTTGAGTTATTGTTCTGGGAGTGGAGCTGTCCTTTAATTAACATTAATTTCCAGTCTTTATCCATTCACTCAGATTTTGTGCTGCAAGACATTCATGACAGCTGTTGTCCATGCTGGAAAATAATAATGGCCACTCAACGTGAATTCTACAAACTATTTTAATAGCATGGCCATTCAAAACCTGTGGGTCTGCCATGTGCACAGGTAAAGTGATCACTGACACAGACAACGGATACCAGTCGTGTCTAAAGTAAATGTAAACAGATATGGTCAAAAGATCAGATCTGTGCATTGCAGTATAAATGCAGCCTAAAAGACAATGAAAAAATCCTATTTTTTTTCTAGGGTGATGCTAAGTTCTGGGTGGGCCTACAAAATTACTTCATTCCTGCAACACTCTATACAGTCAAAAATGTAATATGCATCCTTACTAAAAGTGAAAACTTGATCTATTAAAGGTATTGCGGGGAACAGGAGGATCGAAACCCATGTATACTGACCCTCAAAAGCTCCCAGGTGTCATTCCTGGGGATCCTCAAAAGCCTATTCCCATCCTGTCATCTTCTAACTACTCAATGGAGAGTGGTACTAAGGACCGCAACCTCAGGGGCAAACGAAGAGAGCGTGGGCTATTTTACTGGTTTCTTGCGCAACCACTGAGACGTGCATTAGAGACTATTTTTGGAGGCCGACGGAGAGGAGATGCGGGTGCTGCAAGTGGGGATGCTGTTGTTTTTGGGCCTAATGGAGCACTCGGAGAGGTCTGGAATGAAGAGATGTCAAGTAGCATGCTGGGAAAAAGGCTGAGGAAGGTGGTGCAGAACTATCAGGTGAGGGAAACTCAAAGACATCTAAAAGCCTTTACTACGGTGGCCGAGAGAGCTCAACACGCTGCAACTTAAGAAAACACATGCAAACAGAAAAAACGACAACAAACATCTTCATCAGTTTGACAACACAGGCGCTGCAAATCCTCGCAACGCAAACACAAATACGGAAACGCGCTGCAAATTCTCACAACACAACCAAACACAGAAACGCACTGCAAATAGTACGGACCACAACGGAAATGTTTCAGGGGGACCTCAAAAAGTGATGAACCCAGCTGGGACCTGATTATTATTATTATTATTACTAGTAGTAGTAGTAGTAGTAGTATTTTATTCAGTTTCATCATCGAACAAAAAAACAAGGTAACATTGCACATTTCAAATTGCAAATTCAACTGCAAAAAAATAAATAAATAACAGCAGAAAGTGAAAACACAAAATGAACACAAACATACCAAAAGAAAAAGAAAAAAAGTAAATTCCAGGGCAGTTACATAAATTTGAAAAGCTTGAAAATTTGTTTTGTTTTTATGAGCTTCTTATTGTGAGATCTCATATTAGAGAGGGTTTCAAGGTAAATTTTAAGATCAGTGTTACAAAATGTAATATATAATGATTTCTTCTGTCTTACTTTTGACTTGTGAATATAAAACTTTGCTAAGATAATTAAGGGATTTATAATATAAACCTGTTTATCAGAAAAGAGGGGTTTTGAAAACAAAGTAAAACATCATGAAAATCTAAATTAAGAGGTTTGCTTAATTTCTTTGTTATGTCTAAGTCAGTCCAAATGAAATAGCATAAGGGCAATAGGACCGGATTATTTGTTCAGTGGGTTTTGGTCAGAGAGGTGTTGTCAGTGAACTAAAAGGTGAGTTTTTTTTGTTTAACATCCTGATCATTGGTCTTTTGGATATTATTAGACTAATCTGACGAATTGCACACTTAACTGTGAAACGCTATTAACTTAATTGCAAATAAATATATAAATAAATAAATATATGCAAATAAATATAACGTTCAAAGTTCATGAAAAAAAAAAACTGCAATGCTTCATTAATCGCTAAAATCAGGTCAAAATTCAGGTCCCAGCTTGGTTTGTCACTTTTTGAGGTCCCCCTGAAACATTTCCATTGTGGTCTGTGGTATTTGCAGCACCTTTGTGTGATTGCAGCGCGTTCCTGCGCTTGCAGCGCGTTTGTGTGTTTGGTTGTGTTGTGAGAATTTGCAGCGCGTTTCCGTAGTTGTGTTTGCGTTGCGAGGATTTGCAGCGCCTGTGTTGTCAAACTGATGAAGATGTTTTCTTAATTTGTTGTCGTTTTTTTCTGTTTGCATGTGTTTTCTTAAGTTGCAGCGTGTTGAGCTCTCTCGGCCACCGTACTTTACTATATAAAAACACAGTAACAAACTTCAAGGACTGCAACTCCTGATCAGGAAGGCATGAAGTCTCTTCAGTTAGCATTAGGTGGCGTTTTATATTTTTAAATCTCCAGCAGAGCTTCATCCTCAGAGGATTATGCAAAATCTTACACTTTACATAATCCTCTGAGGATGAAAAATACGAAACTCTTCCTAAAACTAAGCGTTACTTGCAACAAATATATGTGATAGATCTATCTATCTATCTATCATAGTCTTTTTTGTTTTATTTTAGGCAATGAATAAATACGGAGTTCGTTACCCTGGACCTGAGAGTGCAGGACGTCGTTCTAAACTCAGTGGGCCTGAACTTCTTTGTCAAATCAAGGAGATGGTGCAGATTGTGACTTTAACACCAGATATGGAGCCATTTTCTGCATTGCCCTGGGCCTCTCAGTTACCTCCACGCCAAATAACTGCTGATATCGGCCCCTTCAAGACCTGCGCAGTGGTATCGTCTGCAGGTTCTCTCAAAAACTCTGGATTAGGAAAGGAAATAGGTAATACCTAAATGAATAACATAATCTGGACCTATTTCTTTGACCTGAAATATAATGTACCTCTGAGGAAAAAAAAGCCTGGGTGTTATGAGTCTGTAGTTTATATACAAATCTTAATACTTTTTTTGTTAAAAAAAACCAAGGAGTTTGTTTTACAGTGCTTTAAATTTGACTCTTCTGGTCGTATTCATAATTTTTAAGTTAGTGTATATACAGTTGAAGTCTTACATACACCTTGCAGAATCTGCGAAATGTTGATTATTTTACCAAAATAAGAGGGATCATACAAAATGCATGTTATTTTATATTTAGTACTGACCTGAATATTATATTTCATGCAAAAAAGAAGTTTACATATACTCCACAAGAGAAACTTAATACCGTGTTGTTACCTGAATGATCGCCAGCTGTTTTTTTTTTTTTTTTTTAGTGATAGTTGTTTATGAGTTCCTTGTTTGTCCTGAAAAGTTAAACTGCCTCAAAGACTGTATGATTTTAAGATATTTCACATAAAAGTGATTTACATATAGTCCACAAGAGAAAATAATAGTTCAGTTTAATAACCCTGTTCAAAAGTTTACATACACTAATACTATGTTTTTTTGTTTGGTGACAATTGTTCACGAGTCCCTTGTTTGTCCTGATCAGTTAACTGCCTGCTGTTTTTCAAAAAAATTCTTCAGGTCCCACAAATTCTTTGGTTTTTTAGCATTTTTGTGTATTTGGAATATGCAATTATTACAGAAGTAAAAACGATGCATTAAGAGTCAGGGGTGTAAACTTTTGAACGGAATGAGGATATGTACATTTTTCTTATTTTGCCTAAATATCATATTTTTTTCATTTAGTACTGCCCTACCAAAGCTGCAGAAGATACTTACATGTTTCCCAGGAGACAAAATAAGTTAAATTTACCCTAATCTTTAAATTCAAAAAGTTTTCACCCCTCGACTCTTAATGCATTGTTTTTCCTTCTGGAGCATAAGTGAGCGTTTGAACCTTCTGTAATAATTGCATATGAGTCCAAATACATAAAAATGCTAAAAAACCAAAGAATTTGTGGGACCTGAAGGATTTTTTCGAAAAACAGCAGGCAGTTAACTGGTCAGGACAAACAAGGGACTCGTGAACAATTGTCACCAAACAAAAAAAACATAGTATTAGTGTATGTAGTGTATGTAAACTTTTGAACAGGGTTATTAAACTGAACTATTATTTTCTCTTGTGGACTATATGTAAACCACTTTTATGTGAAATATCTTATTCAGGTCAGTACTGAATAAAAAAATAACATGCATTTTGTATGATCCCTTTTATTTTGGTAATTAATAAATAATTAACATTTTGCAGATTCTGCAAGGTGTATGTAAACTTTTGACTTTAACTGTACAAATCCAAATTTTTTTTTATGAAAAAAAAAAAAAAACCTAATGCTTTGAATTTTTTTTTTTTTTTTTTTTTTTAACTTTTACATAATGTGAAGCGTTGATGCCAGAAATATTCATTTGTCCTGAATAATCTTTTGTTTTGCATCCATCAATTTAAAAAAGAGATTAGATGTTTTTACGTCACTAGACCTAACTGTAACAGTTATGTAATAAATTATTTTGGCTTAAGTTTTAAAACAGATAAAAGACTTTTGTCATACCACCCATCCCTGTCTGATAACAGACCTGTTATTTATTTGTTTATATAATTCTGTAATAGTCATTTTTAATACTATCAAGAATTCTAATTATTACTAAAGAAAGTTTCCTGAATTCTAGATGCACATGATGCAGTAATACGGTTCAATGCTGCACCAACAACAGGCTTTGAGAAAGATGTGGGCTCTAAAACAACGTTGCGTCTGATCAATTCCCAGGTAGTTTGTTTGATAAATTTGTTTGAAAGGTTAAAATGACATGCAGTAACAAGCTCCTAAAAAAATGATGTCTGTTTACTGCATAGGTAATGGCATCTGAAGATCACCATTTCCTCTCCAGTTCTTTGTACAGTGCTGGGATTTTAGTGAGCTGGGATCCAGGCCCTTATTCCTCTGATTTACGAGAGGTAAGATCTCACTTTTCCACTTTTTAGCATTTGAGCTTATTCACAAACTTCTAAAATTCAATGCTTAAGTAGGACGTTTCAACACAAAGAGCTTGTCTCAGCCTTAGTAAGGTTCTAGTACTGCCTGGATCATGTGACCACTAAGCCACTCCTCGTTAGTATAGTGGTAAGTATCCCCGCCTGTCACGCGGGAGACCGGGGTTCGATTCCCCGACGGGGAGATGCAAAGCATTTTGCTGGTTTGTTCTTTTTAACATTATATTATTAACAAGTAATAATACTGTAATAACATTACAGCATAGACTTTCAATACATTTTAGAAATAAGAAAATTGTTAACATCAGAATAATTTGGCCAAATACACATGCATTTACTAGAAAACTGACTCTTTGAATTGCCTCAGAGATCTACTTAAACATGTATGCATAAAATATATTGAGTGGATATTAAAACACATGCAACACAGAGATGTATATTTAGTGATTATAAAGCACTGGAGAGCAACACATTTCACATTGATGTAGCAAATTCTTGCATGGGCAGATGCAAAGCTTTTTCTTTTTCATCCATTTGTTTTACTTGGTTTTACCAGTACATCCTTCCAGTATAGTGTCATTAATATATATAGGTGGTACAAATAGTCATAAATATGTATAAATATGTTAAAGCCAAACAAAATAAATATTAGAACACTTGAAAAGAGTACTTTTCATAAAATAAATAAATAAATAAAATAAAAATAAATAAATACTAAATTAATTATAATAAATACAGTACCTATAGTTTATAGCAATATGTTTCATGTTGACTCAAAATTAGAATTCAAATTTAAAATTCCGAAAATATCATACAAACACACCCACATGCACAATAGCTATAATTTACTCTAAAAAATGTTGACTTGACATATTATTTTTATATTACTGTAATCAGTGTTATTTTCTGCTTTTTAAATTTCAGTTAAAGTTTCAGTAAATAGTGTTTTTGTAATTTTAGTAATTTGTTTGTGTTTAAATGTCTATATAGTTTTTATTAATTTTAGGGATGCACAATATTTGATTTTTGCCGATATTTTTCATATCATTTTGGCTGACAGCCAATGACAATACCAGTATTTCCTTTTGTTTAAAAACAAAACAAAACAAAACACCAAGTCCCTTCTGTGCAAAAAATTATAAACAATTTAATTTTAATTTTGGTTAGTTTGAGCAAAAACCTATTTGTTAGAACTAATAAACTTTATTAAAGTTCTCTTTTTAATGAGAATACATTTTATTTATTTTATTTTATTTTTATTTTATTTTTTTAGACAAATTAATTAGACAAATTAACATTAATAAATGATCGAAAACAAAAGAGCTGTAATATAATAATGTAACACCTGTAAATTGGTAAACGTTTTTTAGCGCTCCTTGTATTTAAGTTTTCATTTTTAAAAAATATATTACATATTAATGAATAATGTGTACATATTAAATGACTTAATTTCAAGTGTCATGTGTGTGATTTTTACGTAAGCTATAGCTTCTGACTTTTAAATTAAAACAGACTCCTGATTTTATGACAGCAATTATTGCTTTATTTATACAGAAATACAAGTATTTTAATTATTTTAATTGTTTATTTGTTTTTCATTTAATTACAACAGTGCCCCCTAAATAAAAAAAAAAAGTCTTGTTGGATGGGTATTAAGACCCAGGGGAGATTACTGTTACTATTACTTGCACGTGCTAGTGATGGTTGATGATCCAAAACAGTAAATGTAAATACAATTCAAGCAAAAGTTCGCTTGAGAAATGACCACACTGCTGACATGACTTATCACTAACACACCCTGAGCACATGTGAACTCTTTGCTCTCATTAAGGCATATCAGCATTTTTTTTTTAAATCAGCCAGTGCTGATGTTTACATTTTAAAGCCTGTATCAGTTCAGATAATATTGTGCATCCCTAATTGGATTTTACTTTAATTAGAAAATAAGTTTTTTATACTTTATTTCAGCAAACATTTATTTCAAGTAACACATTTTTTTTAATTGTTTACATTTTTGTTAAATACAATCCTGATTGTAATAAACCAAAAATTACTATCATTTTAAAATAATATTAATATTATACACAATAACTGAGGTTTTGAATTTAATTTTTTTTTTATTAAAAAAAATTAATTTTGATTTTATGTATTCCTCCTTGTATTTTTTTGTTTCAGTGGTTCAACAAGACAGATTACCCTATATTTAAACAGTATCAGCGATATCGGCGCTTACACCCTCAACAGCCATTTTATATTCTGCACCCGCGAATGGAATGGCAGCTGTGGCAGCGAATACAAGACAATATGGTGGAGACCATACAAAAAAACCCACCCTCATCAGGCTTGTTGGGTAAGTTACACTGGGTTAAAAAACAAAACAGAGCATTAAAATCTTACCACAAATAGTTAAGAACCACAAACTATATTTTGTCCTTCTATATCCATAGGCACAGTTTTAATGATGTCTCTGTGTGAAGTGGTACACGTGTACGAGTTCCTGCCTTCACGGCGAAAAACCGAGCTTTGTCACTACTACCAGCGCTTCAGTGATGCTGCCTGCACCCTAGGTGCCTACCACCCGTTACTCTACGAGAAGAACCTGGTAAAGAGGATGAACAAGGGATCTGACCGTGACATTTACACACATGGCAAGGTCACTCTCCCTGGGTTCACGACCTTTAACTGCACCAACAGTTCCACTTCCAGCACTTTGTCAAAGACATAATCTGAGAGAAAACTGGGTACTTGATACACTTTCAGAATGTAACCGTAAAGCGCATGATTTAGTCTACAACTGTAAAAAGTTCAGTCTCTGAGTGAGATCAGGAGTTGGTTCACTGGTGAAAAATGAAAGCCTAACACATTAACCACTAGAGGTTTCTTAAAGAAAGGAATTTAAATTCACACAGACACAAAATGCTGAATATAGCGGCAAGTTCTGTATATGTGTAAAGTACGACCACTCATTCCTTAACTGATCCCATAGTGGTATATTCATACTGTTTGCTGTTAACTAACAGGAAAAGGATCTCAGTAGATCCCTCATGTGAGACGCAGCCACTGAAAATGACTTTCAAACACTGCCTAAATGTGACACATTACAGCACTGATATCAAAAGAACTGGCATTATACCGTACAAGCGCACTGAATCTACCATCTAACAGATTATTAAACAAATCAAAGCTCCTTGTTGGAAAGTAGCCAAGATTCTGTCCATAAACGTGTAGCGCGCAAAGCTCTATGCCCAAAGCCAGCCTGCTGCTTCCATAATGTGCAGGTCTTCAATTTATGCAACATCACTCATGCAATATTGTTAATGATTTGCCAGCACACACATGCCATTAGCAAACAATGCTTTAAATGTATGTATTTTACGAAAGCTGTATTTCAAGGCCTGGAGATCTGTATGCATTCAGTATTTACACTGTGACGCCTTTCCTCTCATAGCACTCTGTAACCAGTCGTAGGGCCGTGGAGAATGTCCTTGCATGCTTTACTGAAATTGCACTACTGTATATCAAACCTTTGGTAAACCTGTATTTAGTCGTATTTATGAATTTGGGAAGGAAAACAAAGAATGTGCATGTTTGTCCTGTTTTATACAGATCGGATTGCAATTTAAGCTGAAAGCAGATATAATTATGCATTTTGAGGAGCGAAAGGGTATTTATTTTTCGTAGTATTATTTCTTCAGTGTGTTGATACCAGGATGATTAAATCTCACATTCATTCTATTTACTCAAACACAGAGATTACAGTTTGTAAATACCAAAACACAAATACTAATATTGATTGCGTCTAGCGATTACGCTTTTATGAATCCTGAATGATGTGAAACAGGGCCTTAATATTCATATAGTATTAAGTCTAGAAGTTAACATAAAATTTGCTTTTGAAATCAAAATGTCATAACTTTGTACACAGAGCTGGGTAGATTACTTACAAATTGTAATCTGTTACTGATTCCAGTTAGTAACGTAATCCATAACATTTTAGGTAATATAATCAGACTGCTTTTATATACTATTATCTCATCTCACACTGATTTAAATTAGTGCTGTTAAACGATCGTGTCCGTTTTTGTGCACATAATATATCTATGTGTACTGTGTATATTTATTATGTATATATAAATACACACATACATGTACATATTTAAGAAATATATGTTGTGTTTATATATTAATCGTGATTAATCGTTTGGGAGAACTAATTTAAATAACATAATCTTGTACCATATTGATATAAAAATACAAAGAGAAAGAAAATGTATTTCATTTGTCTAGTGATTATATTATGAATCCTGAATGATGTGGGACAGGGCCTTAATATTCATATAGTATTAAGTCTAAAATTAACATAAAATGGAAATTGACCCCATTTGCTTTTAAAAATCTAAATGTCATAACTTTGTACACAGAGCTGGGTAGATTACTTACATATTGTAATCCGTTTCTGATTCCAAATTACATGACAAAAATTGTAGTTAGTAATGTAATCCATTACATTTTAGGTAATATAATCAGACAACTTTTAGATTACTCATGTCATATTGATTTAAATTAGTGCTGTCAAATGATTAATCGCATCCAAAATAAGTTTTTGTGTACATAATATATCTATGTGTATTGTGTATATTTATTATGTATATATATAAATACACAAACATACATGTATATATTAAAGAAAAATATGTTATCTTTACATTTTAATCACGATTAATCGTTTTAAAGCACTAGTTTACATAAGATAATCTTGTACTATATTGACATAAAAATACAAAGAGTAAGAAAACATATTCCATTTGTCTAGTGATTAAATTCTTATGAATCCTGAATGATGTGGGACAGGGCCTTAACATCCATATAGTATTAAGTCTAAAGTTAACATAAAACGGAAATTGACCCCATTTGCTTTCAAAATCAAAATGTCATATATTTGCACACAGGGCTGGGTAGATTACTTACAAATTATAATCTGTTACTGATTGCAAATTACATGACAAAAATTGTAGTTAGTAATGTAATCCATTACACTTTAGGTAATATAATCAAACAACTTTTAGATTACATCTTGTGTCATATTGATTTAAATTAGTGCTGTCAAACGATTAATTGCGATTAATCGCTTCCAAAATAATTTGCTTTTGAAATCAAAATGTCATAACTTTGTACACAGAGCTGGGCAGATTACTTACAAATTGTAATCTGTTACTGTTTCCAAATTACATGACAAAAATTGTAGTTACATTTTAAAGTAATATAATCAGACTACTTTTAGATAGATTTAAAATAGTGCTGTCAAACAATTAATCATGATTAATCACGTCCAAAATAAGTGTAGCGCCTGAGAGGCTAAAACAGAAACTCAACGCCTTTGCGACGCATCAACAATAAAACATTGGTGAGGCAAAAATTCTCTTCGTCGTTCTTCTTTTTTGCAGACTGATGGTATCAAGTTTTGTTGTATTTTGTTGGTCAACAAAAATACATTGTCCCTGCTCACCCCCTCTCCCTGCCATTTCTAATTGAATAGGTGATTAATATTCCCAATTCCACGTAACGCGTGACTCTCCACCACGAACACATGACATAGGCACACATTAACGCTTTCATGTCCACTACAATCCAGACCCTAATTATTATTAAATAAAAATTACACTCAATGAAAGAGAGACATGAAATAATCAAATTGATGATTACAGCATTATGTAATGTACAGTCTTCTGTCTTCTTCAAAAAAAAGGAAATAGAAAAAAGCAAAAAAGTGTTCATAACATGAATTAGTCCAAGTGTTCTTTACAGATCGATTATAAGCACTATATCTCCTGGTTTAAAGTTACGCTTGACTCGTGTCCACTTCTGGCGCTTTTGAAGCTGATGTAAGTACTCCAGAAGCCATCTTTTCCAGAACAAGTCTGACATGTACTAATCCTTTTTGAAGGACATCATTGATCTTTCACTGATTCCATTCCTGTTTTAGTTCATGCTCTGCTCCTACAAAGTACTTTCCATTATCAGATCGAAGTTCCTGGACCTGTCCACGTCTTGCAATAAAACGGCGAAGTGCATTTCTAAAAGAATCTGTGTCCAAGGAGGATGCCACCTCAATATGTACTGCTCGTATAGCTAAACAAATGAAAAATACTCCATACCTTTTCACTACACAACTTCTACTTTTTACCTCAAAAGGTCTAAAATAATCAACCCCAACACGGGTAAATGGAGGTTCATTTGGAGTGACTCTTTCTGAAGGTAACCATCTGTTGACATCTTGGAAGTGAATTCAATTTCCGACAAACAATGCACTTGGACAGTACTTTCCTTATTGCTGTACTTACACCAGTGATCCAATATTTCTGGCGCAGTTTGGACAACATATGATTGCGACCACCATGTCCTACTTCTTGGTGTATATGTCGCAAGAGGATGTCTGCAATGTGAGAATTCTTGACTGGATGTTTGGATGCTTCAGGCATTGATGCCCTACTTAAATGTCCTCCAACCCTTAAAACATCTCCAAGAATAGGACAAAGTCCATAAATATGGCTACTCTTCTTTACACTTTCACCTCTTTTTAGGCTAGCAAGCTCATCAGGAAACATCTTTTCTTGAGAAAGTCTAATAATCTCCAATTCAGCCATCTCTAGTTCTTCTGTTGAGAGGTGAGGTTGTTTAATTTGACCTTTAAAAATCTCCATCGCTCTTTCCAAAGAACCATCTTGTTGTCCATTCAGACCAGAAACAGCGAGAGCGAAGTTCAGTTGTTTCCTTTTCTGACTAAGAGACAAGAGTAGATTCTTAAATCTCAAAATCCAAGTTTTTCCAAAAGGAACCAAGAAGAAAAGTGACGAGTTAAACGTGCAATTATGTCATCCTCTTCTTTGAGCTGTGTGGAATTAATCTCTATGCATTTCTTGATTTCAGGGTCACTTACTTCAAACTATTCAAGGTCAATGAGATTGTCAGGCCACTCACTTTGAGAACAAAGAATGTTTTGTTCTCAAGGAATGCACTAACAGCTGATCCTCTTGAAGCAACATCAGCAGGATTGCTTGTGGTGTCTATGTAGCTCCACTGTGAGGCTTGTGAGACCTTGAGGATTTCTGTCACCCGGTTGGCTACAAATATTCGAAATCAAGAAGTCTAATTTTTAATATATTTAAGAAACTGTAACAAATCAACATCACCAGCTGGCACCTGAACATTGATTCTACACTGGCCATGATTACCACTTGTTCCTTTCTGAATCTTGTCACTACTCCAACGAGTGAGCTGGTGAGGTCTGTCCTTGCAAGAGTTTATCATTAAGTGATGTTCCTTGAAAACTCACTCCACAATCAAGCACCACACCGATTTTCTTCTCTGTAGGATGGTAAACACCATGATGCGGAATATACCAGATCTTTCCATCACTACGTGTCAAATCCTCTGCAGGCACTCTCTCTGCATAAGCTTTGGAGACCATAACCTGCAGGAAGGCTTTATAGTCAGTTCGAAAGACAGAATCCTTTTGAAGTCTCATTTTTAGATGTAGAGCACGCTGTCCCACAATTTTTCGATTGTTTGGCATATGAACTTCTCAGAGGTAAACCAAGTTCATAATGCCCATCAACAAGTTTGTCAGAACCTCGTCACCATTTCCATGAAACGTTGATCTTCCCTTGAATAACCAGTTTGTTCATCTTTACTACATTCTGGGAAATCCATTTTAACCCTTAAAGACCTAGGACATTTTCAGGGCACCTGACACGCCTGTACTTTTCTTTGTTTTTTCATACCTATTCTAGTAGTCAGCATCAAGTGCTATATATCATTGTAAACAGGAGAACTTGAAGTTTCAGTCTAGCTAATTTAAAGGCCCAATTTTCCTTTAGTCTTCTCTAAGAATGAATGAATTTCCAAAATTTTAAGAAAATCGCAAGCAACAATTGGAGGTTTTTTACTGTGCACTCAAATAGAAACTCCTGAAGTTTGGATTTTTTTCTTTAGAAAGTTGTTTGGGTGTTTTACACTTCAAAATAAAATTTGATCTACATATAACATAGCAAGTTATATCCATTTATTACAATATTGTTATAGGCGCTTTTCAGTGAAAAATAGGTCTATTTAGTTTATTAACAATATAGATGTGTTTAGGAAGTAAAGTAAATGGAAACAGTATTATGTAATAAGAAAACACGGTAAAAAAAATAAAAAAAAATAAAAAATAAATAGATAAAAGGTAGTTTTTTTCAGATAAATATATTTTCAGAGTATGAACAACAAACGCAAACAGTGCAGCAAGTAGTGAAAACAACTGCACAAATGGTCTTGTGCAACAAATATACAAACAGTGCAAATGATTCACAAACTACACACAAAATGAGAGAAAATATACAGAGTGCAACAGAAAAAAAATGGTGCAAATGATCTTTATAAACTGGAGTAAAGTGGAGTATCTCAGCGGTTTAATAACAATAGTTATTTTTAGCCGCGGGTGGCTGTCTCGGTCTTTGAGGGTTAAACTGCTGTTGCCACACATCTTCCAACTCACTACTGAAATTCTGTTAACCGTGACTTTTGGCTGTGCACTGGGTACTACATTCTCACCATCTCCAAAGACAGGTCCATTCACTGTCCATCCCAACATTGTTCTGATTGCATAGGGCCCATCATTTACACTGCGGATTACCTCCAATGGTTCCAATGCTTTAGGAACATTTGTCCCTATGAGCAGCTCAATCCCAGCCTCAATCTCAGGTAAATGAACGGTCTGTAATCTAGAGCCCATCTTTGAAGATCTGTTTCTCTGGGTATATTTCCTTTGTGAACAGGCATGCTTTCCTGTGTGTAAACTCGATGCAAATCACAAAATTCATTTCCATTCAAGCCAGCCACTTCCAGTCCTGACAGAACATGGCTACTCAACACCTTGTCTTGCCCCATGGTTCTTAAAAGTATCTGCACTTCGTTTCTGTAAGGTTAAGTCTTCTCATCAAATTCTCAGTACAAAACACAGCTGTACTCCCTTGATCTAAAAAGGCATAAGTAGTGATAATTGTACTGCCTTTCTTGGCCTTGATCTGCACAGGAACAATCGGGAGTTTACAGTCATGATTACCAGCCCCAGTAAGACCACTAGACACCAAAACATCATCCACTGTCGTTTTGGATTTCTTCTCAGTTGCGTCTGTTGTTCCTTTTTCTTTAGGAAAGATATGCAACAAAGTGGGATGTCTAAGACCACAAACATCGCAACAAAGACGTCTTCTGCATTTCTTACTAACAGCCAAAACAAACTCCACTTTCCTTTAAGAAGCCAATCTTCTCCTTGTGGGGTTGTTTTCCCAACTGAGGACACATATCCAATGTGTGTGCACCTTTACAGCAGAGACATCCTTTCTTATCAAATCCAGCCTCTTTCTTTCCTGTATTTTGGAAAGAACAAACTCTGTCAACTCTATAAACATCGCCACATTATTTACCACACAAAACAAACTGCCAACAACAAACTACCAACACCAGAGCTCTGGACAAAACCAACTGAAGCCAAGTAACAAACAATAACACAACCGCGCAATCATCCCCAATAGATGAAACAGCATACGCGATTCAAAGAGCGTGCTTTCCAAAACAGCACAGCTGAGTAACAAAAAGCCCAGCAGGCTTACCTATGCGGCAAACCTCTATTAATATTATATTAATCGCGATTAATCGTTTGAGAGTACTAATTTAAATAAGAAAATATTGTTATAAAAATACAAAGAGCAAGAAAATATATTCCATTTTTTGTTATCAATTAAACATTGCATTACTTCAAGGTTTCCCAAACTGAAACGAGACAATCATCAACATAAAAGGAAAGTAGGATTGTATCCACTGCTTCCTTGCTGAAGTGCTCTTTATGGTCTTCTGCATATTTTCTGAGAGCAAAGTTTGCACAGCTAGGAAAAGAAGTCGCTCCAAAGAGGTGTACTACATCCTGAAGTCAACTGGATCTTG
Organism: Labeo rohita; assembly: GCF_022985175.1. Classification (NCBI taxonomy): domain Eukaryota; kingdom Metazoa; phylum Chordata; class Actinopteri; order Cypriniformes; family Cyprinidae; genus Labeo; species Labeo rohita. The sequence goes on along the minus strand of NC_066889.1, from coordinate 10,715,729 downwards.
ACTTAAGTCCCCCTCAGGCCACCAATAGAAACCGTAACAAATCAACATCAGCTGGCACCTTTACTTGATGGAATATTGATTCTACATCGGCCACGATTACCACTGGTTTCTTTCTGAATCTGCACACTGTTCCACAATTTTTCGATTGTTTGGCATATGAACTTTCTTTCTCAGAGGTAAACCAAGTTCATAATGGCCATCAACAAGTTTGTTAGAATGTTGTCACCGTTCCATGAATCGTTGTTCTTCCCTTGAATAACCAGTTTGTTCATCTTGAGTACATTCTGGGAAACCTATTTTAAACCGCTGTTGCCACACATCTTCACAGATTCACATTCACTGTCCATCCCAACATTGTTCTGATTGCATAGGGCCCATCATTTACACTGCGGATTACCTCCAGTGGTTCCAATGCTTTGTTGTACGCGATTCAAAAAGTGCACTTTCCAAAACAGCACAGCTGAGTAACAAAAACCCCAGCAGGCTTACCTATGCGGCGATTGTTTGCTTGCTTCTCTTAGCAGCTTTGCTGATCGGTTTGCTTTGGCGTTTCAACCTCTATTAATATTATATTAATCGCGATTAATCGTTTGAAAGTACTAATTTAAATAAGAAAATATTGTTATAAAAATACAATTCCATTTTTTGTTATCAGTTAAACATTACATTACTTCAAGGTTTCCCAAACTGGGTTTGTGAAGAAACTGCAGGGGGTTTACGAGTTTCATGAAAAGCTAATAGTGAATTAAAACATAAAAATATTTAATAAAACAAACAACTTTAAAATGAATCAAAATAAAACATTTACTGAAAAAAATATTTTATTTGTTTACCTGCATGTCATGTGACGATAAACAACATCAGAGAATGGACAGGCAAATTTAATACTTCATTATTAAAATATGTATTTCAAAATCTCAGGGGCACTTCAAATAAAAATATATTAGGTGAAAGAGGATCAGATGACAAAAAAGTTGGTGAATTTGTGCAGTTTAATGTGTTTGAAAGACCTTTCAGAATACTACATGGTAAAAATGACTAACTGAAATAAAAATTTATTTGCTCATCAGTAGTTGATACAACGTTGAAACACATTAAATCTGGAATGATTTTTTCATGTTGCCACCTGACTAATGAAAGGTCTTTGTGTGAATGTCCACAAAACTGCAAGACTTTCTAAGTGTATATAAGCAGGCTATTTTAAAAAGGAAAATGTAAAAGATGAAAAAGCGGTATCAGGGAGAATTGCTGTTGTGTAAATTATATGTAACCATGCAATCCATAAAAAGTAACTGTAGTCTGATTATGGTTATTGTAAAATGTAATTTAATCTAATTACAGGTCCTTAATTATTTTAATCTGATTGCGTAATACAGATTACAGTAATCAGTTACTACCCAGCTCAACAATTTGTGCACTACTGAAAAATCAAACGGTTTCATGTTGAGTTTACAATAATATTGTGAAACCAAAATGTGAACTGAATTAGGGAAAACCATGATTTTTTTTCATCTAAAGACATCTTTATATGTAATTTGTAGCATATGACAGACTCATATTATAAATATATTTAAAAATTAAAAAAAATAGTTAGCATAGAATGTATTTTTTGCTCAGATTACAAATAACTGTTAAGTTATACAATTATGCTGTTATCTGCAAAGTGGAGTTTAAATTAGATGTGTCCCATAAATGAACTTTGTCATGTCTTACATGGGTAAACCGATTCAGATTGATCAAACTAATCTGGACTATGCACATGTGAACTGTCAAATGTATAGATGTTTTATTTGTATCTCAAATGTTTCTCTAATGCAATGACTATTTATTTTTTAAAAATCTTCCCTTTAAGCATTGTCAGAATTAAGATTTTTAAATGCCAAAGTTGTTGTTTACACAAGTTATTCAAATGAACTGTTGGACTGTGGTAAGATTGCAAAATGAAGCATAACTGAATAGAACCTTTGTACTCTTTAGACAGCACTGTATGTTACTTGAAAGACATCTAATGTCCTTCACTTACAGCAGAATGGGAACAACCACATGTCTTTTATAAGTTACTGGAACACATACAGATTTATCTTCTCTAATCCGGCTTAATGCATGGTTCACAAGTTTAGGCTATTACTGGATAAACAAGAGGGACATGTGCTCTAAAAAGGGGAGCATCTAGTTAACTTGCTGGTGAGGACACTGTAACCTGAGACCTGGCTAACAAATCTTAGCAATGACGCTGTTATATTTAGAAACATTGTTCTCAACATTGCAACCTTTCTGTTCGTTTGGTTCATAGTCACAAGTGTTCTTCCTGTGTACAAATGCCTGTGTACCACCATAACTTTGTCAGTATTATTGTTTCAATTAATATGCTCTATGCAGTACTGTACAGCAATGTCTTTAAAATCTAGAATGTAATGTGATAAATTCTACAAACTGGCAAAGACAAACTTGTTTCTTAAAACAAGAATTTATAAAATATGCTATTCTGGAATTGATACCTGTACTGCTTTAACCTTTAAATGATCTGTAAATTTATTTAAAGTATTATGATTCAACATGTACATATTCTTAAATGACATTATATGGCTCTTGGCAAACCATAATAACTCTGCCTGTCATATTGGCTCTTCATTGCAACAACACTAATAAAACAACTACTGCTCACACTGTAATTTTGTCATGTCACTTTTTTTCCAGGGGTTTTAATATTGTGTAATATGACAAAAACTAATAAGTCAACTCAAAATTCATGCCTATTTTATAGGCAGAAATTAAAAAACATTTTAGTCTCCCCGTCGGGGAATCGAACCCCGGTCTCCCGCGTGACAGGCGGGGATACTTACCACTATACTAACGAGGAGCTCCATAACACTTCCTGGCTGATTGAGCCTGAAATACATCGTAATAACACAGTAATAAGCATTATATCAGCAACCCATTTTTGTTTATGAAATACAAGTTAACTTAAGTCATTTGTTTTAGTATAACATTTTATCTACACTATTTTACTTAATGTTACCGACCTGGAACTCTCAAAAGAACAAGAAAGGTTTGTCCATCAAGCACTGGTCAAGAGTTCACTGTGTAACAAGAACAAAAACAGCTAAATTATTTTTCTAACGCACAGTAGGTTTGTAAAACCAACACAACACACACACATACACACATGCAGACGTGAGCACACATATGGAAACACCCCTCCCCCTCCCCCTCCCCAACCCCCCCCACCCTCCCCCACCCACCCACATTATTTTTCTTTCCTTTTAAAGAGGGAAAAGGTCAGATTAATGGAAATTGCTTCATTACTTTTTTACTGTTTGATAGATTTAATGAAGCACATACAAATTTGTAAGCAAACATTTCAAACAAGTACTTGTTTGACACATTTTTTACTGCTTTATAATAACATTTATAACATTTTATAACATTTTTGTGTTGTATGCATTTCTGTGTATTTCTAAAATAAGTGTATTGAAAGTCTACGCTGTAATAATGTTATTACAGTATTATTAATCTCAATCATTAATGTTTGATAGAAAAGGACAAACCGGCATTTTCAAAATGGTAGTGCTAAAACACTACGGATGCAATATATCTCCCCGTCGGGGAATCGAACCACCCTAAACCGTTTCCCATTCATTTTCAATGGTAGTGCTAAAACACTACGGATGCAATATACTTTCGGCCACTAACGCCCTTGTGGCGCACTTCCGTGTTTCGCCACCCCGGGAAATTTGAAGTCGCCATCTTCATCCCGACTCGGAGAATGAAAACACACAGCGGAGATCTGACTCGTTTGTTTAATTCAACGCCTTCTCAGCGCATCGATCAAAGGTAAGATACTTTATGTGACATCAGTTTACGTTTTGTTACCGTTAATGCTGAAATTGCAATAGTAAACTTGTTCGTTTCCAAATTTACCCTGTCGGGGTTTGTTTACTATAGTTCATCGTAGGTTAATTTGTTTGCACGCCGAAATTATGAATGAACTTAGCTGTAAGTTACGTTTATGTGTATTGTCTGTCATCATTAACACGTCATCTGTTGATTAGAAGCTAAATTATGAATGGGTGTGACAATTATTTTCATTTTTGTAATAAGATTTCATGCATTCCACAGTTTAAAAATGTTTTCAAACCATGGTTTTCTATAGTAACCCTAATTTAGCTATGGGTTTTTAGTACTAGAATCACAACAATACATTTACCATTGTTGTTACCGTATTGGACATTATATATTTATATATGTTCAGTATTAAATTGTAAATGAAAATCAATCTGCCAAAAACAGCAGGATTACTACTAAGTTAGTAAGTTTACCTTCACTGTTGTTATATATATATATATATATATATATATATATAAATAAATAAATGAATGAATGTTTATATGTGTGTGTAATAGAATTATTGCTTTTTTGTAATGTTATTTTGTTGTTCTTGTAGAGACCACTATTTCTACACTGCTTGTGCCCTCATCTTTTATGGTACCCATGCAGATCCTCAGACAGATACAGGTAAATATTTTGACACATTAACAACATCATGCACAAAATTCCTTTTTCTAGGGTTTTTTTTTTTTTTTTTTTTCACAAATTAATTAATGCCTTAAAATAGACTTAAATCAGAGCAGAAAGTAATCTCTTCCTCTGAATTTTGTCTTGTTTTCCAATACAAATATCAAATCATATTTCAGTCAAGATACTTTTTTTTATATATCAGATATATAGCAAATGTAAAAAGTATTGACAAATGTAATAAAATTAAATGAGTCCATACTTAAAACAAGAAGAAATATTTGCCAATTAGTTATCAAAACTTCGTTTTAAATTAAGGTGACTTTTGGCCAAGTGGCAGAGATTAGTTCTTCTCTTAATCATAAACTTACTGCAAACAAGACTGTATTTCATGTCATTTTGTATCTCCTGTAAATGCATCTTGATTTAAGAATCGTAAGGCATTTGCACTGGAAAAGAAGCTACAGTAAAAGATATTTCCATATTCTGGTGTTTGGGATCAGAGTGTTTCAGTGATTTTTATTTTTATTTATTTATTTATTTATTTATTTATTTTTTTGTAAATGAATTAAAAAAATATGAATATATTTTGGAAGTTGTATTTTTAAACTGAAGTTAATACTCTCTAGGCATTTACATTTAAGTAACATATTTGTGTTTTTCCTCATTTGTTCCTCAAATTTGTTTTACTTGGTCTCAAAAAAGTCTTAAATTTACCTTCATAAATCCTGCAGAAACACTGTTACCTTACAAATAAAATTAAATGTTCAACTTGTTCAACAGACACCACTGCCCTCGCTGTTCTCATCTTGTGGTTCCCATGTGGAGCATTATTCAGCAACAGGTAAATTTTTGATGAACATGCAAATGTTGTTAGAAATTTTCAGAATGCAGAAAATAATTAAATCTTTTTTCCCTCTATGTAGGAACTACATAGACTGCCATTTAAAAGGTTTTGGACAGTAAGATTTTTTGTTTTTTTTTAAAGAAGTTTCTTCTGCTCACCAAGCCTGCATTTATTTGATACAGCAAAAACATCAAAATATTGAAATATTTTTACTATTTAAAATAACTCCTTTCCATATGAATCTATTTTGAAATTGTATTTTGTTCCTGTGATTTCAAAGCTGCATTTTCAGCATCATTACTCCAGTCTTCAGTGTCACATGATAGAAATAATTCCAATATGCTGATTTTCTGCTTGAGAAACATTTATAATAATAATAATAATAATAATAATAATAGTAATTATTATTATTATTATTATTATTATAAACAGCTGAGTAGCATTTTTTTCTGTTTTCTTTGATGAAGAGAAAGTTCAAAAGAACAGTATCTAAATAGAACATTATAAATTGGGATCGGCAATTATGAAAAAAATCATAATTGTCAATTATTCCCTTGAAACTGTATTTGCCATTATTAATTAAGATTATCACAATTTTCATTTAGTAATGTTTGGAATAGCTTTATACCATTTTTTTAAGCAACTGCATTACACATTTTTATTTATATATAGTTTCTTTCAAAAAAAAAAAGTAAATTGAAAAATTAAGATAACCTGTAGTAAAAATACACACACACACTCTCTCACACACACACATCTTAAAGTAGAATAGTGGATTTTTTTTTTTATTATTATTATTTTTGGTAATTGTGCGTTTTGAACAATTACATAATTGTGGCATCTGTAACTATAATCATGATTAGAAATCCAATTAATTGTGCAGCCCTAATTATAAATATGTTGATCAGCATTTTTGATAAATAAAAGTTAAATAAATAAATAAATAAATAAATATCTGGATCTTTCTATTCATCAAAGAATCCTTGAAAAAATGTACTCAACTGTTTAAAATAATAATAATAATAATAAGTTTCTTGAGCAGCAAATCAGCATATGTTATTTCTGAAGGATCATGTGACACTGAAGACTGAAGTAATGAAGCTGAAAATTCTGCTTTGATTATTCACAGGAATAAATTTCACTTTAAAATATATTCAAATAAAAAGCAGTTATTTTAAATAGTAAAGATATTTCTGAATGTTCCTGCTTTTGCTGTATTTTGGATCAAATAAATGCAGGCTTGGTGAGCAGAAGAGATTTCTTTAAAAATAATAATAATAATAATTTTAGTGTTCAAAAACTTTTGACTGGTAGTGTATACGCCACCTCTGCCAATGCTGGCCTCCCCTGCGAGCACCTGCACTGGGCCTGTGAAGACTGGTGGCAGGGTGTTTGTACTGGACCACAAATGCTGGAGCTTAATAAACAGCAAGAAAAGAAAGACATTCTAATGAGTATACAGCAATGGTCCACAATTCCTCTACTGAACTATGTCTGTTGCCCTTCATTTACCAACCTGAGAGCATGCAGAAGGAGATGACCTGGAAACAGTTTAAAGAGTCTGCATTTTACGAGATGGAAAGACAGAGATGTGTGGCAGAATAAAAGACATAAATTATATTTCTTGATCTTTTGCCCCTTAGAAATAACTCATGTATATACTGTATATTTGTATTTATTATTCAGTGTGAGATTGTAATATGCATTTATTGTCAGAATTATGTTTTAGATAAATATTTACTAACCTTAAAAAGTGCTTAAAGCATTTAATAAAAACTACTGAAAATTAAAATTTGCTTCATGAGTGCTGTGTTCTATTTTATAGGACTAAAATTTCACAGTTTACATGGTTTTGGAAACACCTAATTGGTCATTTAACTAATTAAGTGTGGCTTAAATTATTCCGTCAGTCTATTTTCATTCAATATTTGAATATTACTCAGTTTGAGTGAAATTTAAATGCCTCTTATTAACATTTTAAAAGCTATTCAATATTTAATATAACCATTCATTTTTTTATATTACCATGAAACTATTTTTTACCATATTTATTTAATACTAATCATTTATTCATAATACCTTGCTTTATAATCCAAAAAGGCAAGACACAAATGTAAAATACTTTGCAGGTGTAATATATTCTTAAGTTTTATAATTTTGTTTTATTAAAAGCACAAATCTGTGTGAAACAGTGGTTTAGACCTGCTTGAGTGGGATTCGAACCCCGGTCCAAATAAATGCATGAAAAAACCTGATTGGCTGTGACATCATTTGGCCAGCTGCTGAAATGCTTCAATGTCATTGGCTGTCACTGAGTTCCAACTATACACGACCTGCCCCCGCGTGACAGGCGGAGATACTGTCCACTATACTAACGAGGAGTAATTTTACAGGAAAATTTACAGGTCAATAGTTTATCAATGTATGAAGCACAGCTCACACATACTCTGCAAGGTACAGTAATTGAATTAGTAAAAGAATACAAATATCTTGGCATCATAGTTGATGATGCCCTATCTTTTAGTTCTCATATCACTCAACTGAAGAATAAATTGAAAATTAAGCTTGGGTTTTATTTCAGGAACAAGTTTTGCTTCTCATTCAATGTAAAAAAGAAATTAGTCTCTGCTACTTTTCTCTCCGTTCTCGATTATGGTGATGTTGTATATCAGTTTGCACCTTCTTATCTTCTTTCTTCCTTAGATGCCATTTATCACGGTGCTCTAAGGTTCATATCAGATTGTAAATCTTCAACTCATCATTGCACTTTGTATCATAGAGTAGGTTGGCCTTCTCTGTCTACTAGAAGAAAAATGCATTGGTACTTAATTATTTATAAAGCCTTCTTGGGGTTGTTGCCTTCTTATCTCTGCTGTTTTATGCAACCGAAAATTACCAAGAAATATTATCTTCGTTCGCAAAATTGTTATACTCTTTCTGTTCCTTTTACTCGAACTGAGCTAGGTAAGAAGTCTTTTAGGTATGCAGCGCCGTTTGATTGGAATTTCCTCCAATCTAAATTAAAATTAGAAAATCTGCTGACTTTAGATCATTTTAAATCAGTTATCCAGCAAATGGAAGTTGATCTAACAATATGCAATTGTTTTTAGGTGTCTTTAGTCTGTTTGTGTGATGTTTATTTGTGATGTAATTGATTGTACTGCTGCACATTTTGGCCAGGACACTCCTGTGAAAGAGATTTTTAATCTCAGAGAGTTTTTTCTGGTTAAATAAAGGTTAAATTAAAAAAAAAAAATCTAGAGCTGGGTACTGTTCACACTTGAACCAGTACGGCACCAGTATCGGTACCTGAAATTTGGTGCCGGTACCCAACAGTACCTTTTTTCAGTACTTTACTCTCTGTGTAATAACAAATGCATGTATTTCAGTGAAAAAATAAGTCTAAAACTCTCAGTTTCAACATTTTGAACATTATGGCCCTACAGTTTTCTTTTAATTTTTCTCATAATCAAATGAAGGCATTAAACATTTATTTTTAATCAAATTAAACCCTTTTATTTTTGGTAAACAAACACAGATTTACTGTTAAAATTAATACATGCAAATGCATGTATTCACACAAAAATTGTGTGAATATTCTTTTTAAAAAGTTTGAATAATAATTGTATTTTTTCTACATTTAAGTGGTTAATTTGTTGTAATGTTTATTTTTATCATTTGTTTTATTTAAATTTTACAGAAAATGAAATATATAAAGACATACATTATACTGTCCAAAAATTAATACGAGAGTAATATATTGCAGTTACATGATAAACCATGTAACATGTACGTTTCTGTGTGTATACATTACGATATGATGCTAGTTTTCTCAAACAAACGGGTACAATTCTCATGAAGTGACTCTCACAGCAGCTCTGGAGATTAAGTTCATGTGTTCATGTCATCATATAGTAAGTAACAGAGGCCGAAAGTCACCACGAGCATCATGCGTGTTGTCATTTGTGTAACGTTAGTAAACAAAACCGTGACTCCGCCATTAATACATATAGAGGCAAGTGGAACATGCAAGATTTTTGCGTTTTATTGTGCACAGACACTAGTCCATATCATGTTTCGAATTAAGTGACAGATCTCCTTTTGATTAATTCATCCAAAAATGGAAGAATTCCGTGGTATTCCATGCTAGAGTAAATTCTGGTAACGTTCACTGGTAACGAAATTTGGCACCGATTGATTTAATGTGAATCGGTACTTGATTGTACTGACGCAATTCAATCGGTAACGTTACCATTAAAGGAATAGTTCACCCAAAAATGAAAATTACCCCATGATTTACTCACCCTCAAGCCAACCTAGGTGTATATGACTTTCTTCGAACACAGACGAACACAGTCGGAATTGTTTTAAAATTTATCCTGGCTCTTCCAAGCTTTCATTCTTTTGAATCTGATCCATAAAATCTCAAGCTCTTCTTCTCTTATAGTGAAATCCGCTGACATTTTTTTTTAAATTTCTAGTTTTCCCATCCAATAAATCACAATAGGCTAAGCTCTGTACTTTACCTTTGATATGAAACAGTCTGTTTCAAAGTCTGTCTCACAAACGTGCATACGCTGTTGCCGGAAGTCAGTGAGTTTATAATGTTAAAAACAGAAATATTTTTGTTACAAACACCCATGTATCCACTTCAAAAGACATGTATTAACCCGCCGGAGGCGTATTTTTACGGCAGATATATGCGCTTTTTGGACCTTCAAAATAACGGCCACTATTCACCACCATTATAAAGCTAGGAATAGCCAGGATAAATTTCAAAACAACTCCGATTGTGTTCGCCTGGAAGAAGAAAATCATATACACTTAGGATGGCTTGAGGGTGAGTAAATCATGGGGAAATTTTCATTTTTGGGTGAACTATTCATTTAAAAGTATCTAGTTCATTTCCCAAACCTACTCATAAGTCACTTTCAAAGCAAACAGATTTTCTAGAACTGGAACATGAGCTAAATCTGTGTGGGGAACATTTTGCCCTCATGCTAACCTTCTGAACACATGGATTCCTGTTTTATGTTAGAGAACTGAAAATGATTTTTGCCTTTGATTAAGAAAAGGAGAGGGAAATCAACTTAACACTTTTTCCCCTGGTTTCACAAACAAGGCGTAAGCTTAGTCCCACACTAAAATACTGTCACCAGATGTACACCAGTCATGTTTTTTTTTCCTAAAACACATTTCACATTTTTTTAAGACAAAACTAGTTCTTTTAATTTTAATTTCTTATATTTTGAATTAGCAGTTAGAACTATTTCAGAAAATTCTTATATTAGAATAGAATTTACTTTCTTATTCGGATTATTTCGATTTTTAGAACACACATTAGCTTTTTTATTCAATGGTTAACATTTACAATACTGCATGTATGCTGCTTAAAATGTTTACATTTGTCTGGAGAAAAACAGCAACAGACTAAATGAATATGCAAACTGACTCTCTGACAGGAAATAGCGCTTATGGAACAGCAAACACACCGTACATAAAGCAGCACAGCGTTTTGTTTCATGGACTAATGTGCCACCCAATGGTCAGACAACGCTTTAAAAAAAAAAAAAAACAGTAGTTTTTAATGTTTATAAACTAGGGTTTTAAAGTACTGTCCGCATAGTTTATGGAATGTCATCTACAGGGTTGCCAACTTTTAAGTTCAGCTTGGAGTGAGATTTTTTTTTTGGAGGGGGGTTGGGTTGGGAGGAGGGGTGGCAATCTCGATTCCATATCTATTTATGTGTATATACCGTACATGTAAGGGAATAAAAATGCAGCCGAATGCCTTTTTAGCACCATTTTACACTTGGTTTAAATTCAGTATTTGCTTGCATTCATTGTGTGTTAAAAAAGGATGTAAGTTATTAACTTTTTAAATTTCATATTTAAAAATATAGTGTTTAATCATTTCTAAACATTTATTCAAATGAAAAACTTAAAAATAAGTAAGCAGGTATAACTTGCAATATTCTAAATACATAGTATATTTAGTAAAGAGCCATACAGGTACCTAGTGGGTAAACCATGGCATTACAAATAAACGTTTTTTTTTTTTTTTTTTCTGACCACAAAATGAATCTAATTTGCTTCTTTGCATTGGAATTTAAAACCCTTTTCTCTATTTAACCTTAAATACTACACTAATTGTAATATAAGTAATAGAAATAATATATATATAGAACATGCATGGTCACATTCTAATTAAACAATACCTGAGGGTAACCCTTATGAAAATTAAAACATGGTTTTATTATAGTAAAAGTGTAGTAACCATGTTTTTTTTTGTGTTTTGATTAACATTTGTATAACCATAGTTTTACTACAAATACCATGGTTAAACTATGGTTAGTGTAGCAAAACCATGGTTAATTTGTGGTTACCATGGTTTAACTATAGTAACCATGTTTTTTTTTTTGTTTTTTTTATTTATAGTAAAATCATGTTTAATTTTCGTAAGGGTAGCCTCTCCATCACTCTCCAGAATATAAAATAATACTGTAAATGTCATCGACGTAAAAATCAATGCATAATATGCTGTAATGTTTACCAAAAATTGCTGCAAATACCTGTATATTGAAGCTGTCTTCTCTATCTTACTTAAACACATTCAAATATACTGTCAACGCTGGTTTGAATCACGTGACCACGTGGCGGCGACGCCGGCGAGATCAAAGTTTGTCGCAGCTCTGTTTTACAATGGCTCTGGCGTTAAAAGCGCTATATTTAACGATTTACATCACATTAAGTGCGCCAAAACGGTATTTATCGTTTGAATTTAGTATTAAAACTTACAACATTTGAAAGCTGACTTTGTTTAAAATCGTGAGATTTACATGGGCAGAGGGAGATCGTGAAACAGAGCCTGAAAGCGTGTGTCTCACGCCAAATGCGTGAGATTTGGCAACCCTGCATCTATGGATGTCACACAGTGTGGCTAAAGCTGCTTAGTCTACAATTGCAGAAAACACATTAAATATACTTTTAAAATCGTCTTGAGAAGAAAAAAGAATACCTGAAACTTGTAGCCTTCCCGCGATTAAAATGTGTGGTACAGGTTTAAAATTGGACAGAAAACGGCTTACCCTTACGTTAATAAGAAAAAAAACAACAACAACTCACCTTATAAAAGTAACGGCGTCCTGCAGCTGCAACCGCTTCAATCTGTCGATGAAATGCTACAATTTGACTTTATATGGCCTACACATTGTTAAAGCTGACTTATATATTAGATTCTTAGAAGATTAGTTGTAAACTGGAATGCATCTACTTACCTGTACATGCGCAACAATATTTCAAAGCAAACTAGCCTGATTGTCGAGACCTTACTACAAATACTACAATATTTATACATTTTCACTTCTCATAAGTGTTTTTAAATGGTTAGATTAATCCGTATAATTACGTTTTTACATAAACTGACCTTCAAATGGTTTTTAATGTACGAACAGGTGTCACGAGTTGGATGACGGTTGGCAATGGGATGGAGAAATAAAAAGTACGCCACTCTTTGGCGCCACCAAACGGACCTGCGTACTGACTGTTTCCACACAGGTCTCCACAACACTACCGCCCCTTGTGCCCTGGAAGATACAGCAACGGGACCTTAAGTTTAGTTTTAAGTAAGTTTATTCTGCACAAGAATAATTTTTTTAGTGATAGTTATTCATGAGTTCCTTGTTTGTCCTGAACAGTTTAACTACCCGCTGTTCTTCAGAAAAATCACTCAGGTCTCACAATTATTTGGTTTTCAGTATTTTTGTGTATTTGAACCCTTTTCAGTAATGACTGTATGATTTTGAGATTCATCTTTTCACACTGAGGACAACTGAGAGACTCATATGCAACTGTTACAAAAGGTTCAAACACTCACTGATATTACAGAAGGAAAAACAATGCATCACCGGGGGTGAAAACTTTTTGAATTTGAAAATCAGGGTAAATGTAACTTATTTTGTCTTCTGGGAAACATGTAAGTATCTTATGTAGCTTCTGTAGGGCAGTAACAAATGAAAAAAAAAAAAAAAAAAAATATATATATATATATATATATATATATATAGGCAAAATAAGAATGTACACATCTTTATTCTGTTGATGCATTGTTTTTTCTTCTGGAGCATCAGTGATTTTGAAGCATTTGAAACTTTTGTATTAGTTGTCCAGTGTGAGGAAGATAGATCTCAAAATCATAGTCATTGTGGGAAAGGGTTCAAAGTGTTTCTTCACTTTCAGACAGTTTTATGTAGCATTTTTATCAAAACGAACAGATTTCTTTATTTTTTGGAGACCACATGAAAAAAAGAAACCTTTTTAACATAACTTCATTAATCAGTTATTTTGTTACTTTTCAAATGCAATTCATGCACAGATTTTATTTTTCTACACTTGTCCCATCCCCAGACCTTTAAATAGTATTAAGTTTAAGTTTCAGTTAAGAGCTTGCTTGAGATGAAATATAAAAAATTAAGGTATTAATTTTTTGAAATTCAGATATAAAAAATTAAGGTAAATCTCACTTGTGAACAGTATATTTTTATTGTGCATCATTTCCAATAACATTGTAATTTTGTCAAATCATGCAAAAAAGGTATATATCAAAATATTAGTTGTTAATGCTATAATATTTTAGCTAAATGAAATATAATTTCATCTAAAAATGTTTCACGAAATTCCCAGAACTGCACATTTTCTGTTGTTTTCCAGCTTTTAAGGAGCTCTATTTTAAGTTAATCAGTAATAAACAGGATAAAACCTTCTTTTGGCATTATCTTACATTTAGAATTATTTGTATTTTTTTGGAAACTGAACAATGCATTTATGAATTGTACAAACACAGCATGTGTACCTACTGTAAGAACAAACTATATATTAAACTTGAAACTTTTAAAGATGTAAATGTAATTATAGTTAAAACTCAGACAAAAGATCTGACTTAAGATGCATGCATATAAAACGCACACTCAAATGTAATACAAATCATATACGAGGATACGCTCTGTAACAGTGGCAAATAAACACCAAGTTGTAGCTCTGCAAACAAGTGGCCTTACAGTTACAGCTCATGATTCAATTCGACAGTGAACTCAAATAGTCACACTGTTCTCAATGCGGTCTGGAGACAGGTAAGGATAGGGCAACTCCAGTCGGCTGTTCCTGTCTGCGATGTCTTTCGCTATCATTTTCAGCTCTTTCTGGACCTCGTTCACAAGCTTCACGATTGCACCACTGCTGAAGTACCACTCATTATAATGGCCCAAGGGCACCTAAAGAGGAAATAATGGCTAGATGAACATCACCTCAGCATCCTATAGTAAGTATTTAGCGTAAACGCCATGCAGCGATACTTTGAAGACTGTGTTAACACTTACAAAGTCAATGGCAGGTTGAGACAGTAGAGACAGGACACTAAGGACATGGCAAGAGGAGCTCACTTCAGGAAGGAAGGAGAAAATATCCTCCTCAGACACTGAGCCTTTGGTCTGAGAAGGTGGACGTGACATGGATGCTGGACAGTTCGGTATCCAAATGTTATAATCCAGCTAAATGTAGAGATCAGTTTAAGAAGGGGTTAGATGAATTAAGTGAATTTGAATTAATATGATTTTCTTGAGTATGTTCAGTTTATTAACAACTGAACATACCTGAGAGAAGTTCACAGCTGCATGAAGTGCTGAGCAGGAAAAGATCACCATGGTAACAAACTTGGACATTTCAGCTGTGGTCTGAAATGACTGTGGAACACCTGGAGAACATGATACGAAGGCAAAGCAAAGATCAGTTTATGCATTTCACATCTCTGTGAAGATTAAATCAAGTAGATGAGACAGAAATTGTATGGGTCAATAACATGTAAGAGGGTCTATGATAAAAAATTGTTTTGAAAAGTCAGAAGCATTATCTTCATATTCATGCTTGTTTCATTTGGTTGTAAAGAAATTTTACAAACTTAATTAAATGTAATAACTCTAAAAATGTCATGTGGTGTGACCATTACGTAAAACAAAATTGGAATATTTCCTTTACACCTTAAAAACATTAGTGAAATATTTTCCTTACACCTTAAATATAAATGTGTACACAAATGGTTTAAAAAAAAAAAAAAAAAAGTAAAATATTTAAAAATGTAAAATATTTAAAAATATACAAGGTATTTGTTTATTATTAATACATAAAATCATTATGTTATTAGAGTGTCACACCACATCACATTTTAAAAGCCAAACTATCATTTCTTTCTCATAAAAAGGTAAAATTATCTTTTTTTTTCAGAGATGTTTCCCAAGAAAATGAATAAAATAAAATAAATAAATAAATAAATAAACAAACAAATAAACATAAAAGATTCTGCCAAACTACTGACTAAACTGCTTTTATTCTTTTAAGTTTTTTTTTTTTTTTTATCAGAATAGATATCAGGATATCAGGACAGAATTACACTAACATGTTTTACCTTATGTCCTGACAAAATTATTAATTGATAAAAATCATTGTTTTTGGGGAGTCACACCTCATAACATGTAGCTGAGACAGAAATTGTATGGGTCAAAGACATGTAAGAGGGTCCACGATAAAGAATCTTTTAAAAAGTTCTTAGAAGCATTATCAAATTCATATTCATTCTTGTTTCAAATGGTTGTGAAGAAATGTTACAAAATTAATTAAATGTAATAACTCTAAAAATGTTTTAAATTAGGTAAAACAAAATCGAAAAAAAGTACAATTTTAAGTCATTTAAAATTTTTAAATATTTAAAATGCTTAAATATCTAATGTATTTTAGATTTAAAAAATTTTAAAATGTAAAAATATACATAAATATACATATATTTTTTATTAATAATTCATAAAAATCCTTATGTTATTAGGGTGTCACACCACATGACATTTTAAAACCTGAACTAACCTTTCCTTCTCATAAAAAGGTCAAATTATCAGATTTTTTTTTAGATGTTTCCTAAGAAAATAACAATAAAAGATTATGCCAAACTACTGACTAAATTTACATATATATGGGCAGAATTACGCTGACATTTTTTCCTTTACTTTGATAAAAATTCTTAATTCCTAAAAATCATTATGCTTTTGGTGAGTCACACTTCATGACATGTAGATGAGAATCTTTTAAAAAGCATTATCTTCATATTCATGCTTGTTTCATATCGTTTGTGAAGAATTTGTACAAACTTAATTAAATGTAATAACTGTTGTACATTTTAAAAAATGTAAAACACTTTAAAATATACATGGTATATTTTTATTATAAATTCATAAAAATCCTTATGTTATTTTAAAACCTGGACTAACCTTGCCTTCTCACTAAAATGTCAAATTTATCAGATTTTTTTTAGATGTTTCCTAAGAAAATAATAATAAAAGATTCTGCCAAACTACTGACTAAATTACTTTCTTTCTTTCTTTTTCTTTCTTTTTTCTTTCGATATCAGGACCAAAAATTCTCAGTTGATAAAAATCATTAAGTTTTGGGGAGTCACACTTCATGACACACTTCAGCCGCCTTGTCACAATTCTGTATTGTTAAAGGCGGTATATAAATAAAGGTGACTTGACTTGACTTGACTTGACTTGACTTGACATGTTAGAAACTTAACTAGCCTTGCTTTGTCATAAAATGTCATTATCTGATATTGAGATGTTTCTTAAGAAATAATAATAAAAGATCATGGCAAATTGCTTAAAAATATTTTAATTCTTTTTTTAAGGCTTTTTGTCAAATCAGCCTGACACGTCTGACTTTATGGCTCCCAAAAAAATATCAAAAATGAATGAATTTTTTTAAATAAATGAAAACATCTGACAAAAAATTGTCATGTGAAGGACTCTTATGCATAACAACAAAATATGTGACAGTTCTCTTCTTAAACCTATATGACTGAGGCCGAGGAATCCCTCCGTGAAGATCTCTCTAATCCAGTTCTGTAGTTCACAGTCGTGCTGGACGTCCTCATCGTTACAGTAATACAAACGAATCCACCCTGCAACAAACCTGCATGGCAAACGTAAATCGCAAATCACGTGCTTACTTCAAACCTAAAGACTCAGATTCACATAAAGCTGAGTGCTGATGAAGGTACCTATGTAGAGCATCCCAGACCCTGAGTGCATCTTGTGCATAATAACAGATAGGTAGTGCATCCAGTCCTCGCACTCTTACATCATCTGGCACACACATGGAGCTGTAGCTCAGACGTTGCGTTCCTCGAGCAAGCAGCAGTGGTATTGCCTCCAGACCACAGGCTACTGACTATAGAGAACAGAAACAGAAACCATTTAAAAATAGACTAAATCATGATGAAAAAACAAATTCCACTTCCTTCACAGAGTAACTAGATGAGAATAAAACACCAACCTTGTCAAAAACACCTTTTGCAGCTAGAAGAGTGACTCTAGCCTGAATGTTAATCTGAAGAGAGCTCTGGATATGAGGCATAAGGAGCTGAAAAACAGAAGTGCAATTCATAAGTTTAGCAGCTAGAGCATTCAGAGCTAACTCCTTAAAAGCATCAAAATAAATAAAATCAATAAACCACGGAGACCCTAAAAGCAAGCTAAAAAAAATAGGGTGAATTTTCTATACTGTACATATCTGTAACAAGAAAAAAAAAGTAATTGTTTTGGGTTTACTTTGGAAGCCCAAAAGTTAAAATTATAATGTTATATTTATATAGAAGCACATTTCCACCACATATGAAAAAAAAATCATATCATAATTATGAGATACTAAGTCAGCAAGTCATCAACTTTTTTACCAAAGCATTTTTTAGGCTTCAATATTTTGGGCTTTTATATAATTATGACATAAAAAGTTGACCAAAAATCCACACTTTAAATGTTGTAATTATAGCTTTTATCTTATGATTTTTACTGTCTCATAATAATGAAGTAGTATGTCATATTTTTGACTTTTTATGTGTTAATTATGGCTTAGTATCTCATAACTACAATTTACCAAATCATATTTTTTTAGGCTTTAATCTTTTGGGCTTTTATATGATTATATGTAATTTTACATAATTATGCCATAAAAAGTTGACCAAAAATCCACACTTTTTATGTTGTACTTATGGCTTTTTATCTTATAATTTGGACTATCTCATAATAATGAAGTAGTATGTCATATGTTTGACTTATATGTGATAATTATATTATCTCATAATAACAATTTACCAAAGCATATTTTTTAGGCTTCAATATTTTGGTCTTTCATATCATTATGACATAAAAAAAAAATCCACACTTTTTATGTTTGTAATTATGTATTTTTATCTTATAATTTTGACTAGCTCATAATAATAAAATACTATGTCATATTTTTGACTTTTTATGTGATAATTATGACTTAGTATCTCATAATTACAATTTACCAAAGCATGTTTTTTCATGTAATTATGGCATAAAAAGTTGACCAAAAATCCACACTTTTTATGTTGTAATTATGGCTTTTTATCTTATAATTTTTACTATATCATAATATGTAAGTAGCATGTCATATTTTTTACTTTTTTTTTTTTTACTATATCATAATAACAAAATTACCAATTTACCAAATCATGTTTTTTTAGGCTTCAATCTTTTGGGCTTTCATATGATTATATGTAATTTAATATAATTATAGCATAAAAACTTAGAATAATGAACTACTATGTCATAAGTTAGATCTCATAATTACAATTTACCAAAGCATGATTTTTTGGGCTTAATATTTCCTTGTTAAATAATTTAAAAAATCAGCCTTGTCCTTCAGGTCTGTTTATGCACCGAGAAAAGACATTAACAAATAAATGCCCCTAGTGGTCAAAGTCAACACTGCAAATTTCTGTATCTTTGAGCTGAACTTTGTTTCTACCTGGTATAGAGGATGAATCTCAGGCAGCTGCCTGAGCGTGGCGGTACAGCACACCTCTCCTAAAAGATGAGTGCGCAAGAAATGGGAAAGTAGCTGATGAACCTGGAAATCTGAATTACGGACCCATATCTTTGCTAACAACCAGTCCGGTGCAGAATCAGAAGGCAAGAAAACAGGATTCTGTGGACCAGGAGCCTGTTGAAGCTGAAATATTAAGATTTGGTTCTTGAGTTCAGCAATCGTTTGGTCAGTAAAATTCAGGCAAAAAAGATTTTTATATAACTAATTAAAAAATGGTTAAAAAAAAAAGTACTTGAATGGCAATGGGCTTTAGTTCTCCTTGTCGGTTGTAATGCAGCAGGCATAAAGGAGCAGCCAAGTAGGAGTGTTTGTCATTGATAGTGTTAGCAGGCAGCTGATCGAGCACTTCATAGTCCAGAAGATACACATGACCTCTCTGTGCAATATACATTACAAGGAATGACAATTATGTTCTCCTAAATATGTCAAAATGTCCTGCAATTCTCACTTGCACACTTGTTTTTCACCTCCATCTCCTGTTCCAAAGTTGAGTCTTCTGGTAGAAAAGGTCTGAGCATCTCTGAAGTGACAGACAGGTTAGGTGGCAGACTGCGGATCTGTCTGATATGCAGAGGATTGCAACCATTAAGGCACTGATATCCGAAGAATGCATCCTCTTGCCAATGAGCCTGAACATATTCTACAAGAGAAATGCACAGCAAAAAGCATTAAAACATTATATATATATAATGAATTGAAAAATAAATTGTTTATAAATTGTAAATATTTTATTTTGTTTAGCTTAGCATACTGGCAACTGTGTTCTCTCTTCCACTGAAAAGGAAGAATGTGTCAAATTCCTGTAGGCTGCTCCAAGATGTTCTTCTTTCAATTAAACTCTTTATGTAATGCACATTATTAACTGGGCTAAAAGACAAGCAGAGTGACCACATTTCATTGTCAGATTCAGTTCATATGACACATAGATAAATTAATATCATTCTAGTTTGTAATGAAGCTTTAAGAAAGCTAAAACCACTACCGTTGACGGATATAACTCAAGTTTGGTCCTAGAGCTGTAACACTGGTCATGCCTATACAGTGAGGACCATCTTCAACAAACGTACCCCACCTACAGATAAAAAAAACAGCATCTTCATTAACTGTGACAAAAAAGAGATAAACAATAAAACAGTGTTTCCCCTCTCTGTATAATAACAAAAACATTTATTTCAGTGATTTTTATTTTTTTATTTTTCTGATAATCAAATGAAGCCATTAAACATTTATTTTTAATCAAATGAAAATTAAACCCTTTTATTTTTGGCAAACAAACAGAGGTTTACTGTTAAAATTAATACATGGAAGAAAATTTGTGTGAATATTCTGTTAAAAAAAGTTTTAATAATAATTGTAATTGGTTAATCTGATTGTAATATTTATTTTTATAATTTAATTGTTTTATTTAAATTGGCCAGAAATAGAAATATATAAAGACGTACATTATACTGTATAAAATTAATACAAGAGTCATATATTTCTGTTACACCTTAAACGGTAATTAAACCATGACAACAAGCAGAGCACAGCTGTTTCTGAAGCAAGCAGTGCCATCTGCTGTTCAAAACTAAGATCAGAATCGATTTAAGAAAGAATCGTGAT
Organism: Labeo rohita; assembly: GCF_022985175.1. Classification (NCBI taxonomy): domain Eukaryota; kingdom Metazoa; phylum Chordata; class Actinopteri; order Cypriniformes; family Cyprinidae; genus Labeo; species Labeo rohita. Next base: position 10,694,815 of record NC_066889.1, on the reverse strand, counting down.
GTGTTTGGAAAATCTCAAATCGATTGATGCAATGATTTATCGTACCATCCCTAGTATATACCGTATGATATGATGCTAGTTTTCTCAAATGAAACTGTAAAATTCACATGAAATGACTCTCACAGCAGCTCTGGAGATTAAGTTCATGTGTTCATGTCATCATATAATGAGACGCAGAGGCCGAAAATCACACCGAGTCTCACGTGTTCTTCAGTATTTGTGTAGTACACAAAACCGTGTTTCTGCCATTCATACATACAGAGCCAAGCGGAACATGCAAGATTCATATCTAAACCATTTTTTTGTGTGTTTTAATATTAACAGACATTAGTCCACTTTCAGAACAACAATTCACAAAAAAATTTACTCACCCCCTTGTCATCCAAGATGTTTGTGTCTTTCTGTCTTCAGTCGTAAAGAAATTATGGTTTTTGAGGAAAGCATTTCTGCATTTTTCTTCATATAATGGACTTCAATTGTGCCCCTGATTTTGAACTTCCAAAATGTAGTTTAAATGCAGCTCCAAGGGCTCTAAACGATCCCAGCCAAGGAAGAAGGGTCTTATCTAGCGAAACGATAGGTAATTGTTTTCGAAAAATAAAAATGTGTATACTTTTTAAAGCGCAAAAGCTTGTGTAGCACAGGTTCTGGCATGCGCGTTCACAACGTACTATTGAATCAGGTCGAAAGGTCAGGCCGAACATAGGCAGAATCACAGACCCCGTGTTTACAAAGCAAACGTGCAAAGACTAAGAAAGTGCAAGTAAGTCAAACGCTGTTTACAAACTAAAAAGGTATAACGTGTCGGACGATTCTGAAGTTGTAGGAGAAAATAAGATGGAGTTTTTCGCCATACTCTACCATTTTTAGCCGAGTTCACAGACGATGAACTTAGACGTGATTCGTAGTAGTGATGGGAAGTTTGGATCATTTTACCGGCTCGGACCTTTGAGTCTCGTTCAGCAAAATGAACGAATCTTTTTTCATTTTTTCATTTGGTTAATTTTAGCAAAATCAGCATCACGTGACAGCCCCATAAGATGAACGAACGACTCGAAAAACCTGAAGACTCGAAACAGGTGAACTAATTCCAGTACAGAATCTAATAGAATGTTACGCATGCGCGACTGAACGAGACGGCTCGTTCTTCGCGAGTCACATTAAAGATTCGTTCAAAATGAACGAATCAGAACTACCCGTGGCCGTGCATCCCAGAGCCTGTGCTATGCGAGCTTTTGTGCTTAAAAAAGTATACACATTTTTATTTTTCAGACAGATCGTTTCGCTAGATAAGACCCTTCTTCCTCGGCTGGGATCGTTTAGAGCCCTTTGAAGCTGCATTTAAACTACATTTTGGAAGCTCTTCCAAAACTCTTGGGGGCATATTTGAAGTCCATTATATGAAGAAAAATCCTGACATTTTTCCTCAAAAACCATAATTTATTTACGACTGAAGACAGAAAGACATGAACATCTTGGGTGACAAGGGGGTGAGTAAATTATTTGTAAATTGTTGCTCTGGAAGTGGACTTCTCCTTTAAGTAACAGAGCCCATTTTCATTAATTTATCCAAAAATGTACGAATTCCGTGGCATTCCGCGCTATAGAGTAAATTCCGTTTTTATCAATGGACTCCGCAATCTCGTCCACGTTTTCGTGGAGGAGAAATTGTAGACGCCCGCCCATGTAGAGACAGAAACGACATGCCGTCTTGTAAATACGATAAATAACATAAACCCAAGTTTGTTTAATAAAAGAACAAGGTATAGACCTGTTCTATAGGAACGACTGCCCCCCTAATAATGGCAGGAGAAACACTGATAAACTAATGATTAAAAAAGGTTTTACTTGATGAGTTGTTGTTTATGCTGGAGATCCTTCTCCCTGTGATTGGTTAGGACTGCTAGTGTTTCCTGCCTTTTCAGACACACTGAAAAAAGGGAAACATAATGAAATTTTGATATGAAGTCCAGGAAACAAAAGGGACTGTACAACTTAATTAGTAGTGTGAAGGAATGGTGAAAGCAGAAACAGCTCACCTTTCTCATTCCGAAGCTCGACGGAACCATCTGCTGTCCGGATCCATTTATGACAAGGAAAAACCTGCGTCTCAGGATCCTCAGAACTCCGTCTCACCTGCACATCCTGACAGTGCCAATCCAGGTCCGGAAAGCCAGGATGAGCCTCAAGACGGAGTCTTAACAAAACCACTGTGCCAACTTCCTCTTTAGGCTTGATGACAACTGTACAGGCCTGTCTCAAAAAGAAAAACACCACATTTGCATGTGTACCTGCTAGAAGGGGTCACGGTCAAATAGAATGCTGCCATAGTGAATGACTCTGTTTTTTTGATATCTAACAGTCATTTGATATTTTTGTAATATACTGTACAATAACAGGTTTATTAGATGACTAGGTTAGAAAGCAAGCTTGAGAAGAATGAAAACAACTGTGTGTGTGACTGTGGTTAAGTGGTTGCTGTACATTTTGACACATTGTCTATGTACAGTACATCACTGTTTAAAAACACTTTTTAAAGATGTTAAAGATATCAAAAGTGACAGTAAAGACACTGATAATGTTACAAAAGGTTTCAATTTCAAATAAATCCTGTTCTTTTGAACTTTCTATTCACCAAAAATTTAAATATTAAAAAAACAAAACAAAATGTATTATGGTTTCCACAAAAATATTAACCAGCACAACTGTTTTGAATAATAAAAAAAAAATGTCTTTAGTAGCAAATCAGCATATTATAATGATTTCTGAAGGATCATGTGATGCTAAAGACTTGCTGAAAATGCTGAAAATTCAGGTTTGCATCACAAGAATAAATTACATTTTAAAACATATTCAAATAAAAAATACAGCTATTTTGAATTTGAATACAATGTTACATTGTTACTGTTTTTTTATTAAAAATACAGAAAAAAATAGTTTCTTTTGAAACTATTCAGCAGTGATGTACGTAATCTAACATTTTCAAAATTATTTAATGTTTACTGTTTTATGAAATCTTGTGCATTATTTACAACTACTTTCATATTTAATATTTATGATTGATCAGTTTTAATGTGGTTCAAAATATACTTTCATAAAGTAAAAGACAAATATTGTGCCTTAATAAAAATTGAATTTTTAAAACACTAGGGCTTTGTTCTTATGATTCAATTTTATGTGTAAACTGTTAAACCTGTAAAAACTGCTAAATGTCTAAACAATTCTTTCATTTGTGTTCAGAGTCATGTGATTTTCTCAAAAAAAGGTGATTGTCGTACAGAGCCTGGCAAGAGAAAGTGTTCCACTTTGACTGGAGGGCTCTCACACAGAGTACCAATCAAAGAGATCCAAACCCTGCTATACGTTCCTGAGAGCGGAGCTGCTGAGGTTCGAATGGTCACATGAAAGCCATCCATTTCTCAGCCTAGAGTTCACATGCATTAAAAGAAGCGGCCTGTGAATGAAAATCATATTGTAAGCTAGAAACAGCGAGACATTTATAATATACTCACTTACAAGACTGCTGAAAAGAATGCATGGCTACTGTGAAAACTCATAGGCTCAAGATGACTTTGCAGTCCATTTTTTGTTAAAATTGAAAAGGGTTATAGCAATGTGCAAACGAAGAAGCAAACACAAACAAATTGGAAAGCAGAGGCGGGGGCGTGAATGAAAAACAATAGGAAAATTATTTTTGTGGAGGTGCAAGGAATATTCAAATATTAACAACTGATATTATGTTAAATCCACCGCCTGCTAAAGAAAGGTCCATTTCCAATGAACAGTGGGTTTGCTGTTAGAGATTTGACATTTAATGGCCCCCTTATTAACTAATGCCCCCCTTCAACTTCTAAAACAGCAGGCAAAAAATTCTGTAATCATTCATGCAAGTGCATGCATCAAAACCCCCAAAGTGTAGCATATATTTACAATGTATAATGTAGTATATGGGCCATTTTACAGAACTGGCTCAAAGTCAGAGTTGAAAACGTCTTGGAAAAAAAAAAATAATAATAAAGTCTTTTTCCACAAATTTTGTATGTATGCAAATTTTATAATTGTGCAGTTAATTCTTATATTGTACTTTCAGAAAGTTCTGGAATATTTGTCCTCTCCCCAAATTTGTCACTACCGAAACATAGTAATATATAATTTAATAAGAAGTTAAAAGTTTCATAATTTACACAGAAAAGCTTACTGATATTTTAAATATTATTATGGGGTTCAATAGATAATAAAATGATCTTAGTAAACCTCTGAATGCTTAAATGCTTTTTAAACGTGTTTTTTGGTTGTGGGACAGCTGTTGGACCAGCTCTGTAAAATAATCCATATATGCTGCATTACGTTACTTAAAAAAAAATAAAAAATGTTTTCGTATATTTCTCCTTTCTTTTGAATGCCTCATTGTGAATTTTAGAATATGGTAACACTCATATTTGCAAATGTTTGCATATAGAAGTGATAAAAACGACATTCCATATTTGAATTGTAAATACTAAAGTCTGTCATTTGCCAAAATATACAACTCCTTTCCATTTAAAAACTAAAGCAAAATTAAAACAACATAATTCACATGTTTTATATTTGTTTACTTTTTTACACATTATCTAAAATTACCGACCTAATAGCTACACGTAAACAGCAGAAAACAAGATCTCACTGGATTATTACAAAGTTTAGTGTTCTTTTCATCGGTGCATTATTATCTGCTAGCAGTAACACGACACGGTTAATCCACAAAAACAACACGAAAGACAATAAAGGTGCAGATACAAGTGCATTAACTTACCTTCTCAGTGTTTTCACTGAAAATGTGAGCTGAGCGCACTGTTATCACTCAGTTTATCACTTTATCTCATCTCAGCCAATCGTGTGGCTGAATGGGCTAGTCGCGCTCTCTTCCGGATGTCATTGGCGTTTATGGTTATTGTATTATATGTGATATATGTGCTGTAGTACATTTGTATAGATTTTTGACAAATGTGGTCTAAATATAAAGTATGTATATTTTTAAATAATAGAAACAGGTGTATAAATATAACGAATGTGATATTGGAAGCACAAAAGTATGAAAACAGTATGTTCCCTGACCGGGAATCGAACCCGGGCCGCGGCGGTGAGAGCGCCGAATCCTAACCACTAGACCACCAGGGACATGTTGTACTATGAAAACACTAACAATCAAGTACATTTAGTATTGGCAAACAGTACTTAATTCTCAGATCAAATAGGATATTAAAACAAGACATGTTTTTACCGATTGGTACTTTTTTACTTATAAACCGTTAGGTTTTACCAACTAAAATAACACAGAAGTTAAATTATATACTTCAATGTACATTTCAGGAAACAGCAAGTGTATACGGAAGACTAAGTTACGTTAATAACCGTTATTACCGTTGTTTTTTTCGAGATTAAGAAATATGTTTTGCGATCCCAAGATACATTTTAATAAAATCCAAATGCATGGACTATGTAGAGCGAAGTATTGCACGTTGTGTCCTCGTAATCCTGTTATGCTAAGCTATCAGAAACGACACTGGCGAGCTCATTATCACTTCATATTCTGTGTGGTGACACTAAAGAATGTTTTAAGATCAGAATGTACCCCAAAACTGGAATGAACCATGACAATAGTAAACGTGATATACCGTAATAACCGTATAAACTAAATTGACCTTTCCAGTTTCGATACTATAAGACCTCGTGGCGCAACGGTAGCGCGTCTGACTCCAGATCAGAAGGTTGCGTGTTCAAATCACGTCGGGGTCAATGTGTTTTTTTTTTTTTTTTTTCCAACTCTGTTCAAAATATGTTTTGTGTTGTCATATGCACCTTATTTTTCCCGTAAGAGTGGGCGCGGCTATTTGTAACTTTAATGTGTCCGGTTTCAGGTGTCATTCGCTACCAGCTATTTTAAACTGTACAAACAGCTTGTTTTGCTGCTTGATATTGCAAGTGTGTCTTACTATGTTACTTTAATGTATCATCTTATTTGTAAACACACCGGTTTGTAGTGCAAACAGTTTTATCGTTTACTACACTGTTATTCTTCTCATAATGCACCTGGAAGTCTCGCACAATAACAGAAAACAATTTATTTCTGCGTTGAAAAATAAACTCATTCTGATTACAGCACCTATTAATCTGAGCATTTCACACATACGCACACACAGAGTTTCTTTAGAAATAACCAACGTTTAATAAATATGTTTTTTTCAGTAACAAAAGTGTGTGTTACAACAAGCTTTGCAATCTCATGCAATGAGACAGACTGATCCAAAGTTACTAAACTTTCACTGTGAAGGAATGTTGATGACTGAGATTTCATCCACGGCATATGGACCACATTTATGAAGTACGCAATTCATAAATTCACAATAAAAGGCCTAGAATGAAATAAGATTGTCTTTGAAAGCTCTGCTTTCAAACTTCCTGCAGTCAAGGAGAACAAACTAAAAAGTGGTAATACTGTGCAACTGTTGGCTTCCTCTTTCAACAAAGATAGTTTCCTGTGTAATAATCACTCATTATGACACATCTACAACAACATGCATGCACTGACATGTATAAAAATAAAAAGACAACGTACAGTCAGCTGACTGACATTATTAGCAACACCAAAGCATACAAATAACATAACATTTGAAGCAAATTTAATTGAAAAATGACTTTACAACACAACATTAAAACTAGGTTTTAGAACGCTGTATATCACGATATGAAACTGTTGCCACAAGCAACAATGGTCCTACATAAATTGTATTTCCTTTCCAACAAAACTGATTAAAGTGGCTCGGTTTTGTCAATACTACAAGTTGTTAATTCAAGTCTTTACGTGCTCATAAAACGCACTTTTATTGCTTTAAAGTATTCACAGGTTGAGTGGACGTTTCAATTTTGAATCGACCTCACTATTTTTGAGCTGTTCAGAAATAAAAGATCAGGCTTGTTGTAGTTTGGCGGGTTGGCTAGAGGGTCATAACCTAAGCGACTTAACATCGGTGCAATGCTGGCCATATCATTCACCACATCAGCAGGGATCTTGCCCACCCATTTAGACAGAGCCTCTGTATTCACCGGCTTGACTACTTGATCCGTTGACAGTTCCACCCTGGAGGAGAGACAGGAATAACAGAGACAATGAATAATCATAAATCTATCTAGAAACCCTGTAGTCAGGATAATGGCAGACAAGGCCTAAGTGCTTGTCTACGATATCACAAAATCAGATTATGCTGTGAAGTGACCACATCACAAATTGCAGTAAGAACTGACAATTAAAATCAATGTATTCCAGAGGGAGAAGTTTTAATGTCTACCACTGGTTTCATTATTACAGGACTGATGCAATTAGTGCTCACCAGGTCTTCGCAAATGCTTGCTGATCAAACAGACACCCTATTTACTTCTAATTTATTTGTTTTACCACTCGTATTACAGAGTAGTGGAATATTTACATAGACAGCACTAATCCAACTCTCAACAAGGAAATGTAAACCTGCATGTTTGATCCATTGTCTGCAAAAGGTGCACATGTAAAAGGAAATGGTGAATGAAAATTATTGACATTGGTTGGACTTTTATATTTTTTAGTCCTATCAGTACCGGATTAAAAAAAGTGCGAAGCGTCGCACAGGACATGAAGGGGGAAAAAAAACAAGATATCATTGTCATAAGAATTAGTTCTTGATTTTCTAGAATTCTGGTTACATGGTTCGAATTCGTTCCCTTGTTTTAAGACTACAATTTAACAACTTTGCAAGAGCTAGTGTGCAAATTGTGACTGATTTTGTGCATCTCAGAATTTTCTAGCCTCATATTATGATTGCATTCAGTCAGAGAGTATCAAATATGTTGGAGGTTTTGTGCCAGTTTTAGAACACGCATTGTTTTCATTCATCATGCATCTCCTAGCAACACAGCGCACATTTATGCATCAGTTTGTTGGGTTTGGAGCAACTTATAAGACTGGAATGTATGATCCTCTGTCATTTACTGTATGCCGCCCAGTTGTTCTCGGTAACCATTTACAAAGTCAGCAAGTGTATGAAGCCTAGTGCTTCAAAGGGAGACTTGCATCACTTAATATAACGTAAATGATGTCTCTTACTAAAATATCCAGTAGAAAACCCATGAAAGATTTAGATTATTTACGAAATCCACATTTTATACATATTTTGGACTATGGGGGGTGCCATTATTTTGAAATGGTTGCACTTAGTGAGCTACTGGCACTACCGGTTGCTATTTTTAAGGCAACACAACTAAAAAACTATACAAATATAAAATACTGTTATGACAACCACAGCTACTGAAAGAGCTTACAGATGGCGATGGATATAAGCGTATAAGTGCAACAATTTGACAATCTAAATAATGGCAATAAGTCCCTTGTTTGTCCTGAACAGTTAAACTGCCATTTTTTTGAGTATTTGAACATTGAAGACAACTGAGGGACTCAACTATTACATAAGGTTTAAATGCTCACTGATATGCATTAAGAGCTGGGGGTGAATTTGAAGATCAAGGTAAAATTAACTTATTTTTTCTTCTGGGAAACATGCAAGTATCTTCTGTAGCTTCTGCAGAGTAGTGCTAAATGAAAAAAATATGATATTTAGGCAAAATAACAGAAATGTACACATCTTCATTCTGTTCAAAAGTTTTCACCCCCTGACTCTTAATGCATCAGGTTTCCTTCTGAAGCATCAGTGAGCATTTGAACTTCCTGTAATAGTTGCATACGACTCCCTTAGTTGTCCTTAATGTGAATACAAAATCATACAGTCATTGTTGAAAAGGTTTCAAATACACAAAAATGCCGTAAAACCAAAGAATTTGTAGGTCCTGAAGGATTTTTCTGAAGAACAGTGGGCATTTTAACTGTTCAGGACAAACAAGGGACTCATGAACAACTATCACTAAAAAAACCCCACAGTATTAAGAATCAAGCGTATGTAAACTTTTGAATGAGGTAATTTTTTATAAATTAAATTATTTTATAAAAACTATTATTTTCTTTTGTGGACTACACTGCCCTCCAAAGGTTTGGAAACACCCCTGGCAAAGTGTGGTTTTGGACAATATCAGCATGAATCCTTATCATTTTTGGCACAAATACATTAAAATAACTCGACATTATCATTGAAGACTAGCATAATAATTTTCATTTTGATTACATAATAATGGCAATAAATACATGTCAAAGTCAGACATGCCCCTTTGCCAGCTGTGATGCCAGGTTACTGGTTTAAACTTGGCTTAGGTTTTTAAAAGATATTTGGGTCAGCACACCCTAATAGCTTCAACAATTGATTGCCAATTAAGTTTAGAATACAATGAATTTAGGTGCAGATTATGCAGAGCTGTAATAGCTGCTAATGGTGGATATTTTGATGAATTGAAAATTTAATTTTTTTCTATGAATAAACTGTTTATGTAATAAAATGTTGTCTTCGTAGTTTGTGTTGTCCCTTATCAGTGCAAAATTATCAAAAATTAAAAAGGATTCATGCCAATATTTTCCAAAACCCCACTTTTCTAGGGTGTTGTGTATATGGAAATGTCTTCTACGTAAAAAAGCTTATTCAGGTCAGTACTAAATAAACAACATGCATTTTGTATGATCCATTTTATTTTGGTAAAATAATTAACATTTTGCAGATTTTTGCAGATTCTGCAAAGTGTATGTAAACTTTTGACCTCAAAGTTGTGGGAAATAACTCTTAATTTGTGGTTACAATATAATTTTTTTTTCCTGTCTGTCATACACAGAGATCCATAACTCAAAACATATGTTTTATTTTTCGATTTATTTTGACAAAAAAGTAAGAATTTTAATATTGATTTTATCCAATACTATCAATGAAAGTGAATATGACAAAAAGTGTGACACCAAATCTCTCAACGCATAAAACTCACTCACTTTGACAGTGAAACTCCACCAGCTTTCCCAATAAGCTGTTCATGGTGCAGCACGGCGGTGTCCCACGGCAGATCCAGGAACTGAAGGAGCTTGCGCATCACCCGCTCAGGGTGCAGGACCAGCTGCTCGTAATGCACAGGCAAACAGTTTCCATCTGCTGCAGCCAGGCACTGGTCATACATCACCTCCACCGCTCGGTTCCACTTCACCAAACAGTCTCGGTAACTCGTCAAGTCAAATCCGGTGATAGTCACCTTGCGAGAAATCATAGAGTGTACAGTGGCCCTGCCATCGCGAAGCATGAGAATAAACTTCGCTTTAGGAAAGAGCTTGGAGAGGTAGGAGAGTGACTTCAGAGCAAAAGGGTCTTTATTGCAGAGCCTTGGAGCGGGCTCGCCGTGCCCCACTATGATCTCCAATAGGAAGGCACGAACAGCTGAATCCAGGACCTCGTCGGTGACACCAGCCTCGTCCAGACGGACCCGTTCACGTGCGGAGTGACTCCACGTGGCCTGCATGGCTAACAGCCGAGGGATGACGCGGGTCTCTTCTCCGCACCGAACTAGAGGGTGGGCGTCCAGCATAGCCCGCATCAGCGTGGTGCCGCTACGAGGGACTCCGCCAACGAAAATGAGAGGGGTTTCCTCATTGTACTCCTCAGGAAGTTGTAACGGGTCGCTTAGGTTTCGCCCAGCATGTAGATTTACCGCCCACCCATGTTGTGCAGCACGAGAACGAGCAGTTGGACATTCTATTGTGCTGAGGCCAAGGTAAAACACCGTGATGGAGCTGATGACCCCACAGACCAGAAGAACGTTGCACGTTTGTTTTCTCATGACTTATAGCTAGCGGAAAATGCGGTTTGTGGTTAAAATGAGGCCACAAAATAGGTTAAACAGACTTAGCAGAAAGAAGGGGGAAGGAAGGTCAAGAGGGATCTTGGAAAGACAGAGCGAATGCTTTCCAGAAAGGGTGAAAGAATGTTGAAAGGCAGCTTAGGTAAAGGTTTTTTGGGGGAGGGAAGGGATGGGCAGATTTTTTCCAGCCAGCAGCTCTTCAGGCCTTTGCTTGCAGATTCAATAAATTCAGACTTGGTAAGTCAAGCCTTAGGTTCTCTGTCAGCACCATTGTGCCTGTAAAAAGTGGAAGGAAAAATACTTTCAGAAACAGATTTTGCCAGGTCTGCTTCAGCATTGGCTACTGGGGTGCATCTCATGTTACATTAAATGTCACATCTAATACCATTACAGTACAACATTACCGTAACAGTATTAGACAATTAGAGTTTGCCAATTTGTGTGGCGTAACTCAAGAACTAAGCTTGAATTGCAAGTCAAAACACAAAGGAAAATGTCCTGTAAAATGTAACTGGAAAAACAATATATACACATATATACACACACACTGGATTCACGAGACGAGACAAGATTTTTAAACTTTTCTTAAGAAAACAGTCCTAATAGACATAGCTAAATCATTGTCAGTCAGGAATAAGATAGCGTGGGTGTTTGAATCGACATCTCGATATTTTAAGGATTAACAGTGCAGCTGTAATGTAAACACTGCAAAATGTTTTGCAAGGATAGTGTCACGAGATCTCGTCACATCCCTAATATACGTATACATACATACATACATACATATTATATATGTATACACACACACACACACACATAAATATATATATATATATATATATATGATTTGCGAACCCATATCGAAGTCCTGGTCTAAATAAATTGATTCACAATCCACACTCCGAGTCCTGATCTGAAATTCTGAACTTCGGAGCGGGTTTGCAAATCTTTTGCTTTAGATCGGAACTTCGGAGCATGGATCGCAAATCATTTGACTCAGATAAGGACTTCAGTGTACGTTCGCAAATCATTTCTTTTAGATCAGGATTTTGGAGTGATTTTGTAAATCTTTTTTCAGATTTGTATTTTTTTTGTAAACAGTAGAACTTTGCGTATCACAAATCTTTTGATTTAGATTGGTACTTCATAGTGGGTTTGTGAATCTTTTGCTTTAGATTGGAACTTCCGAGCACAGATCACGAATCATATGATTCAGATCAGGACTTCGGTGCAGGTTCGTGAATTGTTTGTTTCAGATCAGGATTTTGTGAATCTTTTTCAGATTTTTTTTTTTCTTAAACAGTAGAACTTTTAGTATCACAAATCTTTTGATTTAGATCAGGACTTCAAATTGCGTATCGCAAATCATTTGATTTGAATCATTCAATTCGCAAAATGACTCATAAACCCGTTCCAATCTGAACCAAATGATCTGCGATACCTAAAATTCTGATCTAAATCAAATGATTCACAGTACGCAATTTAAATGTTTCGAAACAGTGAATCATTGTTTTTCAAGACTTCAAACAGGGAACAATGTCTTCTATTTTAAACTTAAAAAAAAAAATAATAAAAAAATTACATAAATATAAATTTACAAAAAAAAAAAGAAAACTGCAAAAATAAAGTTTTCTATTGTTTAAGAAAAAGAAAAACAGATTTGCAAAATCGCTCCAAAATCCTGATCTGAAACAAATGATACTACTTTCTACTTTCATTCAGGTCAAAGTAGAATAATGTAGAACAGTGGATCTCAATCTCACCACAAGACACTATTCAACAATAATAATGACAGTGCTATGATTTCAAATTTTACGGACAGAAAGTATTAAAATAGTCTGAAATAGTTTTTATTTCAACTGAAATTAAAATAAGAAAAAAAAAAAAAAAAAAGTCAGTACAGATGTTGTTTATCCTGATTTTTAGTGGCTGATAAACTAATCAACCAGAACATCTAGTTTCCCCTTTGCATGCATAATCAGGTAGCTACATTTTGGTTAGACTTCCTACCTCAGTTTTTAGTGTCAGATTAACTTTAAACTTTGGCAAACATACACGTTAACACCTTTAAGCAACAACGCATCCTGCTGTGGCAAGTAGCTGTGGTTTTGAGATGCTCATAGGTGTTTTTGTGACACATGCACTGTGCAAAACTAACACCTGATGTTTTTGCACAAACTCGGGGTGGACTTTTAAATGTGTTTAATATTTCATTTTGAATATCCACCTTTATCTTCAACGTGGAAGTTATTTGACAAGATGTCCAGTTTATTAGCCTCTATATGAAAATAATGAGAAGAATATGCAGTACACTGCAAAAAATCTTATGTTACTTACTATTTTTGTCTTGTTTCCAGTCAAAAAAATATCGAAGAAATCTCAAACTGAGATGCATTTGCTAGATAAGCAAAATGATATTTAGTCTTGTTTCCCGGGGGGAAAAACTAAATTAGGTGCATTCTGCTTAAAACAAGTAAAATCCTCTTGATTTAAAAATATTTTACTGACCCCACTGGCAAATAATTTGACTTGTTTCCAGGAGGAAAAAACTAAATTAAGTGCATTTTGCTTAAAACAAGACTAAACATCTTACATAATTTTGCTTATATAGTAAATGCATCTTAATTTAAGAATTTTTTGATATTTTGACTAGAAACAAGACAAAAATACTAAGATAAGCCTTTTTTGCAGTGTAAACGGTAAACTGTTCGCCCCACAAACCTGGGTGCTTATAATTAACATAACACATTAAAATAACACGGTAAGACACGCCAATTTGCAATATCAAGCAGCAAAACAAGCTGTTTTGTACAGCTAAAAATAGCTGGACATGGATGAGACCAGAAGCCAGACCCATAAAATTTACAAAAGGCAGCGCCCACTTTTACAGTAAGAAAAAGGTGGATAAAGCCCTTACCTGAAGATGAATGGGTGTTTTTTTAATATAAATTACTAAACGTGTTAGTATGTGATGCTTATTTAGAATACTCCAACTAGATTAGCATACTAGGTTAAGAAATATGTTGCGAATTAGGCTTAAACTGTAATAATTTTAATAATGTGTATTAATCCCCCTAGTTAATAGTAAATAACTGTTTCTTAACAGGTTTCTATTGAACACTTTATCTGTCTTCCACTGGTCAAACAAAAAAATAGCCCCACCCCCAGACTCATGCCATTGGTTGAGCCAGCTGAATCTCATTAAATTAAACCTAATAATCTATATGTAACTTATCTGCATACTAATCAGGAATAGAAGATTTTTACATCTAAGTATATTTTCCTACTACTCTGGTTGCTGAATGGTGGTCTCCAACCTTCTAGAGACGTGTCTGAAAACGCATTGTACCTAGACAGCAAGTTTAGACCGCGATTTTGGGTATCACAACAGAGTTTGAACTCTCAAAATTCTAATAACATGCGTATTTGCGCTTGTGCAGAAAGAGGACGTTCTGTGACATCAGACCGCTGCCGTGTATTTTGTGGTAAACGTGCACGTACTGCAATAATGCAACAAGTCGACAGAGCTGTAACAGATACATTATAATACGTGGTTAGCTCGACGATCATCACCGTGTGTAGTTAAACCTGAACGCTTTTTTCAGTTCATATGCAAACGTTTGCATAAAAGTATGGCTGATGCATTAGCTTCGTGACACGAAGCCACGTTTGACACGGTTGCAAGAAAAATCGAGGTCTGAATCTACCTGAGATCAAAGTTATTAGCCAGCACGACTGGCGGCCTGCAACAAGGAAACAATATGAGTGAAACACACTCACGACACGTAAAAACCCAAAACAACTCTGTTAGTTTAAACAGTTGAGCAAGAAAACCAAGCGTGTGGTGTCTTACCGTACAGAAAGTACAACTCCTCGAATCCTACATTCTTCAGAATCACGTCTGTCTGATGAAATGCAGACCTGAAGATCGTTTACACGGGCTATGAAGGTCTGACTTTGAGAGTGAGAGTCTTGCACCACGAACACATTTCTCCTGAATCTTCAGTGCATACGTGCAGAATCAATGCATTTCGATTCCAGCAAAAAGCCGTAAATTACGAGCAGAGATCTTAAATTCATACCACAGTTACCACAGCGCTAAAGGGAACTCTCAAATTTCATTGGCTACGGTAAACGTCTATTGCCAATCACCTGGTTTTCATTGGTTTTCTCTTTATGACATGCATTGCTGTCATAAATTAAACTCATGCAGCATATATAATCGGTCTCTATTCTCCTCAGAATAACTGTCTGTGAAAATACATTTTTAATTAATAAAATCATGTTATGATAAACAAAGAATAACCTGAAACCTCAGTTTTCGTTTTGTGCAAGGCTGAAATATGAGAAGAGCGTCCATTTACAACGTTACAAATAAATTCACATTGAGCTACTTTATTGATAAAGTCTCGTAAACTTTATTTATTACAAGATCATAGTCATAGTACTGACTTCGCATATTCATAAGTTTGGTCAGTAGAGACAGTTTGACAAATGATAAATGCCCATAATTAACACCTTAACGACCAGGTTTACTTTGCTCAAGCTCTCCAAAATCGAACCTTAAAATGATCACTGATTATGCGGTAAGATCACGTGCCAAAATAAAGAGGAGCAATACAGGAAGGATGCCAAAGGGGAAGTGAGATCGTCTTGAATTCAAAACATTGTATCCTTCTCGTAAGCAAAGATCAATGCAACTCCTACAAATGGGTCTAAAAAGTCAACAAAACCATATATGGTATTTCTTTATTATGTGCTTGTACAATATATACATCAGGAAAAATAAATATATGTTTTAACACTTTTCTTAGACATCACTTAAGATGAAAAGCACTGTTAACAAATCTGAAGTCAAATAAAAAAAATGTTTTTTTAAAAATGAAAACACACACACACACAGATATAATTGGAGTTTCCAGGGCTGATGCTACTGGTCTGTCTCCATCTCAGGGTCAGCAGATGCTTCGCCTTCCTTCTGAGGGTCACCAGGCAGGACATCCGTGACTTTCTGTATAAGTTCATCGATCTGTTCTTCTGTCAGTCTTTCCTCACTCTCTTCTACCATCTGTAAGGTAAGTTCATGTATAGGTTATACATGCATCATCCAGCGCTGGCCATTCAGAAAACTATCCTTTTTCTCACCAATTTCTTCCACTAGCTTATTACAGGTGTGCAGATAAAGCCTGGGTCTTTAAGGTACCAAATTGATACATTTTTTCCTTATAATAATATTCTTAATATTCTATTATATACATTTTTTCTGTCAAGTATATATTTTGTTTATCTGAAAATATTTTCACATTTACTACTTTCATTTTGCACACTGTGTATTCTGGCTCAAGACAGTTCGGGTATGTCGAAAGACTCAACTTCAACAATCATTTCAAAATCATCCTACATGGCTGCAGAAGTTTCGACCCAGTCTTTGCAAAGTGAACATGCAAAGAAGATTAAACATAAAAAAGGTAAAACAGCGATATGGGACAATTTTGAAGTTGAGGGAGAAAATACGATCAGAGTTTTTCGACATACCCTAACTGTCTTGAGCCAGAATACACAGAGTTCAGGAAGAGCAAGACAAGATGAGCGTTTTGACATTAAAAGTATATAAATTGTATTATTTTTGTATTAATAACCGATCGTTTCACTAGATAAGACCCTTCATCCATTTCAAATCCTGAAATGTTTTCCTCAAAAACAATTTCTTTATGACTGAAGAAAGAAAGACATGAACATCTTGGATGACAAGCAGGTGAGTATATTATCTGCAATGTTGGGGAGTAACTAGTTGCATGTAACAAAATAAACATAATTGTAATTGGTTACAGAAAAAATGTGTAATTAAATTACAGTTACTTTGTTACTTTTGAAAATATTATTGATTACAAAGGGGGTTACATATGAATTTTTTCTCACACACCCATATTTTAATTGACTTCTTTCATAAATTGCATTGACTGCTCTAAAATGAGACACCAATGTTTCAGGAGTTTAGGACACAGACTAAGACACAAGCTTATTCGATAACTGTTTTATTTCCTATTTGGGTTTATGCATATAGTTTATTATATATAATATATACTTTATAAGATAAATTGTTTTTTCCAAGGCATTGTTAGATGCCTGTCTTTCCTATCATATCTATGCAAACATTTGCTTTCAAAACCAGTATCATAGCTATTAAACAATTTCTTGTTATGATTTTAAATCTGTATTCAACCTCAAAATGATCTCAATGTAAATAAGTGGTGTTAATTCTGAATTTGTGGTGGCTGTGCTTTAAATTAAATTATTACACGGCTCTATGGAAAGCTTCATTCTGATTGGTCAGTCATGACATTCCAAGGTATGTTATTCCCCAATAACAACTGGTAAAAGCTAATAACAAACTCATCCGTGCAACGTACATCGGCGCTATAGGCTTGATAGTTTTTCTTGTTGGAAGCTTTGCGTTTGGTTAGCTAATAAAATACTAAAACTCAATTCAATATTATGTGTACAATTTCTTTATTCCGACATCCTGGTATCGTGGACTCACTCTATTGTTTCATACAAACACAGCTGCTGCCATTTTGTTTTATAATAAGATTATAAACTAACAAACTAGTACTGTAAGTACTAGTACTAAATTATGTATGTGGTCAAATGTTGTGCAAAAAAAAAAAAAAAAAAAAAAAAACGGTATGACTGCACTGTATCCCATAAATGTCTGTCTAGTTTGAACATGGTGCTTACTAGCAACTGATTTCTTCATGGAAGCTTTGCATTCAAATATTTCAACTCAGATCAGTGTTTTGTGTCTAATTATTTACTTTTGTGGCAAGCAGCTGTGTAATAAGTGGGATAATGAAGTGGGATAAATAAAGATGTATATTATCCCTTATTATAATCTTAATTCAAGTGATAAAGGATTTTGAAAGTCAGGTTAAATTTAACTCTGCCTGATTTAAATGTTTCAAAATGATTTTTGAGCAGTTAAAAATATTAGAAATTTAGAAACGTAATCAAATGTAATAAGTTACATTACTTTAATAAAGCAACTACTTATTACATTTTTAATAGAGTAAATTGTAATCTGTAACTTATTACAGTTCCAAAGTAACCTTCCCAACACTGATTATCTGTACAATGTTGTTCTGGAAGTGAACTACTCCTTTAAAGTCTAATTTCTAACCAGCAATCTGAATTTGTTTTTTATGGTGCATTTTTTAATTATCATTCACATATAACATAACAAAGCTGCTGTAGGCCAAACTAGAATGTTGTAAGACACTGTTGCTCAGTGTCTATACATGTACCAATCTCTCAGATTGCATAAAGATATGAGTGTATTTTTGCTGAGAACATTACTTTGATAAAATAAGCTGACTGGCAAGATGTCACCATTACAAACAAGCTAGCAGAATGAAGAAATAACTGTGGAGAGAGTATTGTGGAGATTCCAAAAAGACAAAAGGTGGTTAACACCCATAATGAGATCATTGGTTGAAAATGATCTGAGCTGCAGAGATAGTTAGATGTTATGCCGACATTTTGGCTTTGTTGTCTAGACCAATAAAGTCTGGAACTTCTTGACCCAAGAGATTTCTTTGAGAAAAAGAAATTTTCTACATTATACACTACCATTTAAAGTGTTGGGGTTTGAATATTTAAAAATAAAAAAATATTACAAAATATAAAACCTTATTTTCTTGATGTATGTTTTTATAATTTATGTATTTTATGCTTACCAAAGCTGTAATTATTTATTCACAAATACAGTAAAAACAGTAATATTGAGATATACTATTTGAAATAACTATTTTCTATTTTAATATATTTCAAAGTACAATTTATTCCTGTAATATGCTAATTTATTGCTTAAGAAACAATATTATTAATGTTGAAAACAGTTTGTGCTGCTTAAAGGAGAACTCCTTTCATGTCTTTCTGTCTTCAGTTGTGAAGAAATTATGGTTTTTGAAGAAAGCATTTCAGGATTTTTCTCCATGTAATGGACTTCATTGGTGCCCCGATTTTGAACTTCCAAAATGTAGTTTAAATGCGGCTTCAAAGGGCTCTAAATGATCCCAGCCAATGAAGAAGGGTCTTATCTAGCGAAATGATCGGTCATTTTTTTTTTTTTTTTTCGTTAAATAAAATTTTTAAAACTTTTTAGGCACAAACGCTTGTGTAGCGCAGGCTCTGGGATGCGCGTTCACGATGCTACGTACTATTGATTCATGTCGAAAGGTCACGGAACTACAGACCCAGTGTTTACAAAGCGAACGCGCAAAGACTAAGAAAGTGCAAATAACTTTGTAAACGCTGTTTACAAACAAAAACGTACAACGATGTCCTCCTCTCAAGTTGTAGGAGAAAATAAGATAAGATAAATAAGAGTTTTTCGCCAAACTTAGTACACAGATGATGAGCTTACACGTGATTCATAGTAGTGATGGGAAGTTCGGATCATTTTACCGACTTGGACCTTTGAGTCTCGTTCAGCAAAATGAACGAATTTGTTTAGTTCATTTTAGCAAAATATAATTAAAACGTTACGTGTTACTTCCCTAACACATCTACTGCTTACACAAACTCTGATCACACTACAAACAAGACAAAACTATAATGCTATAAGAAACAGAAAAGATGAATTCATTGTTTACCTGGGTCTTTAGTCTATGATTAGCTCACCTCACCACTTATCTGACAAGTTTTCGGGTTTGAGTCGTTCGTTCATCACGTGACAGCCCCATAAGATGAACGAATGACTGGAAAAAACCGAAGACTCCAAACAGGTGAACTAATTCCAGTACAGAATCTAATAGGATGTTGCGCATGCGCGACTGAACAAATCACTCCCCAAAACGACTTGTTCTTCCTGAGTGACATTAAAGATTAAAGAACGACCCATTACTAATTCGTAGCATCGTGGATGCGCATCCTTGTGCTTTTGTGCTTAAAAAGTATACAAATAGTTATTTTCTGAAAAAAATGCATTTAAACTACATTTTGGAAGTTCAAAATCGGGGCACCAATGAAGTCCAATATATGGAGAAAAATCCCGAAATGCTTTCCTCAAAAAACATAATTTCTTCACGACTTAAGACAGAAAGACATGAACATCTTGGGTGACAAGGGAGTGAGTAAATTATTTTTAAATTGTTGTTCTGGAAGTGGAGTTCTCCTTTATTGTTTTTTGTGGAAACTGGGATACATTTTTTTCAGGATTCTTTGATAAACAGAGATTAAATTAACAATAGTTTTGTTACATTATAAATGTCTTTACTGTCACTTTTGATCAAGTTATGCATCATTACTGAATTTTAAAAGAATTACTGACCCAAACTCTTAAATGGCAGTATAACATTCTTAGTACTCTGTACAAAATGGACAAAGATGTAAACAAGAAGAAATTGTGTCAAAAAAAGGTATGAAAAGTGTTTCACCAGCTGGATTTCAACAGCAGTCTGAGGTCTGTGGTTAAGGAGCTGCAACTTCTCTGCTCTTTAAAGAGGAACAGAAAAAAAGAACCAGCAGTCTGTCAACTTTGGTCGAAGTCTAAAAACAGGTTGAATTAATACTAGACTCAACAACATCAGCAACATCACATGACACAAAACTTCACAATGATACATCTTGAACTAAGAATTACAAAGTGGTTGTAATACACTGTATTTTGTGTCATACTGTTTGTGACAGATCTACATTAGTGTTTTCCACAATAAAACAAGGCATTTCGGTGCAAAATAAGGAACAAAAAAAGAATGTTTTCTGTAACTCACTTAGTGAGCTTGTGAGGCAGCATAGCAGTGAGGAACTCCTTCACAGTGTCTGGATTCTGATGAGCACACGGCGTTTTGGAGAGGTACTTCAGGGTCTACTGAGGCAGAGACAGCAAATGTTAAAGGGCATGACTGAGCAACCCTGTCTGAAGGTTAGAAAGAAAAACAATCTTTCATAGACAGAAAAATTTACATCATCTTTGTTTAAAAGATGTTTCAAATCACATCAAAAACAAGCACCTCATACATGATGGTGTTGAGATTCTGCTGCCCGGCACTGTGCTTATTTTTAACCATCTCCTTTCTTTTTTCTTTTAGGTCTGTCAGCAACTGATAGACCTGGTGGAGCATAGAGCACTTGTATAGTCATGAATAAACTGAACAACAAAGGTTTTACTTGACATTTACAACAGGCATTTTTTGATAACACACACTTAGAATTGTATAACACACAAACAGATCCAAAATTAAGCTAAAAAGGTGCAAAATACATACTGACCTCAAAATTGCTTAGCATAGCAGCATTGGCATCTCTCCTTCAAAACAAAATGTTAAAAATTAGAATGAACTAAAACTGTATTTTAAAAGACACTATAATAGACCTGGCAACATTTTAGGCATTTGCAATTTGTGTGTGTCAGATCAATGGGAAGCCCAAAACGAAAGGCATTATCTGTATATTAAAAAAATGTTAATAAACAGTAATTATTTATTTGAATCTGTCACTATTTGGAGAGCTCATATGGTGACAGGAACCGGGCTGTTTTTGGTGGACACCATTTATCAAAGGGACCTTTAGTCAAGGTGTTACAACATTAATTTTAATAAATGAGAATATTAATATTCCTCCTTTTTAGTAGCTTGCAGTGTGTACTGCTTTCCAAGTCATATAACCAAACGTGCTTTACTTCCCTTTTATGTTTACTTCTTGTTTTAAATTTCCCAAATCTATCTCGATATTAAACAATTACGACCAACATGTATTCTGAAGATAATACATCATCTTTACACGCAAGATATCTTTCATCAACTGTTGGTAAGTACATATTGTTTTAAACAGATCCACTACTTAGATCAGCTCATCATCAATTTTATCTGAGCTTTATGGCTAAAACTACATCATATGTGTAATGTTAGGGTATCATCATCAAATAATTAATATGCAAGAGAAACCACGTGAGCCGCATATTCTCGTCATTTTATTGTACGTTAAACTTGGAAAATTGTCTTTTTAATAAGAACGCCCTTTTGGGACTATTTTCACCAAAAGATTATTATTATATGGTTTGAATTTGACTGTAAAAATATAAAGGTAAATTAGACCGCTTACACTTCCATTCTGCTTGCCTTGTTGGTTCGACTACTAACAACGGTCCGGTGAGAAAACGAAGCTGTCTGTTAAACGTTCCCACCCCGTTTTCATGTTCAAATTAGTTAGATATTCATGTAAATATTGTTGTTCACAAATATTTTATAAACAATTTTAAATAATATAGACGGGATGTTAATAAAGAATATAACTTTTATAAATCCCACAAAAAATCTGAAGATTTAAACCTATCAATAAATCACGATATTGAACGGTATTGTTGTGGATGTATTACTATATTAAAATACCGAATAAAATGTTAAATAAAAGCTTAAAAAGTTATATATCATTGCTACAGTATTATGAAAAAAAACAAACAAAAAAAAAAAAAAAAAAAACAAACAAACCATCAAACAGAAAACAATAATTTCAGATAGAAATTATCTATACTACAAAACTATGCTCCAAAAATACATAAATAAAAGGGAAGTACATGAGCTATTGTAACTTGAAAAATAGCCTTTGGCTAATTCTGGCAAGGCAAGGCAAGTTTATTTATATAGCACATTTCATACACAAATGTAATTCAAAGTGCTTTACATAAAAGGAAGTAGAATAATCATAAAAATAATCATAAAAACAATAATTCACAAAGAGGCAGTAAAATAATCATAAAAACAATAATCACAGCAATAAAACAAACAAAATAAAAATAAATAAAACTTTTAAAATGATTTAAAAATTGATTTAAAATAAAATTTAAGACAGTTAAAAATGGAAAAGGATTATACATAGTGCAAGCAGTTCAAAATTCTGCAAGTACAAAATTCTGGTGCATTTACAGAAATGTTTCATTGTTAATTAAATAAATAAATAAGAAAAAAGAGAAAAGGCTTTTACATTAACCACTTGTAATTATTAAACAGCTGTATATTTATTTATGTATTTATTGCTTTTAAATTTATACTTTTTTTCTATTTTTTTCCAAATATATTTTAAGACTAACTTTAAATCAAATCAAACATAAATTTAAAAATGAATTTTACCATGATATCAGCTAACAGAAATCATCGTTTTTTGTTTTTTTTTTAATTATTGAGTTCTTTATAAAATATTTGTGACATAAATGATTAATAGTTTCAAAGAAAATGTTACAAAACGAGCTACTGTAACTGCTCGGTTTAATAACAAAAGCACATAGCGCCATCCACCAGTCAAAACAGTAACTGCAAGCGTAGCTAGGCTTGGGTATTTGAGGTGGTTTGTTCTCTAAAATGAATGGCAGCTCCTGAAAAACGGCGCTTTAGATTTCGGTTGGTTCCCGAGCACCTAATTAGCATATTGTGGGCGGTCTTTCGCGTTCCCAAAATAAACGAAGAGGAAATACAGGTCACGCTACTGGATGTGCAGCGGCTTACAGTTATTCATTCTTATGTGTCGGTGAAATCAACTGGAACTGATTTTGCCATTTAATTGTCCGACATTTCCTGTTTCTTTTTTCATCACAAGCTTTACTTTTCGGTTTGCTCATCGCACATAAAGACTGCTTGAGACTTTCAATGGCAAGTGCAGAGGTAAATATCGCTCATCTTTCTAAAGTCATTCAGATTTTGTGGGGATTTTGTGAGTGTGTGTGTGTCATATGCTTTCTAAACCTCTCAGAAACAGCGAGCCGTGATTTACCGAAATGTTTTTTTTTTTTTTATTATTTTGTGTTAAACAGGGAAACAAACTATGGGGTGGTCGCTTTGTGGGAAACACCGACCCTATAATGGAAAAGTTCAACGCGTCTATCGCGTACGACCGGCGCATGTGGGAGGCTGATATTAAGGGGAGTAAAGCATATGTCAAAGCTTTGCAAAAAGCAGGTCTGGTCACGCAAAACGAGATGAAACAGATCGTCACAGGACTTGACAAGGTAATTTAAAGATAAACCACTACATTACCTTACAGGTTACACGTGTGTTCTTTTACGGTGTCATGTTTCTCATGAACTTTTTTTGTTTGATTGTTAGTTTTTTTTACCCTCGAACTATGTATGATGCTGCTTTGTAAATATTTAGCAGGATACTGTATCATAGTCCATTCCCCCTTAATACATAACAGACAAAAAATATGCCCTGACACAGACACATCCTTTTACACAATTACAAGAGACATGTGACAGTGCTGATGATGCCTTTTGTAAACTTAAATAACTGCCATTCAACATGTGATATTCTGACAACATATACAGTAGGCCAAATAAAAGAGACTGGGGCTAGTTTTCACACTTGAGTATTTGAATTTCAGTTATTGACCAAGAAAAAAGACAAACATTCACCAAGCATTGACCATGGCCCGCAATTTAAATAGTAAAACAGTTATGAAACATCAGAAGGTACAAAAATATTAACTCATTAACTCAAATAGTTTAATGTATAAATCTGAAACACATAATATGTGACAACGTACCAAAATAAAATGTAATCTGTTTTTGTTCTGAGAGTATAGATTAACCATTTAGATAGTCTATATTGTTTTTATCTCTATATTATGACAGCATTTTAGTGGCATGTTAAGTAAATAAATCTATCATTGTATAATTGAATAGAATAGTATATAACATTATAGTATAATATAACATAATATATACATTTTATGGTTAAAAGTTGATACTGACAGTCAACTTCAATTAAAAAATAAATAAATAAAAATAAAAAGTACCCAGCAGCCATTACAATACAAGATGATTTTAGAATTTTAGATTGGAGGATACAATTCACAAAAACGTTCATTATTCTAATAATGTATTTAAAACCAACAAACATCTACCAGAGAAAACACAATTTTTTATAATTAAACTATTAATATATACCTTATTGTTACTTAAGTGTTATTTTAGTATCATTGAGATATTATAGTGTTTATAAATATTTTGAATTAGATTTTAATATTTTATATATGTTGTTATTATATATATATATATATATATATATATATATATTTATTATATATTATAATAATAATATATTATATATATATATATATATATTATGATATATGATTATATATATATATATATTTTATATTTATTTTAATTTGTTAAAGTTTAGTGATTTTTTTTGTGTCATTTCTTAGTGTGTGTATATAGTTTATTGATTTTTTTTGTCTTCAGTTTTAGTTGTTTTATTACCATTTTAGTATAAACTTAGACTAAATAAAAATCTTCAAGTTTTCGTTTAAATTAGGTTTCAGTTTTATTTTTAGTTTTTTATGGTTTTAGCTTTATATAATAACTACTGCTGTTCAAATGATTAATCACGATTAATTGGATCCAGAATAAAGATTTTTATTGTGTGTATATATATATATATATATATATATGTGTGTGTGTGTGTGTGTGTGTGTGTGTGTGTGTGTGTACTGTGTATATTTATTATGTATATATAAAGACAGACACATACAGTATATATTTTGAAAATATTTACATGTATTTTCATGTATATATTTATATTCATATAATTTACATTATAATTATGTTATATTTATATTTTTATTATATTTTTCTTAAATACATACATGCATGTGTGTGTTTTTATATATACATGATAAATATACATAGCACACACACATATATTATGTACACAGAAACTTTTATCTTGGATGCGATTAATCCCAGCATTAATAAAAACAACCCTGATCTCAGACATTTTGATTCATTGTCACATTATAAATAAGTGAGGTCTTTAAAAATATCTTTAACAGGTTTTTGATGAATGGTCCAAAGGGGAGTTCAAGATCAAACCAGGAGATGAGGATATCCACACAGCCAATGAACGCAGGCTGAAGGTCAAAAGAAAACACTTTTCTCATTGTTCTATCATTTACTTTTATGGAATAAAAATATTACAGGAACCAAAATTTAGTCTATGTTCATGTCTTCTTTTAAAGGAATTTATTGGTGATCCAGCTGGAAAGCTTCACACAGGGAGGAGCAGAAATGATCAGGTTTAAATTTAGTGATTTGTCACATGATATTTACAAGCATACAGGCTTTTGACTGAACTCATTAATTTTGTTGGATAGGTTGCAACGGATATGCGCCTCTGGCTGCGTGACGCTATTACAACTCTGAAAGAACTAGCTTTGCAGCTTGTCAGCACTATGGTGGAAAGAGCTGCAGCGTAAGAATGCTCAATTATCGTGTAGAGATCTGACTAATGTACAGTTGCCAAACACACATTCCATACTATTCTTTTTTGTCCATCCAGAGAGATTGAAATCCTGTGCCCTGGATACACTCACATGCAGAGGGCCCAACCAATCAGATGGAGTCACTGGATTCTCAGGTACAGTTCAGTACAAGTATTCTGTCTTAATTATATTTTACTCAAAGCAAAGTGTCAGTTGTTGTGACCTTGTATATATGAACTTCATCCTGTTGGTACATATGCCTGGTCACAATTATTCAACATTCATTGTTTCTCACAGTTATGCATCAGCAATAAGCAGAGATGTTGAACGGTTGAATGACATCAGGAAACGTGTCAATGTGCTGCCTCTAGGAAGGTTAGTTTTGTGTACATACAATACTGAGATATTTTTTTAAAGAATTCTGTGATGCCCGTTGAAGTGTTGAGTTTATTTTACTAGAAATACAATAAAACAGTAATATTTTGAAATAACTGTACAATTTAAAATAACTATTTTCTGTTTGAATATATTTTAAAATGTAATTCATTCCTGTGACAGCAAAGCTGAATTTTCAGCATAATTACTTCAGTCTTCAGCATCAAACAGAAATCAGAAATCTAATATACTGATTTGCTGCTCAAGAAATATTTCTTATTATTTTCAGTGTTGTGCTGCTTAATATTTTTGTGGAAGCTGTGATACATTTTTTTTCTGGATTATTTAATGACAGAAAGTTCAAAATAACAGCATTTATTTGAAATACAAATTTTTGGTAATTCATCATTATAGATGTCTTCATTGTCCTTTTTTAATGCATCCTGTCTAAATAATAGTTTTAATTTTACTGACCCTAACTTTTGAAGGATACTGCACACACTTTTTTATTATATTTTGAGATACGCTGACATACAATATGTATTTATTTGCCTTGCAGTGGAGCCATTGCTGGGAATCCCTTCAACATTGACAGAGAACTTCTTCGTCAAGGTTGACATATTTTACGAATTTGCTTTTCTGTGAAGTTTATTTGTTTCCCCATGCAAATAGATAAAGAAGTCCACTTCCAGAAGAAAAATGTACAGATAATGTAACCCATTTGTCATCCAAGATGTTCATATCTTTCTTTCTTCAGCTGTAAAGAACTTATGTTTTTTAAGGGAAACATTTCAGGATATGGTGCCCTGATTCTGAACTTCCAAAATGCAGTTTAAATGCGGCTTCAAATGATCCCAATTGAGGAAGAAGGGTCTTATCTAGCAAAACGATTGGTTATTTTCATTAAAAAAATACAATTTAAATACATCACAAACACTCATCTTGTCTTGCTCTCCCTGAACTCTGTGTATTCTGGCTCAAGACAGTTAGGGTATGTCGAAAAACTCCAATCGTATTTTCTCCCTCAACTTCAAAAATCATTTCAGAATCATCCTACATCGCTGCAGAAGTACCGACCCAGTCTTTGCAAAGTGAACATGCAAAGAAGATCAAACACCCTGAACCAAAAAGGTAAAACAGCGATATAGGATGATTTTGAAGTTGAGGGAGAACATGAGATGGGAATTTTTCGACATACCCTAACTGTCATGACCCGGAACAAAAACAGTTCAAGCAAAGCAAGACAAGACGAGCATTTGACATTAAAAAGTATATAAATTGTATTATTTTTATGAAAATAACCAATCGTTTTGCTAGATAAGACCCTTCTTCCTCAGCTGGCATTGTTTACAACCGCATTTGGGATCGCTTGAAGCCGTATTTAAACTGCGTTTTGGAAGTTCAAACTCGGGGCACCATAAAAGTCCATTATATGGAGAAAAATGCTGAAATGTTTTCCTCAAAAAACATAATTTCTTTATGACTGACGAAAGAAAGACATGAACATCTTGGATGACAAGGGGGTGAGTACATCATCTGTCAATTTTTGTTCTTTAATGATTTGTGAAATATGTTCCTTATTGTTACTGAAATATTGTGTATTGAAAATATGTGTATACAGGTCAAACTGGTCACCAATTTGAATTTTTTTTCGTCTGACCCCCCCAATCACTTCCTAGAACTAAATTTTGATAGTATCAGCATTAACAGCATGGACGCTACTGCACAGAGGGATTTTGTTGGTAGGTATGAAAATGCTGCAAAAATCATCTGAGAGTATGATAATTAACTTCACATTTTACATGCAAAAAATGAAAATTCTGTCATCATTTATTGACCCTGAAGTAATATGGGTTTTTATGTGCCGTTAAAAAGAAGCCAAAACTATTACTATGATAACCAAAAAATTACCAACATTCTTCAAAATATCTTCTTTTATGGTTAATAAAGAAAGCAATTCAGATTTACATCAACATGAGGGAGAGTAAATGATCACAGAATTTTCATTTTTGATGAACGACCTGTTTAACTGAATGTGATGTATGTTTTTGGACAGCTGAGTTTCTCTTCTGGGGATCAATGTGTCTCACACACCTCAGCAAGATGGCAGAGGATCTGATTTTATACAGTACGAAGGAGTTCTCCTTCATTACTCTGACTGATGCATACAGGTGAGGACAGCACATGATTCATAATAGGAAGTGACAGTAATGATCAAAATATTTCACATTGATTGAAATTCTCTCACAGTTTTCATCAGGCTATCCATGTGCCGTTGACAAAAAAAGCTCTGGGTCAAATTCCTATCCCATTACTGTCATGCAAAACAAACAAACAAACATCAATTTCATCAAAGAATCCTGAAAAAACTAAATCACCCTGCTGAAAAATCCAGCATAAACCAGCATGGATTCCAAGCTGGTCCAGACTGGTTTATGCTGGTATAATGCTGGTACAGGTTGGTTAGTGCTGGTATAGTGTTGGTCCAGACTGGTCTATTCAATTCAATTCAATGAATAGACCAGTCTGGACCAACTGGTTTTCACGATACAAATCATTGCAAAGCAGCTCTACAAAAAATTTAAGTTCCCCTTCAGTCGTTTCACTACGACGTTACATATGGGAACTCGCTTGAGTGACCAATCACCTCTGAGCTTTATAGAAAAGGCCAATGAAATCATTCAGATTTTCGCTTCGGAGCCTCACCGCTACGAGCTATATTTCACAAAGAGTGAAGAATCCTGGACGGAGTACGCTCTCTCCCGAACCTGCGTCATCTGCGGTCTACGAGATCCTACGTAGGCATTTCCCGGTATGTCTTTCTGACCGTGCGTTACTGGGTGCGGTAGTTTCCATCACCTCCATTCATGACGGTCATGATCGCTGTCTCACTGGGCCGAGCGCACGCTGAGGCAGCGTTTGTGGATGGTTCATGCACTCATTACGAGCGTATGTCCATGGCCACGTTGAGGTCCCGCCTCTCGTTCGCGAGACGGCTCCCCTCGTCGTCTTCCCGCGGCAGTTCGTCGAGCCAGAAAGGCTTTACTGCTGCTATAGCGAGGCGCTCTGGGGACCTCCAGGGGACGGTGCAGAATGTTCCGCCGGGCAAAACCCCGCGGGCTTCCGCTCCACCGCGTGGTCCCGTGGTGATGCCCAAGCAGACCGCTCCCCCGCCTAAAAGCGGGCCGAGCATCTCCTTCGGTGCTCCCCCGGAGGAGAGGATGTCTATCTCAGCATCAGAGGGGGAACGGTCGGCAGATGAGGCGGACGTTTCGGTGGAGCAGCACCCCTCCGCGGTCGCTGCCCTGTCCGAGGCGGACGCCGAACTGTCGGCTATGCTTCTCTGGGCCGCCAAGGGGATCGGGCTGGAGGTCCCGAAGGTGCCTCCTCCCGATCCTTCGAGGCTGGACGATTGGTTTCTGGGGACGAGGTCATCGGTTGGTCAAGGTGTGGCGGGCCCCTTATTTGGCTCGTTCGCACTCGGCCTCCTCAGCCCTCGCTACCCTTGATGGCGGGGCGGCCAAGGGTTACGCGGGGGTCCCACAGGTTGAGCGTACGGTTGCGGAGCACTTATGCCCGCAAGACGCCGCCACCTGGCGGGGCCCTCCGCGCTTCCCATCCAAAGCCTGTAGGCTCTCGTTGGCTCTTACCGGCAGAGCCTACTGTGCTGCGGCCCAGGCCGCCACCGCCCTGCACGCCATGGCCACCCTGCAGGTGTACCAGGCCAAGGCGCTAAAACAGCTGCACAAGGGTAGTCCTGACCAAGAGGTGATGCATGAGCTGCGTGCGGCGACTGACTTCGCCCTCCGGGCGACCAAAGTCACGGCGCGGTCCCTTGGTCAGGTGATGTCCACGCTCGTGGTCCAGGAACGCCATCTCTGGCTGAACCTGCCGCAGATGGCAGATGTTGACAAAGCACGCTTTCTCGACGCTCCCGTCTCCCAGGCCGGCCTTTTCAGCGACACTGTCGAGGACTTCGCCCAGCAGTTCTCGGCAGTCCAGAAGCAGACTGAGGCGATCAAACATATCTTGGCCCATCGTGAGACCCCCAGGAAGTCCCCGGGTGCCCAGCCTCAGCCTGCTCGTCGCCGAGGGCGCCCCCCTGCGGCCCCCAAGAAGCAAGAACAACCTGCTCCATCTCCGGCTGAGGCCCATGATGCGGCCCTCGCCACCAGACGTCATGGCCGCCGCAGGGGAGCGGCGCCGCCCGCTGCTCAGGGGTCAGCCACCAAGACCCGCAGATCTGCGCAGCGCCCCTGACACGGGCAGCCCGGAGATGGTGGAAGCTGCTCTTCGGGGGACGATAACATCTGTGCCCCCACTCCCGGAGGAGGGCCGGGACCTTCTGTGTGTTCAGCCGCCGTCGACCTACTGGTCGGCGGTACCCACCCACTCACAGAAAGAGCCATTTTCCACATCTCTGGGCCAAGTGCCCCGGGATCTGTTCCTGAGTGACGATATGCCTTCTCGGGTTCGGACTCGGAGCCCACATTCGCCAGCACAGGAACCTGGGAAGAAGGTAGGTGCTGCCCAATGCAGCCAGACTTTTCTCCAGGACGTTTATCCTTCTGGGATCAGTCCCCTTCCCCTTCCTGCAGGCTGCCCCACCGCGGTCACGTCGGTCAACGCTCCGTTGATCCCACTTGCGGCCAGGCTGGGGGCCTGGCTAGAGCTTCCCAGCCCGTCCCGGTGGCTGATCCGGACGGTACGTCTCGGCTATGCGATACAGTTCGCCAGGCGTCCGCCCAAGTTCAGGGGCGTCCTTTTCACTTCTGTCCGCTTGGACACGGATGCCTCTGTCCTGTGTGCGGAGATTGCTGTCTTACTGGCGAAGGACGCAATCGAGCCTGTCCCTCCAGCCGAGATGAAGTCGGGGTTTTACAGCCCCTACTTCATCGTGCCCAAGAAGAGTGGTGGGTTACGACCAATCCTGGATCTTCGAGTTTTGAATCGGTCCCTTCTCAGGCTGCCGTTCAAAATGCTCACCTCGAAACGCATTCTTTCTTGCATTCGACACCAGGATTGGTTTGCAGCCATAGACCTGAAGGACGCCTACTTTCACGTCTCGATATTGCCTCGACACAGACCCTTCCTACGGTTTGCCTTCGAGGGTCGAGCGTATCAGTACAAGGTGCTCCCATTTGGCCTGTCCCTGTCTCCCCGCGTCTTTACGAAGGTCGCGGAGGGCGCCCTGACCCCCCTATGGCGGAAGGGCGTCCGCATCCTCAACTATCTCGACGACTGGCTCATTATAGCTCACTCGCGAGATTTGTTGTGCGAACACAGGGACCTGGTGCTCCGGCACCTCAGCCATCTGGGCCTTCGGGTCAACCGAGAGAAGAGCAAACTCTCCCCAGTGCAGAGGATCTCTTTTCTCTGCATGGAGCTGGACTCGGTCAACATGACAGCCTGCCTCACCAACGAGCGCATGCAGTCAGTGCTGAACTGTCTGAAACTTTTCAGACACAAGACAGCGGTCCCTCTCAAAACTTTTCAGAGGCTCCTGGGGCATATGGCAGCCGCAGCTGCAGTAACGCCGCTCGGCCTGCTTCATATGAGACCGCTTCAGCGCTGGCTACACGATCGAGTCCCGAGATGGGCATGGCACCGTGGCACACTCCGGATTGGCGTTTCCCCGCAGTGTCGCCGCTTATTCAGCCCGTGGTCAGATCCTGCCTTCCTACGGGCCGGAGTCCCCTTAGGACAGGTCTCCAGGCATGTTGTGGTCCACACGGATGCCTCCACCACGGGTTGGGGTGCTGTATGCAACGGGCAAGCAGCCTCGGGCTCCTGGACGGGACCTCGACTGCTTTGGCACATCAATTGGCCGGAGTTGCTAGCCGTGCTTCTCGCGCTGCGTCGCATTCTTCCGATGCTCCACCACAAGCACGTGCTTGTCCGCACAGACAACACTGCGACTGTAGCGTACATCAACCGTCAAGGTGGTCTACGCTCCCGTCGTATGTCGCAACTCGCCCACCATCTGCTCCTGTGTAGTCAGACGTGGCTGAAATCGCTGCGCGCCATTCACATACCAGGGGAGCTCAACCGTGCAGCCGATCAGCTCTCACAGCAGCCCACCCACCCTGAAGAATGGCGACTCCACCCCCAGACAGTCCAGCTGATTTGGAGTCGATTCGGAGAGGCCCAGATAGATCTGTTTGCCTCCCCAGAATCCTCCCACTGCCAGCTTTATTACTCCCTCAGTGAGGCTCCCCTCGGCAGGGACGCACTGGCACACAGCTGGCCTCCGGGGCCCAAGTACGCCTTTCCCCCAGTGAGCGTCCTTGCACATCATGATCAGGGAGGATGGGGAGCAGGTTCTGCTGGTTGCGCCGTACTGGCCCACCCAGACCTGGTTTGTCGACCTCACGCTGCTCGCGACAGCCCCTCCCTGGAAGATCCCCTTGAGGAAGGACCTTCTTTCTCAGGGGATGGGCACAATCTGGCACCCGCGTCCCGATCTATGGAACCTGCATGTGTGGCTTCTGGACGGGACACGGTAGACCTCTCCGGCCTTCCACAGGCCGTGATAGAAACTATCACTCAGTCTAGAGCTCCTTCTATGAGGCAGGCCTATGCTCTGAGGTGGGGTCTCTTTGTTGACTGGTGTGCCTCCCGTGGGGAGGACCCACAGAGATGTCCGATTGCAGTGGTGCTTTCCTTTCTGCAAGAGAAGTTGGAGCGTAGGCTTAGGCGTAACGTGGCCTTAGGGTTGTGGCCTTTTCCATGGGTCTGTTCCCATATGTAACGTCGTAGTGAAACGACTGAAGGGGAACTTCTAAGTTACGTACATAACCCTCGTTCCCTGAAGGAGGGAACGGAGACGTTACATCCCCTGCCACAACCCTAGGCTGCGCTGACGCCGGGCTGCGGCTCGGCTCCTCAGCAAAAACCTGAATGAGTGGATGCACGCCGCCATCTTATATACCCGTATGTACGGGGGAGTGGCGTTGCGTGCAAACTCCACTCGCCAATTTCATTGGCCTTTTCTATAAAGCTCAGAGGTGAGTGGTCACTCAAGCGAGTTCCCATATGTAACGTCTCCGTTCCCTCCTTCAGGGAACGAGGGTTACGTACGTAACCTAGACGTTTTTACAATATATTTAGTAGTGTCTTACTAGTGGTGACATATGGCAGAGATGAATGGGTAATATGATCATATTTTCTTGACCTGGTAAGGACTCTAGCAGCTGCATTTTGGACAACCTGTAGCTTGCTAATTGAAGATGCAGGACAACCACCTAGCAGTGCATTACAATAGTCCAGTCTAGAGGTCAGGAATGCATGAACTAGCTTTTCTGCATCAGAAGCACGTAACATATTTTGTAGCTTGGCAATGTTTCTAAGATGGAAGAATGCTGTTTTTGCAATGTGAGAAGTATGCTGTCTAATATAACACCCAAGTTTTTGACTGTAGAGGAAGTAACAGTACATCCGTCTAATTGCAAATTGTAATCCAAGAGATTCTGTTTATGGTCTTTTGGTCAAATAAGTAAAATCTCTGTCTTCTCTGAATTTAATAGGATAAAATTATTGGTCATCCAAACTTTTACATTTTTAACACACTCTGTTAACTTCGATAATTTAGAAATTTCATCTGGTCATGGTAAGATATAGAGTTGAGTATCATCAGCATAACAATGGAAACTAATCCTGTGTTTTCTAATAATATTACCAAGGGGCAGCACGTATATTGAAAATAGCAGAGGGCCTAGGACAGATCCTTGTGGCACTCCATATTTTACTGGTGATAACTGAGATGACTCCCCATTTAAATAAACAAAGTGGTAGCGATCGGACAGGTAGGATTTAAACCATCTTAAAGCCTGCCCTTGAATACCCGCATAGTTTTGTAGTCATTCTATGAGTATGTCATGATCTGTAGTGTCGAACGCAGTACTAAGATCAAGTAAAACTAGCAATAAGATGCAGCCTTGGTCTGACGCAAGAAGCAAGTTTATGCTGGTTAGTGCTGATATAGTGTTGGTCCAGGCTGTTTTATGCTGGTTAATGCTGGTATAGTGCTGGTCCAGGGTGATTTATACTAGTATAGTGGTGGTCTAGCTGATGGACCAGCATATTCATGCTGTTCTCAAGCAAAATGGTTCTGGTGATGCTGGTTCACCAGCATGGTCTTGCAGGGTTTAGTATCAGTAGGCCAGCTGTCTGTATGCAAGCAGTGTTTAGGGGACAAACATAGTTTTTGATTGCATATTTCTCTGTTTCACACATTAATGATGCAAAGTAAAAACAATATAAGGTTAAAACATATAATTTATTAAATTATATGATAACTTTTTAATTTCTTTTGCTTCCTTCACTGAAAGTAAAATTGCTTTAGTAGTGATTACATTATTAATAATATCACTTGTAACTGGTAAAATGTTTCAAAGGGAATGGTCTCCTGTACACTGCATAACAAAAACATTTAGAGATATGAAAATTATTAAACGTTTACTGAATTCAACCGAAGTCAATGACCAACTGCCCAACTAAGGGGGAACACTTATCACCATAGTGGTGACATACTTCAGTAACCTTTACACATGTACCATATGAAAGAAATAAGGCCAAACTTGTTTGCAATAAGTGAAAAAGGTAATGCTGTTTTTGGAGTTGTTTAATCATCCTCTGGTGAAATATTAATTTCATATATGGCTGTGTGGCTGTAAGTCAGTTATAGTTGTTGTGTTTCTGCTCATCTCTTCACTTTCTTCTGTGATTCTGTGTTTCTTCTAGGTGTAATCACTAATGCTCAGTCGTCACTTGTAGAGTGAATCTACTTTATTTCACTAAATATAACACTGATTCAGTGTTACTTTTAGGACCATATGAAAACTGAGCAGTGTTTGTTTAACACTGGGGATTTTAGTGTGTAAACATGTAACCAGCAACATGTGTTTTTCTTCATTAAATAACTTTAATTAAATTCATTTGGAAAATTGTCTTTGTGTTTACAAACACACACTAAGACATGTGATATGTAACACATGCAAGTTTTGTAGTGGTCTTGCTGAGATCATACCAGCACCCAATAGACAACAAATGCTGGTCCACCAGCACACCAGCATCCCAAGCTGCTCCCAGCATACAAAACATACCTTATGCTGGTTCACCAGCACACCTGCTTACCGTGCTGGGGACCAGCAACCAGCATCCCATGCTGGGATCCAGCAAACCAGTAACCAGCATCCAATTCTGGTCCCAGCATGCAAAACATACCTTATGCTGGTGACCAGCAATGCTGGATTTTTCAGCAGGGCATTGAATGATTTCCACTAAAATATTAACCTTCACAACTAGAGGTCGACCGATGTATCGGTTTTGCCGATTAATTGGCACCGATAGTTGATTGGCGGAACTATCGGTTATTGGCAAAAATCCATGCCGATACTTTTTTTCTGGGTTGGGTCCATTGCTGGAGCAGCTGAGAAGGTCATCATTATACAGAAAAGTCCCTATAGTCTTTGTTATACAGTATGAGAGTGGCCTCTAGTGACAGAAATCAATGACAGCAAGTGCCGTTTGTTTAGATGCGTGACTGCGCGCTGCACAGAGCCGGACACTTCAAAGGCGGATTTAAAACATCAACAACAAAACGGTGTGTACAGTATACTGTAGTGCATGTTTTCATGTCATTACTAAGCAATGAATTTGTTGACTAGATGCTGCATTAGTGGAGAAAGGACAGCAGTATACTTTTGCCCGTTTGGTGATCAAATAAAGTCTTGTAGCCACCCGAATTGAACGCAACGCATCCAGTGTGTGTGATACCGGATAGCTGCGAGTTCTTCTAGATGCTGCGTTGCATTTTTACCCATTGTTTTATAATAGAATATAATGTTCTAGAATAGAAGCAGTTAAATTGTGAAAGTACACAATATCCATATGTATGCAATTTCAAGACTGTGGCTTTTGTGTAGATATTTAAAGATGGCCATCTTTAGCTTGATTGTTGATGTAATGGCAACACTTTACAATATGAGTCCATTTGTAACATTAAGACTGATAAAAGCTGTAGAATAGAAGTATTTTTCCTTGTTAAAGTGTGATTAATCGGTATCGGCCAGTTTGGTCCAACCTAGTTATCGGTATCGGTAAAATCAATATCGGTCGACCTCTATTCACAACTGTTTTCATCATTGATAATAATTAAAAATGTTTCTTGAGCAGCAAATCAGCATGTTAGAATGATTTCTAAAGGATCATGTGACACTGAAGACTGAAGTTAATGGCTGCTAAAAATTCAGCTTTGCTATCACAGGAATAAAATACATTTTTAAATATATTAACACAGAAAACAGTTATTGTAAATTGTAATAATATTTCACAATTTTGCTGTTTTTACTGTATTTTTAATCCAATAAATGAAGCCTTGATGTACATAAGAGTGGTTTGAACTCTAGAGGGCCTCATAATACGTCATAAAGTCACAGCAGACAAATCATTAATTCAAAGCCCTTGGGTTAACAGCATTTTTTCTTACATTACTACCATGTTCTGCATTATATTCACACCGCTTGTCACGCACGCACATTTCCATCGTAAAACTACTGGAGCTGCTGGCTTGAGCTTTAGGCAGATTTGCAAATTACGTCATTCAAATGACTTCTATAGTACAGTTGCCAAGAAATGTCCACATTGAACTGAGTACACATGTACCTGCTTACGTCATCACACGTTCTCCATTGTTAAAACACATAAATGTTTAATACTATAATTCTTTATGGTCTGTGAAATGTTCTGCCTGTTAACATTAACTTGTTTATCTTTATTAACTACAAACTGGTTGTTGCAGAGCTGGTACTGACCTTAGTTAAATAGTAAATGTTTAGTTAGCAATAACTGTTCCCTATTTATTAACAACCATCGGAAAAGCTGACTATCTGCCACGGAGTGCAGAATTCAGTGTGTTGTCTTAACTGGTGGATGACACTCAACACAGTAGCCTCGAGACACAGATACTGTGAACACGAGCTGGCTGATGTATACTGTGGGATTCAATCCACTTCTGCTTTGTATGTTGCCTAGTGTGAGTTGTTAATCAAAGCTGTTGTGTTTATGTTTGTGAGAGCAGCACTGGGAGCAGTTTAATGCCTCAGAAGAAGAACGCAGACAGCCTGGAGCTCATCCGCAGCAAAGCAGGACGAGTGTTTGGCAGAGTAAGATAAAGCACCGAGTAATGAAGCCAACCCGAGACACCAATACTGGCCTACAAAGATACTTGCGTAATTTAAATAATCAGCCTTATGATTAAGGTCAATCTATGGGAAATGTCAATTTAATGCTATACAATATTATAGTTATCAGTTATTGGGTAATGACTATTTAATAGTGCATGTTTATTTCTTCTGTTTTTAAGTTTAGATCATCTTTAGTTTAAATTGACTTTAGTTTTGAATGTTTTATTTTTAATTTATTTATACAAAATAGTGTAGTGTTTTAATATCGTCTATTTATCGGTTATCGGTTTTATTTAAATTGTTCAAAATAATAAAATTTTCATAGTATTAAAAATTATATTTTAAATATTATTTAAT
The DNA here is from genome assembly GCF_022985175.1 of Labeo rohita. Taxonomy (NCBI): domain Eukaryota; kingdom Metazoa; phylum Chordata; class Actinopteri; order Cypriniformes; family Cyprinidae; genus Labeo; species Labeo rohita. The sequence goes on along the minus strand of NC_066889.1, from coordinate 10,656,854 downwards.
AGAATTAATACGAACATACTCAATAGATAAAATAGTATAATATTTTAATATTGCTTATTATTGTTTATTGGCCATAAGATAAAAATATTTATCATCCCTAGATTGTTAAAGAAAAGTTATAATATTAAGAGGAAAATAATATTTGAAATATTTTAAAATAAAATTAGCAACATATTTATTTATTTAGACAAAATAATATATTTTAATATTTTCTATTTATTGGTTATCAGTTTTATTTAAAAAAATATATATAATAATAAAATAGTAAAAAGATTTTAAAGATTTAAAATAACAACAATAATAATAACCAAGTATTAAACATAACATAATATTTTAAATGTTATTTAATAAAATTAATACAAATTAACATACTAAACAGAAAAAAAAAACATTTATTGGTTATTGGTCATAACATGAAAATATTTATCTTAAATATTATCTTACTGGCTAGAATTTTCTAAAAAAATATTATAATATTAAAAGTAAAATAATATGTTAAATATTATTCATTAATATTTAACAAACAGTTAATTTATTTAGACAAAATAGTATAATATTTTAGTATTGTCTGTTTATTGGTTATCAGTTTTATTTAAATTAAAACAAGATTTTAAATAATAATAATATTAATAATATCACACTATTAAGAATAAAATAATATAAAAAAATATTTAATACAATTAATTAATAAATCAGTTAATAAATTGACATACTAACAGACAAAATAATATATTTTAATATTGCCCATTTATTGGTTATTGGCCATAACATGGATATATTTATCTGCGTACTGGCCAGAATTTTCATCCATTCCTAGATTAATTATAAAGAAAAAAAATTACAAATATTTAAAATAATATTTTAAATATTTTATAAAATTGAACAACAACAACAAAAAACTAGAAAAAACAGTATAATATTTTAATATATCGGTTTTATATAAAATGAAAAAAGATTTAAAAGAAGATTTAAAATAATAATAATAGTAATAAAAATAATTTGAAATAAAAATAATATTTTTTTATTAATAATTATTTATATTTAATACAACAAATACAATTTTACATACTTAACAAACAAGTAGTATAATACTTTAATGTCACCGTAGCATTAAAAAGTAAAGTGTTCGCTTATTGACCAGAATTTTCATATGAGTGCATACCTAGATTAATTTTAAGGAAAATAATATGACAAAAATGTACTTTTTATTTATTTATTTATATTTTTATATTTATTAATATAAACACCATACTTAATCATACTGCACAAAGGTAAGATAGGGTAAGATAACAATTTTTACATCAAAAACCTTCAGGCTTTGTCTAATTTAAAATTCATTGTAATACAGTGTGCAGGGTTTCTAATGACTCTCAAGGGCCTACCCAGCTCATACAACAAAGACCTACAGGTATGTCCATGACAGACAGAAAATATGATTATTTTATAGCATTTTAAGCATTTTCTGAATATATGTTTTGTCACTGCAGGAGGATAAGGAGGCCATGTTCGACACATTCGATACAGTACAAGCTGTGCTGCAGGTGGCAATAGGCGTCATTTCAACTCTAAAGGTGAAAAACAGGTTATAACACAACAATAGATTATAAAACTTCAGTTAAATAGTAAGTGGGTGAAGTGCAGAAAGAGACGCAGACGTGTTTGAGCATGCTGCTATTCATTGTTAGTCTAAAATGTGAGCAATTTAAGTAATTGTTGTTTAATTTCTTTTATTTATTGGCGAGTGCTAGATCTTAAGCACTTGTACTTTTCCGTTCCTCAGGTCAACAAAGTAGTGATGGAAGGGGCCCTCAGCCCAGATATGCTGGCCACTGATCTTGCTTACCATCTGGTCAGAAAAGGAGTAAGTCCATCAGCATGCAGTTTTAAGATTTTGCCTGTCTGTAGAGCTGAATGAAATCTGATATATATACATATATATCAAAGATGCCTTTCAGAGAGGCCCACGGTTGTGCTGGGAAAGCTGTTTATATTGCTGAAAGTAAAAACATCCATCTGTCCCGACTCACTGTAGAGGACCTTCAAACAGTCAGGTAGGCAATCACATTCAAACTAAAAGCACATGTAACAGTATATGAAATAGTTGTTTTTTTATTCATTATTTTGTTTCTTTATCTCAAGCCCTTTGTTTGACAAGGACGTGCGTTCAGTGTGGGACTACAACAAAAGTGTTGAACAGTACAGCGCCCCCGGTGGCACAGCCAGGTCTAGCGTCACAGCACAAATTGAGCACTTTAGAACCTGGTTACAGGCGCAAAAACAGAAACCGTAGTCTAGTTTCTACAAAGGTCAGTAGTAGGTGCTCTTTCACAGATGAATTTGGCATGTAATGCCTGCATGTTACATACAAGTAAGCTTAGAGTGATTCAAAATGAAGGTCTTTATGATTTTTATTATGACAAACAACATGTACAATAAAATATAGTTGCAACTAAATAAAGAATTTGTGTAGTCACTTCATTTTTAACTTTTATTAACACCTTTGGAACATTAATTATGTACAATTTACACTCCACATGCCCTGCTTATGTACACAATTTGTTTTACATGTTTGTGTGAAGTTCATCAAATCACAGCCATATGAAACACTCTATTTACAGACAGATAAACATCAGAACATTTTACAAATTGCCATTTCCAGGCTTGGTAAATCATGAAAATGTTATTAAAATGTTGTAAGCAATGGAAAAGTCATTGAAATGTACATGAAATCATTTAAATGGAAGATCAGAAAGCTTCAAGTGAGCCACATTCAAATCCCAAGATGTTTATACACAAGTATAATTATTGGTACGATGACATATAAATGGAAATCCTTCCCAGCAGATATCTATAAAATTATTTTAAAACACTTTAAATCCAGTAATCGTGAACAACCAAAAAAAAGTAATGGAATTGGATGGGAATACTGAAATGATCAAAGCCAGATAAAGCTGCCAGGACTGAAGGAGAATATCTGAAGACATGAAAAGAGCTACCATCGCTGTTGAAAAATCCAGCATATGCTGGTTAGGTATGTTTTGAAGCATAGCTGCTAGTTTAAAAAAGTTCACAAAACTTTACAGATAATTTACTCACCCCCTTGTCATCCAACATGTTCATGTCTTTCTTCAGTCATAAAGAAATTATGTTTTTTGAGGAAAACATTTCAGGAATTATCTCCATATAGTGGACTTCAATGCTGCCCCCAAGTTTGAACTTCCAAAATGCAGTTTAAATGTAGTTTCAAATGGCTCTAAACGATCCAAGCCGAGAAAGAAGTCAAAAATCGTCCTACATTGCTGTTTTATGTTTCTTTTGTAAAGTGTTTTTGATCTTCTTCGCATGTTCACTTTGTTAACACTGGGTCGGTATTTTTGCAGCGATGTAGGACGATTTTGAAGTTAGGGAAGAAAACGAGATGGGAGTTTTTTGGCATACCCTAACTGTATTGACCGTATTAAACCGGGAAAAAACTGAGTTCACACAGATTTAGACAAGACGAGCTTTTGAGGTTAAAAAGTATATAAATTGGTCATTTTCTAACAAATTGACAATCGTTTTGCTAGATAAGACCCTTCTTCCTTCACTGGGATCGTTTAGGGCCATTTGAATCTGCATTTAAACTGCATTTTGGAAGTTCAAACTTGGGGGCACCATTGAAGTCCACTATATGGAGAACATTACTGAAATTTTTTCCTCAAGAAACATAATTTCTTATCGACTAAAAAAAGAGAGACACAAACATCTTGGATGTCAAGGGGCTCAGTAAATTATCTGTTCATTTTTGTTCTGGAAGTGAACTTCTCCTTTAAGCTGGTCCTAAGCTGGTCCTGAGCAGGAGCTAGTTGCTTAGGACCAGCATATGATCAGCTAAGAACCAGCTTAAACCAGCTCAAACCAGCAGCCATGCTTCAAAACATACCTAACCAGCATATGGGTCGTTCTATAATTAGGGGTACATTTAGAATTTGACAATGTAAAGAAAAAAGTTTTCCTTTTTCCCAAAAATGACCTTATATAACTGCTTTAAAACAATCTATATTGTATAAAGTTCTGTATAAATAAATATGATCTGTAGGAATATGTGCATAAAATACCATCTATGTTTAATACTGTCCACCATGTTACCTTTACTGGGTAACACAGTTGACAGGTAACTTAGTTGACATTTTTTAGTGTCTTGGGCCTATACTCGACACGAAAGCCTAGAACTACTAAGCATATGGTATGTTTTGAAATATATTTTAAGTTTTAGTTAAATTGTCTTGTTAAAGTTTGCAGCAATTATATTTGGTTGACACTGCTGACAGTAAATGAATCCACTCTTGACACAGGTTTGCTAGTTTAACCAATATTAGGGGAAAGAGAGAGAGCTTATAGTGTTTTATCCATGTGCTTCTAGACGAAATATCATCATACTGCAAATTATGCGAGAATGGGACAAACCATTCCTTTTTGAGGGGGGGTTTCTAGCGGTACTACTTTCTAGTAGTTGACAATGTTTTCAGATACAAATAAAACAAGTTATATCACAATAAACACTTATTATTTTTGAGTGCACACCCTAATGTCTTGATAACCTAATCTAACTGAAGGCAAAACTATGAAATTAATTTATATTTGAGGTAATTTTCATGCTTAAATGCAGAGTAGAATGAGCAACTTTACAAAATCGGACAGTTGAATACCAGCGTTGTATGTGATATGAACATCATTTTTGAACAAAATATATGACTTTTTCAACATATAATAGTGTGACTGAGAAAAATATTGATGATTAAAAATATACTTCATGGACATGAGATGTACAATTATAGAATGACCCATATGCTGTTTTTTCAACAGGGAGTGAGACAATTAATAGTTTTGAACAGAAAATAACTAAGAAACCTCTTCTCCATTGTCAAGTTTCACCGCTTTAGCAAAGTGGCAGAGATCTTTTCCAGCACCTTCAGTTCAGAGCTTGAAAGATTGATTAGGTATACTTTTTTTCTGGAAATTCAATATGGAACATTCTGTGTTAAAAGAGACATTGTCTCTACCATTCAATTCAAACACCTTTGTTGTCCAAAAACACAAAAGAGGCACAGAAACAGGGTGATTAGATTGGGCAGGACACACAGACCCTGAGCTGGCACAGATGTGTACACAACTCGTCCATTCAGATTCTGCACAGGACGGAATATTCCAGTCATCGGTTTTCCTGTTCCGAATAACAGCTGTTTGTCCACTGACATCAGCTAAAGCAGGAAATGAAAGATGGCCAAAAGGATCAGTATGTGTGAAGTAAAATCTGCCTTTTCTTAATCATATAGCTACTACAGGTAAAAATGGTTTAGCTACTTGATTAATCACAGTGCATTAAGATAATTGTTTTGTTTTCTGAAAGTTTCTGAAATATTATGTTTAAAGGGATAGTTCACCCAAAAATGAAATTCTGTCATTAATTGCTAACCCTCATGTCATTCCAAACCTGTAAGACCTTTGTTCATCTTTGGAACACAAATTAAGATATTTTTGATGAAATCCGAGACCTCTGACCCTCCATAAACAGCAAGGGTACTACTACGGTCAAGGCACAGAAATGTAGTAAGGACATTGTTAAAATAGTCCATGTGACATCAGTGGTTCAACCGCAGTTTTACAAAGCTACAAGAATACTTTTTGTGCGCAAAGAAAAAAACGACTTTATTAAAGCACACACATTCATCATTAAACTAGAGGAGAAGAACTGTTGAATAAAGTTGATTTTTTTTTTTTTTATCTTCGCACACAAGAAGTATTCTTGTAGCTTTGTCAAATTACAGTTGTACTACTGATGTCACATGGACTGTTTTACCAATGTCCCTACTGCGTTTCTGTGCCTTACCCTTGCTGTCTGTGCAGGGTCAGAAAGCTCTCGGATTTGTGTTCTGAAGATGAACTAAGGTCCTACAGGTTTGGAACGACATGAGGGTTAGTAATTAATAATAGAATTTTCATTTTTGGGTGAACTATCCCTTTAAACGATCCATTATCTAATTAAATATGCACTGATTTCCACATTGGATAAAGTCAGGCTCAAAATTCTTATTTCATTGAGCTAAATGCTTTTGCGGAGAGGATTTTAGATATCTCTTTTTACCAGACCATAAACCAGAAAATGCTTTTATATAAATCAAGCAACTACATAAACAAACCTCTCAGTAAAAACCTTCAGAATATAGATAGGAATAGGAAAGTTTAATATAAGTTATACATTATTTTGACTTATTTTGAGAAAACAAGCTTTAAAGGATTAGTTCAATTCCAGAATAAAAAATTCCTGATCATTTACTCACTCCCATGTCATCTAAGATGTCTTTCTTCCTTCAGTCAAAAAGAAACTGAGGTTTTTGAGAAAAAACATTCCAGAGTTTTTCTCCATATAGTGGACTTTAATGGGAATCAGCAGGATGAACGTTCAAAATGAAGTTTCAATGCAGCTTCAAAGGGCTCTAAATGACCCCGGGCGAGGAATAAGGGTCTTATCTAGCGAAAATCGTTTTCTAAAAAAAACACAAATTTAACCGCAAATGCTCACCTTGCACTAGCTCGACTTCACAGATTACGTCGTCAAAAAGCAAACGTGCAAAGAAAGTCAAACGCTTTAAAACGACGATGTCGGACGATTTTAAAGTTGGAGGAAAAAATGAGATGGAGTTTTTCGCCCTACCCTACCCTAAGTACACAGAGGTACTAACCATTCGTGACCTTTCCAATATGATTGAATTCGAGCTAGTCCAAGATGAGCATTTGTAGTTAAAAAGTATATACATTTTTTTTTTTTTTTAGAAAATGACTGATCGTTTCACTAGATAACACTCTTATTCCTCGGCTGACATCGTGTTGAGCTCTTTGAAGCTGCATTGAAACTGCAATTTGGACCTTCAATCCGTTGATCCCCACTGAAGTCCACTATATGGAAAAAAATCAACTGAAGAAAGAAGGACATGAACATCTTCGATAACATGGTAGTAAATTATCAGGAAATTGTATTGTGAATGTTTACTTTCTACTAGTCTAAAAAAAGACTGTAGTGTTTTGCCTGAATTCTCCTGAGATACTGGTGATTGTAATCAGCGTTGACATCTAGCTCACGCGTAAAAAAAAAAAAGAAAAACTCTGTACCTGTTTTTTGCTTATGGGCAGAGTCTGTTTGAAGACTGTCCACACAACAGCCTGGTCACAGTCTGGTGTAGTCAGGGAACCCAAGTACCGATAGTAGCTTAGTTTACTGGCCTGAGGGATGATGTCGGTCAGTCTAAAGTCTTCAATTTCACTGCTGTTCCCTTTTGGTCATATTGGTTAATGTGGAACCACAATGCAAACAATTGATAAAGTAATCAAAAATAAGTAACTCAGTCTGCAAAAAATAACATGTAATCTGCAATAACTCACCTTCATATCGGACTTTTCCTAAAGCATCTATGACTCTCTCAAGGTGTTTGTTTTGCCCAGAAGTCACCTAAAGGGGGAATGGAAAAGGTCTGGTATTAATATAGGCATTAGGTTATTATCAACATGGTTAATTAAAGGAATATTTCACCTAAAACATTTAGTATGAATGAGGACTGGTGCTGTCAAACCTAAAATTATAAAAAGGTAATATAAAATGTAATAAAAGTAGTCCATCTGACACCTGAATATACTATATAACATAACAGTTGAGGCCAAAAGTTTCCATACAGCTTGCATCTGCAAAATGTTAATTATTTAACCAAAATAAGAGGGATCACACAAAATGTGTGTTATTTATTATTTAGTAAACCTGAATAAGATATTTCACATAAAATAAATGTACATATAGTCCACAAGAAAAAATAATAGTAGAATTTATAAAAATGACCTCATTCAAAAGTTTACATACACTTGATTCTTAATACTGTGTTGTTACCTGAATGATCCACAGCTGTGTTTTTTTGTTTAGTAATAGTTATTCATGAGTCCCTTGTTTGTCCTGAACAGTTAAACTGCTTTTCTTCTGAAAACCCTTCAGGTCACACAAATTTGTTGGTTTTTCAGCATTTTTGTGTATTTAAACCCTTTTCAACAATGACTGTATGATTTTAAGATCCATCTTTTCACACTGAGGACAACTGAGGGACTCAGCAAAAGCAACATGCAAAAGCTATGCAAAAGCAACTATTAAAGTAAGGTTCAAACGCTCATTGATGCTCCAGAAGGCAACACAATACATTAAGGTGGGTGAAAACTTTTGAATTTGAGGATCAGTGTAAATTTAACTTATTTTGTCTTCTGGGAAACATGTAAGTATTGTCTGTAGCTTCTGAAGGGCAGCACTAAATGAAAATAGTTCTGTTCAAATTCTGTTCAAAAGTTTTCACCCCTGGCTTATAATGCTTCGTTTTTCCTCTGAAGCATCAGTGAGCATTTGAACCTTCTGTAATAGTTGCATATGAGTCCCTCAGTTGTCCTCAGTGTGAAAAGATAGATCTTAAAATCATACAGTCATTGTTGGAAAGGGTTCAAATACACAAATATGCTGAAAAACCTAAGAATTTGTGGGACAGCAGGCAGTTTAACTGTTCAGGACAAACAAGGGACTCATGAACAACTATCACTAAACAACAAAACACAGCTGTGGATCATTCAGGTAACAACACAGTAAAGAATCAAGTGTATGTAAACTTTTGAATTTTTATAAATTCATCTATTATTTTCTCTTGTGGACTATATGTAAACGTCTTTTATGTGAACTATCTTATTCAGGGCAGTACTAAACAAAAAAAAAAAACATGCATTTTGTATAATCTCTCTTTTTATTTTATAAAATAATTAACATTTTGCAGATTCTGCAAGGTATATGTAAACTTTTGACCTCAACTGTATATATCAGGTTGAACTGAAAATTATTCGGTTCTAAAATTAATCTCCACCATCTCTGCTTGGCACATTTATGTGATGTTTGATTTGTGAATGAATGATGCTGGAAATTTTCAGTTAATGCAATTCACGAAACCAATTTGTATGACTTATTTAAGTATTAGACTCATTTGACTTCTTTTTTGGAGCTTGAAATCACTGGTCCTCATTCACGTTTACTGTATGGAAATATTTAGAGTTTTATGGAAGAATGTCAGTCATTTAATGAGGGTGAGTAACTGATGACAAAGTTTTCATTTTTGGATGAACTTAACTTAAGTTCAGAAATATAATTAAATAAATGTAATACAAAATACACAACTAGAATACTAAAAACTAAAAACAAAACAAACGAAAAACCCCAAGAACTAATAGTATCAATAACATAAAATTAAACTGTTTGGGTGAACTATCACTTTAAGAGTTTGCAATCAGATAATTTTCTCATGTTTAGGTTTAAGACATATGAAATATCACAAATGCACAAGTACCTCAAAAAAGAAGGCAAATGCTGCCACCCCTGTAGAGTCATTTAGAGCCTCTTTTAAGCTGTCATACTTTTCTTTAATGTGAACAATATGGAGCTGTGGGACAAAATGCATCATTAATACCCACTCAAATTAATTGCCTTTTTAGCATTTTATTGTCCATATATTTGTGACAGTGACAAACTCTCACCTCCATAGGAAATTGCTCTCCATCCACAGAGTGCTCTGAGCCCTGGCCGCCGTTCTCTCCCCAGTGCAGGTGGAACTGGACAGCCTTGTATGTGCCTGACAGACCTCCTCCACGGATACGCACAGATTGAGGGAGTGAGAAATAAGCTAGGAAGAAGCATGGAGCTTGTTATCATACTTAATAGTTACAATTACAAGGCAATAGAATTGAACATGAATTTTTAGGTGAAATATGTTCGGTTCGGTCTACCTGAATGTCCATGATTTTCCACACTCATATTGAACAATTTCTCATGGCCCTCGAAGATAAAATTGGTCAGTTTTGGGTCATGCTTCACTTTGCCTGTGACAATGTTGATGGGGGATTGTCTCTGACCTCCACAATTAGGAAAATTATTCTTCCACTCTGAAGGCCCTGGATGACACAATTGAAAAACGGCATAAACATTCAACTATATGAAAAACTGTGAACAAGGACTTTGCTTTGGTGATGACTATGCAAAAAGCTGAGAGGTTGAGTTCAGGTAGAGACTATCTTGTGTGTTTGTTCTCACCTCTACATGTGTCGTGACAGGACAACTGACTCTGGTAGCACCACTCACCTGAAACAGAGAAAACAACCTGATGCAACTGGTTCCATGGACCACTACTGGAAAGTATTCAGATCCGTGACTTGGAGCCAAGGTTCAGAGTGGTCTTGAGAACCAGTTATGATGGTGGTCATTAACTAACAAATTTGTTTATTTTGCGGCCATATAAAGCCATGCTTTGATTCACAAAGTTTTTCCTGATAATCAGTGAGCCATCTAACTGAGTCCCCCTCCTGATCACCAGGTTTGATTGAGTTCAGAACATGTGCTTGAATGCAAGGGCACATTACCCATAGTCCACCTGTGTACTTTCATCCCATTCAGCTTAGTTTGCACAAAAAGAAAAATTCATCATTTACTCACCCTCATGTTGTTCCAACCTGTATGACTTTATTCTTTCATGAAACACAAAAGTCAACAGGGACAAAAGCTGTCATTTATTTGGACCCCACTGACTTTCATTGTAAGGACAAAAACACTATAGAAGTATTTTTTTTACATATCTTCTTTTCTCCCCAAATAAAATAATTTTATAAGTTGTAAACAATACAAAGATTACTGGAGTAAATACTATTTCAGTCATTATTCAGAATTTCATGTTTAAATGTGTTAATTGCAGTTTCTTTGTTATTAATTGACAAGTTTGCTAACAATTTCTAGTAAAAAAAAATGTGTCTACACCAGTTTTTCTTTCAGTGTACAGGTTTAGAACAACATAACAGTGAACAAATGATAAAACAACTAATTTTTCGTTCAAACTATCTCCTTTAAAGCTAAGTAATGTTAAAAATAAAACTGAACTGTTGCATGTAGAATGTGATGTTATTGTCATCACATACAAAAAAGAAAAGGTGCACTGAAGCTGATGTTATGGGCACATGCTTGTACATGTATTACATCTGCATCTGTCTTGTAAGTATGACACATGTAAAAGAAGACGGTGAACTTGAGGAGGTCAGACAATATGAACGACATGCACAAGGTGACCCTCAGTTAAAAAATAACCTGTCTGGATTCAATAACTCAAGATACACAGTGTTACAGGCTAGATTAACCAATGACAAAGCAAAATCACTGACTGTCTGTAAAAATGTGCTGCAAAACATTGCAACTTGAACTTGACATGTGCAAGCATCATATTGAAGTCTCTCATTCACAAAAGGTTTGATTTGATCTGGTAGTTTAATTAAACAGTACACCTAAAAAAATACAATGCACAAAAGTATCCCTTCCCAAAATACACACTTATAGATTTTGGATCTCCCTCTGCTTTTTGGATCATAAATGCTTTTGCACAAACCACCCCGACTTTTAAAAATGTTCTGACACCTCTGGTTTTGCACTGTTAGAGCAAGGGCTCATTCTAATACAAGAGGGGAAACATAATGCTGTACTTGGTGTATTCAAGTTCAGAACATACAGAGGTCGTGTAGATAAGACACAGAGAAATTAATTATTTTGAAAGAGTTTAAGAATGCAAGAACTGCATTCCATGTAAAGGACAAGGATCAGGAGAATGCCAGACTGTAAATTGACTAAAATTGTACCAGACGGCTGGTAGAAGTGTTTATGCATAGGTACTGCTGATTATTGTGTTGTACCAACAATACAAACACTTTTTAATTCACTTTTTAATTTAACACTTAACTGCGCTGTGATGCAATCTCAAATCAGTAGCTTTTAGTCAGTAGACAGGTGTCAGGACCTTTATGCCACCATAATTATGCACATTAACACCATTCTCAACAATAGGCTATATGCCTTTGTTTTTAAAATTAGTTATTTTGTTAATAACGTTTGGATATGATGTGTAAGCTTGCACTGTGGAGCCCAAGATTCCATTCTTTTTTGGATTAGTAGCCTAAATAAAAGTCGACTCTGTTGTTTATGGGTCATTAATAGATGTTAACAAGCTACATTCACAATTCAAAAGTATGCAATTATTTGGCGGTGTTACTGTATTAAGCTACACTTTACCCACGTCATTTTCACGGGGTCATGCCTGCTCACTGTTCCGCGCAGCGCACTCAGACTTCTCGTTGAATATGAACTTTTTTTCCGAGCAGCCCCAGGTGCTAAACTTAGCCATTCTCTTTTACTTTTGCTGCTAGAACTGTCTATTCGCTTATGGGAAACGTCAGTTCTCCTGATAGAAGCAACAATGGCGAAGGTTAAGGTTATTTAGCGACGTACAGGTATGAATCACAACATAAAGTGCGCTCCGACTCCTTATATACGGATATACAGTTGCGATATTTTAAACAATACTACTGTACATTAATACTACTGTACCATATAATGTCATTTATATCTTTTCATAGCCAACCGATTTCCAATTTTAGTTTGATTATTATGATTTCGTTTTTAGCATTTTTACAGAATCATAAAGAACCAATTTTTGTTAAATATTAGTTTTTTTATTTTTTATTATTATTATTATTTTTTTAAATACAATTGATAATAAAATGTAGTATTAATTTAAATAACAAAAGTATGTTACACATTATCATTGTGGCTCATAAATTAGAGTCAGTACTGTTTTGGTTCATTCATTGTGATGGAGACAGTTATGTGAACCTAGTAACAGCTGTGAATGATTCACTGATTCAAACCACTTCATGGGCTCACAAAAAAAACAAAACAAAAAACAAACAAACAATGGTTTGTAAGAGTCATTTGTCTGTGAATCAGACATCATTGCTTGCTCCATGTTCTTTGCGTAAACACAAGCCTGATGAAACTGAATATGGGGTGGACACATTTTTAATTTGTCTATATTTTAAACTTGTCATACATTTTTTATTTTTGTCGAATTTTGGAGCCCGAAATGTACAGTCTATTATATTTCAAATAATTGTATTGAATACAGTAAAAATACTCAAAATCAAAGTTATGAAATATTGAAGTTTTAGGGTTATATTCAGCTTTAAAAACTTTATTGAAGATCAGCTTTTTAAAAAATGCAAACCTGGGGTATTTCTAGCAATAGCCAACAATACACTGCATGGGTCAAAATTATCGATTTTTCTTTTATGTCAAAAATCATTAGGATATTAAGTAAAGATCACATCCCATGAAGATATTTTGGAAATTTCCTACTGTAAATATATCAAAACTTTTGATTAGTAATATGCATTGCTAAGGACTTCATTTGGACAACTTAAAGGCGATTTTCTCAATCTTTAGATTTTTGTGCACCCTCAGATTTCAGATTTTCAAATAGTTGTATCACGGCCAAATATTGTCCTTTCCCAACAAACTATACATAAATAGAAAGCTTTCAGATGATGTATAAATCTTAATTTCAAAAAATCTACCCTTATGACTGGTTTTGTGGTCCAGGGTCACTAATATATTTCTGTGCAAGACATACAAGAATTTATGTTAGAATTGTATCATGTCAAAAGAAATACACAGCCACAGATACATAGCTAAAATAGCCAGAGAGACAGACAACCACCCATCCAGCCAAACAGATGATAGATAGATGATAGATAGATGATAGATAGATAGATAGATAGACAGATCTGCCTTACCTGAGCAGAGCTCTACAAACAACAGAACAGATGAGAGAGAGAGGATGGACTTCATGTCTACAATACGAATACAAATCTCACTGCCTTATGTGACAGGAACCAATTTTATACAGTAGAGGAAAGGAAGGAGGGGAGAGGAGGAGAGAGTTTTACAGGTAAGAGGTGAAATGACAGGTGTAGGGCATTTGAGTCCCTTGATGAGGACATTTAACTCTCACAATACAACCTACAGCCAGTTGAACCTAGTTCAAGTTTTCCCTGAACTCTGGTTTAATGAGTTTGCTTTATCAAACAGCCTGCAGAGGGCACTATTCCACAGAGCACAAAACAAAACCTGTTTATTGTTCCTATTATAGGGCATGTAGTTTAAATCACACTGTAAAGCTTCTCTTTGAGGACACAAACATGCTTCAAACTCTCTACAACACACATATGAAAAGAAATGAACGCTGGTTGTCAGTATGCTACATATATCCATGGAGAAAATCATTTGAGTCCCTCCAGGTAACTCTGAGACTAATTAAGTACGTAGGGGTGTCAGGACATGTTTGGACGTTTTGACTCAAGTGACTGTTATGAGAATGATGAAGGATGTAGAACAAGGCATCCTGTCTTGTTAACCATGTCTTGTTGCTTTGACACGGAAATCAGTTAGCACGACAAAAGCGTCTAATTAGAGATAAGGGAAAACAACAATGCTGCTATCATAAATCACCCCAGCCTTTTTCCGACATAATGAACGCACCCTGTCCCTCTCACTGTCTTTGCCTCTTGCGATGCTGTCTTGGGCTTTTAGAGACGGGAAGCCTATGCTGTAAATTAAATTAATGTTAGCCTCCTCTCAATCATTCATCATTCCAATAAAACGACTGGAGCTGTTGTACTGCATCGTTAAAACGGAAAGACCTATTAAAAAGTCATTAAAGTCAGCTCAGCATGAAGGTCTGCCCTGTTGAGCTTTAGCCGGCCAAAATGGAATGACTCCATTTTACGGACATCATACAGCATGGACGTGTGATTACGAGTGAATGAAGTGGAAGGTAAACAGTAGGAGGCAAAAGGGACAGTAGAGAATTAGAGAAAGGAATTAAATATACTGTAGTGGCCCTCAGTTTTGTAATAGCACACTAAGATCTGGACTGTGATGCCTCATTGACTCGTAACTCATGGGGAATCATTACTAGAGAGTCTACTGCCATTTAAAGTAAGAGGCACTTAAGAGATTCACTATATTTGTGTTTTACACACCGTACACATCAGTGAGTATTATCATAGGGATACAGCAGCTTGTTACTGGGGCAGTGATCTTAAAGATATTAAGATATAAAGTTATAAAAAAAAAAAAAATATGTTTCAAACTTGTGTGATCTTTCTTCTGTGAATAAAGAATTGAAGTATTACCACTGACTTCCATATAAGGGCAAAAAATAAAATAGAAGTCAATGGGAACTAAAACTGTTTGGTTACCAACATTCTTCAAAATATCTTATTTTGGAGGGAGATTATGGTTGAGTAAATGATGACAGATTTTTTGGGGTGGATTCACACAAAACTATCCCTTTAAAGGGGTCCTATTATGCTGTTTTACAAAGTCTTGATTTTGTTTTGGGGGTGTACTAGAACATGCTTTCATGCTTGGTGGTTCGAAAAAAGCATTATTTTTCACATAATTTACATTATTACAATACCTCTCTCCCAGCCTGGCACAAATGGCTTGATTAGTTCCTGGTTTAATAAAGGCCCGCCCTCCGAAAAACAAAATTTGTTGTGATTGGTTAGCTGTCTCACTGCGTTGCGATTGGCGAACAGCTCAGTTTTTTCTTACAAAAACACATTGATTGAGGAGGGCTTTATTGACCCCCCAGAGCCATGTGCGGCACTTTTTATTATGGATGGATGCACTTCATTGGACTTGTTTTGGACTGATAAAGAGAAATACCCGTCTATGCCGTTCTACAGCTTGGGAGTGCCAGGATAATTTTTAATATAACTCAGATTGCATTCGTCTGAAAGAAGGAAGTCATATACACCTAGGATGCATGGAGGGTGAGTAAATAATACACTACACTAGTATTGGGTCCAATCAGCCTGCGAGATCGTCGATACATGATATTATCATGCTTATTTATTTAATTATTTACATACTTAGTTTCATTGCCCGAAACCAGCTCCAGCATAAGGCTAAAAGCAGCCTAACATTAACATTATCAAAGAACATCATCACTGATTAGCCTAGACATCATAGCATCAGGAAAACAAACACTGTAGTCCAAAGGAACCGTTTGTTGTAGTTCTTGAAAAAGGATTTTTTAAAAAACAAAATATCTCCCTTTGGAGTGGACTTTGAGATTTGTAACGTTGTATATCTTTTTTATGCCCAAACATACACACCACACACTGACTAAAATTCAAAAAGTGAAAAAGCATAATAGGAGCAGGAGTACCCAAACTCAGTCCTGGACAGCCGGTGTCCTGCAGAGTTTAGCTCCAACCCCATTTAGACACACCTGAACCAGCTAATCAAGCTCTTACTTGGCACACTATAAGCTTCATGGTAGGTGTGTTAAGGCAAGTTGGAGCTAAACCCTGCAGGACACCGGCCCTCCAGGGCTGAGTTTGGGTACCCCTGCTTTAAAGGAACAGTTTTGTAGCTTTTCTACCCTTACAAGGTTCATATAGTACCCAGAAGTATAAGGCAATATGGTTACTATAAGGTTACTAAGGTAGGTTAGTAAGGAACAATGGGTTTTAAGACTTGCATAAATAATGTCTCTTACTGAAATATGTAGTAGAAAATCCATAAAAGATTTACATTACATTTACATTTAGACATTTAGCAGACACTTTTATCCTTACAAAAGAGGACAATGGAAGCAATCAAAATCAAACAAAAGAGCAATAACATGTAAGTACAATGACAAGTCTCAGTTAGCCTAACACAGTACACGTAGCAAAGTTTTTTTTTTTAAATTATATAATAAATAAAAAGAAAACAGAATAGAAAAAGAAAAAGCAAGCTAGTGTTAGAGGCCTTACAAAAAGAACAGAGAAGCTAGTGTTAATTTAATTTATTATTATTATTTTTTTAAGAAAACAAGCAGTAAGTAAATGAATAGAGTATAAGAATAGAATTAGAATAGAGAGTGCTGGAGTTAGAGGGTCAAATGAAGATTTGTTTTAGCCGATTCTTGAACATGGCTAAGGACTCAGCTGTTCTGCTTTACATTATTTAAAAAATCCACATCATTTTATACATATTTTGGACTATGGGGCTATGGGGAGGCGCCTTTATTTCGAAGATGTGAAATGGTTGCACTCTGTGAGCTACTGGTGCTACCTTTTGCTATTTTTACCGCAACACAACTCAGAAAATAAAACACTGATACGATGCCACATTGTGTGGATTTTGGTTGTAGTTTTCAGTCAAAGGGCAACAAGAGAAGCGATGTAATCCTTCACTGCTTTCCTAGTGATAACAAGAGGAGAAAAGAATGGGAAGATGCCTGTGGATGAATAAAACTTCCTAAAGACCTACGTCTTTGTTCTCTCCACTTTAGCCTTTGGGGCTTTTAGTAAACCACAGCTACTGAAAGAGCTTATAAAAGGCAGAGACAAGAAACACTAGATGCCATCCTGACAGGATGTAAACATGCAACGCTTGTCATGACGCAGAAGCCACTGAAAGAGTTTTGCAGCATGGATTTTACTCAATATCTGGAGGCATTTAGACTCCTTATGGGGAAAAATTGATGGTACGGCATTTGGTTTAAGCCATCCATCGGCACCTGTAAGCTCTTTTAGTAGCTGTGGTCATCGTATCAGAATTTTATTTTCCGAGTTGTGTTGTGGTAAAACTAGCAACAGATACCAGAGTGCAACCATTTCACATCATCAAATTCTCATACTCCAAAATATGTATAAAAACTTTCATTGGTTTTCTACTACATATTTCAGTAAGGGACATCATTTATGTTATATTGAAATTATTAAAATAACCCCCTTCAAAAGTTTGGGAACCCTTGGTTCTTAATACCGTGTGTGGTTAACTGAATGATCTACGACTGTTTTTGTGTTTTGTGATGGTTGTTTATGAGTCCCTTTTTTGTTTTGAACAGTTAAACAGCACTTTTCGTTAGAAAAATCCTCCAGGTTCTGCAGATTCTTCAGTTTTCCAGCATCTTTTGCATATTTGAACCCTTTCCAGCATTGACTGTATGATTTGGAGATCCATCTTTTCACACTAAGGACAACTGAGGGACTCAAACACAACTATTGAAAAAAGGTTCAAACATTCACTGATGCCCAGAAGGAAACACGATGCATTAAGAGCCAGGGGTGAAAACTTTTGAACAGAATGAAGATTTTCCAAATTTTTCTTATTTTGTTGAAATATAATTTTTTTTTTTTTCATTTAATACTGCCCTTCGGAAGCAACGAAAGATACTTGCATGTTTTCCGGAAGACAAATTAAGTACAATTTACTTTGATCTTCAAATTAAAAAAGTTTTCACCCCCGGCTCTTAATGCATCATGTTTCCTTCTGGAGCATCAGTGAATGTTTGAATCTTTTTTAATAGTTATTTAAATAATTTCAGCTATTTTGTTGTGTCTTGTGGATTACATGTAAACCTCTTTTATGTAAACTATTGTACTCAGGACACTACTAAATAAAAAATAACATGCATTTTGTATGGTCTCTCTTATTTTGTTAAAATTATTCACATTTTTACAGATTCTGCAAGGCCTTTTTTAAACTTTCACATGCAACTGTATTTAAAGGCATTGCTTTAATCTTTCATTATTTTACTGCTTGCACAGGCTTGTGGCATATCACAGGCAACAAAGGATACACTATACTGCCTTCAAACTAACTAAAAATGACCTGAGTAGATAGACTGTTATGCAAGCAATGGAGTCGGACATGCCTCCATTTCTCAGTATGCAGCATTTTTCAGATTTGGGATGTAGTTATTGTATCAATGCTGCCTGCTACATGATATTCATGCTTAAAGAACTAAAATGTGGCACTTTCTGTATTTTGGATACTGTTGACAGTGAATAAGAAGAAAAATTACACATTTAGTTTTTTCTTTCAATAATTTAAATATAATAATTAACAATTCTAATCCAGTTTTGGGATTTTATTTTCATCACTTTTAATGATGGTCCTGAAAGGTGTTGAACAGTAGGGGGTGCTGTGGCTTTTCTGATTAACAGAGAGCGGACCATACAGGAAGAAAAGACTTCCTTTTAATGTCCAACGCCCCTTCAAATATGAATAAAAATTAAATAAATAAAAGTTCTTGCAGCTTCAGTTTCATAGGAGTGACATCATTCAGATGACATGAGTCAGTGCATTTCCTAATTGGAAAAAAGCTTAAGACCGGTACCAGGTTCATTATGTGATTCCATCTTAAGTCCTTTAATAAACAATTAACTGTGCAATAGAGTGGTTAATTTGATAAGAGGACGATAAACATTTTCATTTGTTTGGGTCGCCATTCATCAGGATCCCACGGGGGGCTGCGGCAGAATGCAGAGCGAGTGATTTTCAAGGATCCCAAGAGGTCAGACATCAATCAGAGCCAAAGCTGAGCCACTCAATGCAAGCGGTCTAATTGGTATACAGTAAGATCACCTGGAAGTGCTGCTGGCAATTCATAGCCTTCGTTTTTGAAATAAAAGAGATTTGTATTAATTTCAAGCTCAGCTGCATCTTGCAAATGGAACAGTTATTGGTTACACTTCGCTGAGAGTCGTCGGGCATATAGGCTTTCTGTTTTGTGTTAGAAGGTCTGATTACCTCCTTAGATGTTTTAATCCACTTTGAATGAGCCGTGAGGAAGAACGAGAACAGCTGAC
Organism: Labeo rohita; assembly: GCF_022985175.1. Classification (NCBI taxonomy): domain Eukaryota; kingdom Metazoa; phylum Chordata; class Actinopteri; order Cypriniformes; family Cyprinidae; genus Labeo; species Labeo rohita. Next base: position 10,637,285 of record NC_066889.1, on the reverse strand, counting down.
GGGGTCCTGACAAATCGTAGGTGCTTGTGTGCAGAAAGGATCCACATCCATCTTAATTGAAACAAAAGAATCTTGAGATCATTATGCACATCTATTTTTGAAACGCATCTGCAATTAAAATGAACAATCAACAGCTCCTTAATAGTTATTAGGATCGTTAGCATCAATACGCACCTGGCTAATATGATTACCAAGCATATGCAAAATGCTTTTTCTCAAGTTCACATTCTGTACACACTCGCAAGGCAGTGTCATGTCAGTCCTTGAAAGGACAAAACAGTAGGCTACACCTGACTTTGTTTTCAAAGCAGAGTATAACCAGAATGCTATTCAGTCCTGCTCTCTCAGTCCCACACAGTCACCTCTCGTAATAGCTCCCTGGAACAAAATAAACAAGCCATCACATGGCCTCTGCCAGGGTCATAATATCATTTCCAGTGGGTAAATGTTTTTCATCCCCCTAGTGCTGCTGTGAGGTACTTAAATAAAACATTTCTTTCAAAATATTAATGTTTCATTGCTCTTTTCCTCCTTCCAGCGTCATCTCCGACCCGAGGTTGAGGAGCTTTCTAGTTTATGGAGGGCAAGGATACCTCATGGAGGAAGGCCCATTTTTACACGCCTGAATTTATTAATGACCACCGGTGTTTTGGCAAGGCTCAGACAGACAGAGAAAGAATGTCCATAGCCAAATCCTGCGGAGACTCCTTCAGTTGTCAACATTTGTTACCTGTGAGGAGAGAATCCTGCTTGGGAATATTCTTGCCAGCTTTCAGTGAATTAAAAACAACCTTAAGCTATGCTTCAACTTTTGCACACAAAGGCACATTTTTGAATTGTGAAGATGTACAGGCATCATTTTAGGTATAGAATGCAATATAATTTGGAATCCAGAAGTAAAAATTCCATTTATTCAGTATTTTAATAATTAGTTTTTAACTATTAAAGACAGACCTAATGTGAGCTACAAGATTATTAAAGGGATAGTTCACTCAAAAATGAAAGCTCTGTCATTAATTACTCACCTTCATGTCGTTCTAAACCCAAAAGACCTTTGTTCATTTTTGGAACACAAATTAAGATAGCTTTCTGATCCTGCATAGACAGGAACCCAGCTGACACTTTCAAGGCCTAGTAAGGTAGTAAGGACATCATTAAAATCATCAGTGGTTCAACTGTAATTATATGAATCTACGGGAATACTTTTTGTGCACAAAGAAAACAAAAATAACAACTATATTCAACAATTTCTTCTCAGTTATGTCATTCTTTGGCATGCATTCAGGATCGAGAATACCATGATGAATGCGTATGGTGCTGCTGACACAGGAGCCAACGTTCTGACGTAGAACATCCACCTTTCTTAGTTCACCATCTGTATAATTTGGTTCAAATAAGTAAGGCTAGGCAAAAAATTGCAAGTCATCCACTTCAGACATGTTTACAAGGACTGTTTTATGAAGAGTGCGTCTTCCTCTGCTTGTAAACATGTGTAGTGCATCCAGGTTTTACACCAGCTCCTGTGTCAGCAGCACCACATGCATACATCGTAGTACTTTAATGAACGTGTGGCGGAGACTGACACAGAAAAGAAGAAATTGTTGAATATAGTCATTATTTTGGGCTTTTTTGTGCACAAAAGTATTATTGTAGCTTCATAAAATTAAGATTGAACTACTGATGTCACATGGACTATTGTAATGATGTCCTTACTACCTTTCTGGGCCTTGAACGTGTCAATTGCGTTGCTGTCTAGGCAGAAACAGAAAGATGTCGGATTTCATCAAAAATATCTTAATTTGTGTTCCAAAGATGAACAAAGGTCTTACGGGTTTGCAACGACATGAGGGTGAGTAATTAATGACAGAATTTTCATTTTTGGTGAACCATCTGATTAATCAATAGCATCATTATTTTAGCTTATTTTTTAAATAGTGATGTCTAACAGTGAAATTCTTGATGAAAAAACTACATTACCCATGATTCTTCAGACAAATCCATCAATCAGAGAATGATGACAAGCAAATAACAAAAAATGTACTCACATGAAACACTTTTTTTTTCAAATCCTCATGGGAAAATGGATGGAAAAAATACTTGTGGAACCTACTTTCCAGTGCCACTCAAAAATTTGCAGGCATTAATGCACTCGATTGTCCACATCTCTGACTGTGACAAGCTCTCCTCTACACTATATTTGTGGCCCACTCACTCCTCACTCCTTATTTATCAATCATCAAATACATTTGAAGTCAAAAGTTTACATACACCTTGCGGAATCTGCAAAATATTAATTATTTTACCAAAATAAGAGGGATCATACAAAATTCATGCTTTTATTTAGTACTGACCTGAATAAAATATTTCACATAAAACACATTTGTAATTTTACATACACCTAAGTTTTAATACTGTGTTGTTACCTGAATGATCCACAGCTGTGTTTAGTGATAGTTGTTTATGAGTCCCTTGTTTGTCCTGAACAGTTAAACTGCCCGCTGTTCTTCAGGAAAATCCTTCAGGTCCCATGAACTCTTTTTTTGCGTGTGTGTATGTGAACCCTCTTTAACTATGACTGTATGATTTTGAGATCTATCTTTTCACTGAGGACAACTGAGGCACTCATATGCAACCTCATATAGAAGGTTTAAATGCTCACTGATGCTTCATAAGTACAAAAAAAAAAAACGATGCATTAAGAGTCAGGGGTGTAAACTTTTGAACAGAAGTAAGATGTGTACATTTTTCTTATTTTGCCTAAATCGTCATTTAACACTGTCCTTCAGAAGCTACAGAAGATACTTACATGTTTATCAAAAGACAAAATAAGTTCAATTTACCCTGATCTTCAAATTTAAAAGGTTTTCACTGGCTCTTAATGCATTGTGTTTCATTCTGAAGCAAAACCATACAGCCATTGTTGGAGAAGGTTCGAATACACAAACATGCTGAAAAACCAAAGAATTTGTGGGACTTCAAGGATTTTTCAAGGACTGTTCAGGACAAACAAGAGACTCATGTGGATCATTCAGGTAACAACACTGTATTAGGAATCAAGTGTATATAAACTTTTGAACAGGGTCATTTTTATAAATTCAGCTATTGTTTTCTCTTGTGGACTATATGTAAATGTCTTTTATGTGAAATAACTTATTGAAATAACTAATTAACATTTTACAGATTCTACAAAGTGTATGTAAACTTTTAACTTCAGCTGTAGGTACATGGAGACCGAGACAGGATATGAAGTTTAGGATATTATCGGATATTATATGACAAATCCACAAGCAAATCCTTAAGTTCCAAAGGGAAAATTATGTAAATCATACCATCAACTTCAACATTATGTAAACCATAGGAACTGCTCTAAGGTTTCTCAAAAGCAACTATGGTCGTAAGTTTCTGTCGTTTCCAATAGAGTTAAATAAAACTTGTGACTATAGTTAGCTAACAATGCTTTTGGGAAACAGACTCCTGATCAGCTGTGCTATGTGATGCAATGTGAATGTGTCTCATTTGTGTAGACAGACCAGCAGGAATCATATCTTGCTTGGTTAGGACACTATGTTATTGCATGGTTCAATGAAGAACCGATAACAGTCTTTAGAGTTCATTCAGGAGTCATTTGTAAGCTCATCAGAGAACTGCCCTTTTTGAAATGAAAGGTTTTTCTGTGTGGTTGTGATCTGAGGAACCTCAAAAGGTGCCTCAAGTATCTTTTCATTTTTACAGTGTACTGAGAAAGTGCTTGTCAATGATTTATGCGCTTTATAATGTCACCTCTTTTATTATCAAATCCAGAATCGATTTATCAATGTGTTATTGTTCTCCAACAATAAATTGCATATACCAATCTCTTGAAGTCAATGCCATCAGGGCATGAACAGTACACCACAATCCATCACCCTCCAGAGAAACACCTATCCCATCATACCTTTCACCCTCCCAATCAGACGAAGCTATAGGCCTACATATTCCTCATACCTATTCACCCCTGCCATTATTAATAGAGTGTCATGTACAACAGTCAATATTCTTAATATCAATTTTACTGCTTGGCAGTCTGTGACAAAACATGTGCTGAGGGTTTGAGATGCTAATTTAAAAGCTGCTGGTGGATTGATTGTGTGATCACGCATGGTTATTCCGTACTTGTAATAGCGGTGTGCGGAGACGTGTGGCGTGGAGCCGTGTCTCTTGCGATCATACATTTTGGAGTGCTGATTAAATGTGCCGTCACTGAGTGGTACATCTCATCTTTATCACCCTGTGGGGGAGGACCGGAGGAGGGTGTGCTGCATGATGATTCAGGATGCGAATGAGGCCTGGAAGTCTAAAATTTGGAAGAAGTTCGCAAACTGCTATAGAGAACGTCTTTACTTGCTTGGCAAAGCTCTTTAAACAGTTCTGTAAAAATATTTAAAGGTGATCTGAGGCTTTTTGGTCTCGTGCTCAAAGAAGAAATGGTAAAGAAAGTTATATTCAAAACAAGCAAATAAAAGGCTGTAAACCCACACACTTTCGCAAAAAGAATGGCTTCCTCTGGATCTTCTTTTAACAGTGTTTAGAAAGGACAAGACAAGAGACCTAATGAGGAAGCCTCTGAGTATTTGAACTTATTGCAGAATATCATATTTTTAAACGCACTCTCATTAAAGCTAAACCAACACTTTCAGAAACTGAAATCCACTGTGGCGTTTTACTGTGTTACTCCAGGAACTCTTAACTTTTCCACTCATTAAGCACACACTAATAACCTTTATAAGTACCACTCTAACATATAATTAACTTCAAGGCCTAAATTGCTGTTTTAGTCGTCGAAGAAAGATCAGAGATATTGCGAAACATTGCCTTTTCTGGTAAACCTAATTAGCCTCTAAATTCACGACAGTTAATGTATTATCCTCTCCAAAAGCAAAGCAGAATTAAGGGGAGAGTTCGTCCAAAAATTAAACTCTGTGATCATCTCACCCTTATGTTGTTCCAAGCCTGTAGGAGTTTCTTTCTTCTGTGGAACACAATATGAAATGTGTGGGTCTGTCTTTTGCATACAATGACAATAAATAAGAACTAGAGCTTTCAAGCTTCAAAAAATGGTGCAAATAACTTGTGTGATAGAGTCATTATTCACTGGAAGCTGCTCCAGTGAACTGATTCGTTTAATTCAATCCCCATTCATTAACAAATCTTTCAGACAAGTTTTGTGAACTCAGTTCTGACTAATTCTGAATTCTTATCCGATTTAGATTCTGAAGTGCTTTTAATTAAAAAAAAAAAATATGACAACAAATAAAGACTAAAGCTTTTAAGCTTCAAAAAGGATGTAAGGAACCATAAAAATATAATAAAAGTGGTTCAAATAACTTGTGTGATTCACATGCGATAGAGTCATTATTTACTGAAAGATGCGCCAGTGAACTGATTCATTTGATTCAATCTCCATTCATTAACAAATCATTTAGACAAGTTTTGTGAACTCAGTTCTGACTAACTCTGAATTCTTATCTGATTTAGATTCTGAAGTGCTTTTAATTAAAAAAAAAAAAATATGACAACAAATAAAGACTAAAGCTTTTAAGCTTCAAAAAGGATGTAAGGAACCATAAAAATATAATAAAAGTTGTCCAAATAACTTGTGAGATTCACATGCGATAGAGTCATTATTCACTGAAAGCTGCTCCAGTGAACTGATTCGTTTAATTCAATCCCCATTCATTAACAAATCATTTAGACAAGTTTTGTGAACTCAGTTCTGACTAATTCTGAATTCTTATCCGATTTAGATTCTGAAGTGCTTTTAATTAAAAAAAAAAAAATATGACAACAAATAAAGACTAAAGCTTTTAAGCTTCAAAAAGGATGTAAGGAACCATAAAAATATAATAAAAGTGGTCCAAATAACTTGTGTGATTCACATGCGATAGAGTCATTATTTACTGAAAGATGCGCCAGTGAACTGATTCATTTGATTCAATCTCCATTCATTAACAAATCATTTAGACAAGTTTTGTGAACTCAGTTCTGACTAACTCTGAATTCTTATCTGATCCTGATTCTGAAGTATTTTGATTTAAAAAAATAAATAAATTAGAATTAGACAATAAATTAGAATTAGAGCTTTTAAGCTTTAAAAAGGATGTAAGGAACCATAAAATATCATAAAAGTTGTCCAAATAACTTGTGAGATTCACATGCGATAGAGTCATTATTCACTGAAAGCTGCTCCAGTGAACTGATTCATTAAGAATCAGTTCATTAACAAATCATTAATGAACCCCCATTCATTAACAAATTCCCATTCATTAACAAATCATTCAGACAAGTTTTGTGAACTCAGTTCTGACTAACTCTGAATTCTTATCTGATTCTGATTCCGAAGTGTTTGAATTTTTTTTTTAAATATATATTTTAAGTTAAGTTTTAGTCATTTAAGTGATTTTTGTATGTTGTAATATTTCAAATTATAATAATTTGTTTAGCTTTATTTTATTTCTGTTTAGTTCTATTTGTTTTGGTTTTAGTTTTAGTAATGTTTCTTAAAGGTTCACTCAGTAATGAAAAATCTATCATTAATTACTTATCTTCACGTCATTCTGAACCCGTAAAATGTTTGTTCATCTTCTGAACACAAATTAAGATGTTTTTGATGAAATCCGAGCACTTTCTGACCCTGCTAAGACAGCAATGCAACAAGGTTCAAGGCCCAGAAAGGTAGTAAGGACATCATTAAAATAGTCCATGTGACATCAGTAGTTAAATCTTAATGTTATGAAGTTGTGAGAATACATTTTGTGCACAACGAAAACAAAAATAAAAATAAAACAAAAGTAATTATTCTCATCCATTCACGTACCATAATGCAATTCCTGTTCCTGTCTATTGAGGGTCAGAAAGTGCTCGGATTTAATCCAAAATATATTAATTTGTGTTCCGAGGATGAACGAAGGATTTAAAGGTTTGGAACGACATGAGGGTGAATAATTAATAACAGAATTTTAATTTTTGGGTGAACTATCCCTTAACATTTCGAACAAGTTTACATTTTTTTAAACAAAGCTTCTTTTGAGAACTATTGAACGCGCCAATGAAAGACAGGACAGATGTCAGAGATTTTCAGTGAACAGTGACCACGGCAGCAACTAAAGCCATGTTCCATGGCTTGGTTTTCCTGAGAAATTTCTCCCTTTGTGCTCCACAGAGGACAGAAAGTCACACAGGTTTAGACTGACACGAGGGTGAGTAAATGATGACAGAATTTTCATTTTGGTGAACTATCCCTTTAAGCATATGGCAGCCTGACACTTCAATCCTGCCTCAGCTATAACCGCATGTGTCGGCTACCCTTGACTGTCATCTTAACAATATCCAGCTCGCCAAAAAATCTCCCAGGCATCCATCACTCTGGCCTGTTTATATATCTGGCAGTGGAGAGATCCCATAGAAAGCTGATGCCACCAAGGTCTTTTACCTAAATTGAATTCTGTCCCGGATCAAAGGTCAGCTTTTCGTCTTCTCACCCCTCTCTCTGTGAGATTGCTCTGTGCAATGGTGAGGCAGCGAGTGGCTCTGTACTGAAGCTGATGAGGGCAGAAGAGAAATAGAAGGTCATGGACACAAACGCAGAGTAGCAATCTTGTTTCTCCAGCTCAGTTTACTCGCTCTCCAGTTACTGTGAGACACACAGCCTATGCAACTATCATTTGTTTGTCTAAGTGCATGTGTGTGTGTGTGTGTGTATGCGTACAAATCTGTATGGGAGATAGAGAACATGTGAAAATAGCAGTTCCATCAAGGCAATGCAATGTGCAATTCCCCAGGACAGATTAAAGTCAAAGAAGTTATTCCCAGTCTGAATGCAGGGGGCTGACAGACAGCTCAGACCTGAGTGAAAGAAGATTACAACAGTCTTCTAAAATGAAGGTGACCTCCATTTCATAGATCTGTGGATGTTTACCATTCTGAGTGACTGGACAGTCGATACCTTCGTATGAGGGACAGCCGGAGTGGGTATGTATGTGTGTGTGTGGATGTAATTAACATCCACAGTGATACGGGGAGGTCAGGCTCTAATAGACTCTGGCCACGAGTCTCATTGTGAGGGATGCCGCTAGCTGAGATTTAACTAAATGCAAGACAGCTCTGAGACCGGCAACTGATTGGAAATAAATGAGAGAGTTGAATTAAGACAAGGCAAAGGTGGATTAGCCAGAGCTTCTTAATGAACACTGTGATAAAGTGAATAAAACAACTATGCTTGATTAAAGGAGAGAGACAAGACATCTGAACTAGGCCTTGCTAACGTCAGAACCTGTAATTGGAGGTGTCAGATTCAAAAGATCATGTCAGCAACAAGTTACAGCCGAGATTCTTTTTCATTTATTACTGAAAGAATCAGTATTTTTGAATGAATCTTTTTTTGAACACTGTGATAAAGTGAGTAAAACAACTGTGGCTGATTAAAGGAGAGAGACAAGATGTCTGAACTGGGCCTTTCTAACTTCAGAAACAGTAATTAGAGGTGTAAGACTCATAAGATAATGTTAGCAACAAGTTACAGCCAAGATTTTTTCATTTATTACTGAAAGAATCAGTATTTTTGAATGAATCTTTTTTTTTTGTACACTATGATAAAGTGAATAACACAACTGTGGCTGATTAAAGGAGAGAGACAAGATGTCTGAACTGGGCCTTTCTATCTTCAGCACCAGTAATTGGAAGTGTTACAGCCTAGATTTGTTAGTTTGTTACTAAAAGAATCTGTATTTTTATATGAATCTTTTTTTTTTTTAACTGTGATAAAGTGAATAAAACAACTGTGGCTGATTAAAGGAGAGAGACAAGATGTCTGAACTGGGCCTTTCTAACTTCAGAAACAGTAATTAGAGGTGTAAGACTCATAAGATAATGTTAGCAACAAGTTACAGCCAAGATTTTTTCATTTATTACTGAAAGAATCAGTATTTTTGAATGAATCTTTTTTTTTTTAACACTGTAATAAAATGAATAAAACAACTGTGGCTGATTAAAGGAGAGAGACAAGATGTCTGAACTGGGCCTTTCTATCTTCAGAACCAGCAATTGGAAGTGTTACAGCCTAGATTTGTTCGTTTGTTACTAAAAGAATCAGTATTTTTAAATGAATCTTTTTTTTGAACTGTGATAAAGTGAATTAAACAACTGTGGCTGAATAAAGGAGAGAGACAAGATGTCTGAACTGGGCCTTTCTAACTTCAGAAACAGTAATTAGAGGTGTAAGACTCATAAGATAATGTTAGCAGCAAGTTACAGCCAAGATTTTTTCATTTATTACTGAAAGAATCAGTATTTTTAAATGAATCTTTTTTTGAACACTGTAATAAAGTGAATAAAATGAATCAGGTTTTTTAAACCTCACAACCAGTAACTGGAAGTGTCAAACTCAGATGATCATATCAGCGAATAGTTACAGCCTAGATTTATTCTTTTTTTTTTCTAAAAGAATCAGTTTGTCCGTGTAATGAATCTTTTAAGTGAACAAATCATTCTCCCCTTTGAAATGCTGAACAGCTTTTGAGTGTGGATATCGACTGTGGGCCATGACATGGCAGTTTTATTGTTTGGAACGAATATAGTCACTTCACGTAATGACTCGCTGTTTTGAACCTGAATAAGATTCAGATTGATCATATTAGTTCATATAACGGAGATGTTGTATGTAAGTCAGTCTCATGTACAACAGGACGATACCCAGCAAACAAAGAATGTTCCCATAACATTCCCATATGGTTACCATTTGGTTATTTTGTGGGAACTAAATAAGAAAGTAACCAAAATTCTGGAACCAAAAACTGTTGAATGATTCTGAATTATTGATGGCCATACACAATTAAAATAATATAAGGACATTATTGACACTCTTAATTTAATTATATAGCTTGATAAAATGTATTATTTTTGTGGGGAGAATGCTTAAAAAAACTCTGGTATCTCTTAAACACAAATTTTAATGAAGAATAATAAGATTTATTTTATTTGACTCTTTCCAGTTTAATAATTTAATGACTCATTATACACAAAAAGACATTTCACTTTGTAACTGCAAAAAGGGTTACTGAAAAAATATTATAAATAAATCTGGAAAATATTTTTAATCAACTGATTTAAAAGATTTGTGTTTCTGGTTACTAATTTATAAATGAGAGGATATTATTTGTTGTTGATTTCAGAGTACATTGAATAATTTATGTAAAGTCTGTGTTTTGAAGCACAACCTGTTTAGGGGATTCATGTTAGCCATAATTCTCCTTTAAATCATTGCCAAATATTATTAAAAAAAAAACATACATGAACATCAAGCTACTTGTTGTTTGGGGGGGACTTGACATAGACTGGAATGCTTCAGCAGATAACATACAAATAGCCCACCTGAAAAACATAATAGGGTGTCATTATGTCTGAGGAGGAGTTTGAGGATTTTAAAGTCTGTTCTATGAATGCTGCAGTGTTTGGTCCTCTGCATCATTGCTTGGGTATAATTGCCTTTAAGTGGCATCATTAAGAGATTGTGAGAGACAGTGAAGCTGTTTGGAGAAAACATCCTCAGCAAAATCACATTATCATTTTACACAGTGCTGTCAATCCACAAGGATACCACACTTGACAAGAATATTTATTGGTAGTGTGTGTTGCTATGAGCTTGCTTTGTGCAAAACCACTGCATTAAGAAAAGTGGGCCATTTTCTTGTAAGTGGTCTCTCTGATTCCCTGTGCTACTAGGAACAAGATCTACCTCTCTGTTCTGAATTTTCTATTCCTCTTGACTTGCACAAGCAGTCTATGCAGTATAAATGACCATGGCTTTACTCTTGCAATGAATTATAGGATATGCAGAGGAAAAAATCTATTGTAACATATTGTACAATAGCAAGCACTCTATATTTTGTGACTAAAATAATTGGCCTTCTGCATATATCTAGAATATCAACTAGCCTGTTAGATTTATTCAAATCTGATGTTAGTTCATTCTCAGTGCCAGTGGAGTTTCCTTCTCATGTCATCATTTCTGATGTTTGTCAGACTGTAATAGCATGCAAACCTATCAGGCGCAGTTTCACAGCCCTGTCAAAACACGGTTTTCTCTGTTATCACAACAAGTCATAATCACATCACCAGCTGTACAGACACCGTGACACGCAAGTCATACAGTCTGCTAAACTCAGACCTCAATCCATAGAAGTTAATTAAATAGGTATTTATCAAATATGCCAGTCTTTAAAGCATACGTGATGTTTCTCTAAGAAACTGGCAGTGAAGAATAAGTCTCTCAGTGGACAAACCTCATTAAAATGGACCTGTCCTTGTATCCGCAGCATTGTGAGTGTGATATCGCTGTCACAGTTCAATAAACAAGAAGTAACTTGGGTTTTAGACACACCATATTGACAGTAATTTCATCTATTTTTGCTCTGTGAAAATAGAGCAGTGTCCCTGAGCTATGGAAGCCTGTTTCCACCACTGAATGAAAAATATAAAAAGATAACTGCAACGTTTTATCTCACAATATATAAATTATATACAATATAATAGATATAAACTCCCAATTGCAAGAAAAACTCAGAACTGCTAGATTTAAACTCACAATTCTAAAGAAAAAAGCCAGAATTGCGAGATACAAGTTATATCTCACAATTCTGACTTGCAACTTGCAATACCTATACTTTTATCTAACGATTCTGAAAAAAAGTCAGAAAAGTTAAATGTAAACTTGCAGTTGTGAGATAAAAGTCAGAATTGCGAGAAAAGAAGCATTAGCAGATATAAATTCACAATTCTGAGAAAAAGACAGATTTGACAGTTTTTGTTTTCTCATTTCTGACTTAATTTCTCACAGTTGCGAGTTTATGTCCTGCAATTCAGACTTTATAAGTCGCAATATTTATATCCAACAATTCTGAGAAAAGTCAGAAAAGTCAGATATAAACTTGTAGTTGTGATCTGGTGTGACCACCGTTTGCAACACATCTCCTTCGCATAGAGTTGATCAGGTTGATGCACGCTGTCATATATGCCGTTCCAGAGCATCCCAAACATGCTCAATGGGTGATATATCCAGTGAGTATGCTGGCCATGCAAGAACTGGGATGTTTTCAGCTTCCAGGAATTGTGTATAGATCCTTGCAACATGGTGCCGTGCATTATCATGCTGCAACATGAGGTGATGGTCATAGATAAATGGAACAACAATGGGCCTCAGGATTTCATCACGGTATCTCTGTGCATTCAAAATGCCATCAATAAAATGCACCTGTGTTCATTGTCCATAACATATGCCTGCCCAAACCATAACCCTATCGCCACCATGGGCCACTCGATGAACAATGTTGACATCAGCAAACCGCTCACCCACGCGATGCTATACACGCTGTCTGCCATCTGCCCTGTATAGTGAAAACTGGGGTTCATCCGTGAAGAGAACACCTCTCCAAAGTGCCAGACGCCATCGAATGTGAGCATTTGCCCAATGAGCATGTAGATGAGCTTTCCTGAGATGGTTTCTGACAGTTTGTGCAGAAATTCTTTAGTTATGCAAACCGATTGTTGCAGCAGCTGTCTGGGTGGCTGGTCTCAGACAATCTTGGAGGTGAAGATGCTGGATGTGGAGGTCCTGGGCTGGTGTGGTTACACGTGGTTGTGAGGCCGGTTGGTTGTACAGCCAAATTCTCTGAAATGCCTTTGGAGACGGCTTATGGTAGAGAAATGAACATTCAATTCACAATCAACAGCTCTGATGGACATTCCTGTGGTTTGTGACATCTGTGGCACTGTGCTATGTGATAAAACTGCACATTTTAGAGTGGCCTTTTATTGTGGCCAGCCTAAGGCACACCTGTGCAATAATCATGCTGTCTAATCAGCATCTTGATATGCCACACCTGTGAGGTGGATGGATTATCTCGGCAAAGGAGAAGTGCTCACTAACACAGATTTAGACAGATTTGTGAACAATATTTGAGAGAAATCGGCCTTCTATGTACAAAAAGTCTTAGATCTAAGTTTAGCTCATGAAAAATGGGGGTAAAAACAAATGTGTTATGTTTATAATTTTGGTCAGTGTATCTAACAATTCTGAGAAAAAAGTCAGAAAAGTGAGATGTAAACTCGCAATTGTGAGAAAAAAATCAGAATTGTGAGAAATAAACTGCCAATTTTAAGAAAAAGCCAGATTTGCAAGTTTTTATCTCACGAATGACTTTATATCCACAATTGTGACTTCATAACTTGCAATTGCAAGAGTAAATCTTACTGTTCTGACTTTATAACTCACAATATCTATATTTATATCTAACAATTCTGAGAAAACAGTCAGAAAAGTGAGATGTAAACTCGTAATTGTGAGAAATTTTGACTTTATAACTTGCAATATCTATATTTCATTGCACTTGGATGTATTTCACAGTACAAAACATCTGTCTCTACTTACATTGCATCTTGACTTCAATGTAGCCTGACATCAGCATTAGACATCACTTGAGCAAAAAGACTGATTCAGCTTTGTTCACTGATTCGTTCAATATAACCCTTTTTGCAGATTACACTGTGTACATAAACACACAATCCACTTTATTAGATACAGCTTGCCTTCAGAACTGTCTTAATTCTTCATGGCATAGATTCAGCAAAATACTGGAACCATTCCTCAGATATTTTGGCCTATACTGACATAGTAGCATCCCTGTAGTTGCTGCAGATTTGTTGGCTGCACATCATGATGCAAATCTTCCTTTCAACCAAAGGTGCTCTACTGGATTGAGATCTGGTGCCTGTGGAGTCCATAGGGAATTCATTGTCATGTTCAAGAAACCAATTTGAGATGATTTGAGTTTTGTAAAATGGATGTTATCATGCTGGAAATAGCCATCACAAGATGGTCAGCAACAGTAATTAGGTAGGCTGAGCTTTTTGAAAAAAACCCCTCAGTTTTGTAGTAAGGGGCCCAAAGGGTACAAAAACATATTCCGCACACTATTACACCACCAGTAGAAGCCTGAACTGTTGATACAAGACAGGATCAATCCATGCTTCCATGTTGTTTACGCCAAATTCTGACCTTTTTTCGATTTTCTATTGTTCAATTTTGGTGAGCCCGCACAAATAGGCTTAGTTTCCTGTACTTAGCTGACAGGAGTGGTATCTGGTGAAGTCTTCTGCTGCTGTAGCCCATCTGCTTCAAGGTTTGACGTGTTGAGACAGAGATCATCTTCAGAGATCATCTTCAATCCTTAGTCATACCGAGTGGTTATTTGAGTAACTGTTGCCTTTCTATTAGCTCAAACCAGTCTGGCCATTCTCCTCTGACCTCTGGCATCAACAAGGCATTTTCACTCACAGAACTGCCACTCACTGATATTTTCTGTTTTGGACCATTTTCTGTAAACCCTAGAGATGGCTGTGTGTGAAAAATCTCAGTAGATCAACAGTTTCTAAAATACTCAGACTGGCTCATCTGGCACCAACAACCATGCCACATTCAACGTCATTTAAATCATTTTTCTCTCTATTCTGATGCTCAGTTTGAGCCTTAGAAGATTGTCTTGACAAAGCTTACATGCCTAAATGTATTGAGCTGCTGCCATGTAATTGGCTGATTACATATTTGCAGTATAAAGAAGTTGAACAGGGTACCTAATAAAGTGTCCAGTAAGTGTATATTACGTTTTCAAAACATTTCAGAATGTACAAACACCAGTACTGCAGTGAGTATTTTCCTCAAATATGTCCGTCTTACTTTAAAAGCATGGCACATGAGAAATAAAATATGCCATATATGTAGGACTTTTTAAAAAAACGAATTCTTACCGGTCCTCTTATTCCATTTTCCTGCAGGAATTGACCTAAATGATGAAGCATTTTGATGGAGTTTCTGTGGTGGAAACCCAGTAATATTCTGTATAAAAGGAGAAACTCCCTTAAGACACTGTTGAATTGAGGAGAGATAGAGATTTGCCTTATTAGCCTCAATCACACAAAAATTGTCAAACGTCCTTGAGTAGCAACTTCACAGGCTGCCTGATGCGACAGAGAATTACAGTTAGACCAAAAGAATGAGAAACAAAGAGAGGGTAATATAGAGAGACAAAGTTGATGAAGAAAGAACTCAGTTCTTTCCTTTACTCTCCATTACTGAGGAGAGGCCAGGCTCCCTAATGGATCCCTGTCCGCATCACACACTTCAAAATCTTCAGTCAAGCACAGTGAAAGACAACTCCCCAGACTCCATAAAGAGCCTTTCTGTGTCACTCGCCTGCTTCTTCCCCAGCCAGATTGTGTTAGGTCAGTTTCGGACAGGCCGTAAACTTACCTAATGCTGGCAGCTGGGCAAAAATTGATTTGTATCAGTCTGATTAGTGTGTGCGGGACTGTTTGTCCAGTCACAGGATTACGTGTTCAAAACATCTGGATGCATGCCAGAATTCGAGTGATGTGCTTAGTCTGAATCTGAATATGAGATTTAGTTTGAATAAGTCTTTTTATAGATCTGATGAGTTATGTAAACACGTAAAGCATGGCTCTAAGAACACCAAGATTACAGGTTTGACTAGGGGACATGCTCAAAATACATAAAATATTGGTGACAAACATGTCAGCCATGATGTCAGATATTCATGAAACACATAATTCTAACATTTATTAAATAATAACATGTATTATTTCAATGTTTTAGTGCAAAATATGTGATATGATGATTTCTTTAAACTGAAATGTTTTTTAGTTACCATTAAAATATGTATAGATTTTTATTTTTTTACACCAGTTTACTTTAGAATTTTGGTTTAAAAAATTTTTATTTCAGATATTGGTGCCTGCCATCTTTGAAAATTCTTCATTTATGTCAGCTTGTCTGTGCTGTTTTTATCACTATTGCATAAAAATAATGAAAAATAATGCAATAATATATAAATATTTATGTAATTTTGTAAAAAACTACAATTATTCTATTAAAATAATTTTGCCAGTTTAGGCTTGCCACACACTAGAAGACTTTAAGACCGATTTTAAGCCTGATTTGCACCCCCGAACGATCGGGTGGTGTGGCCCGATTTGAGGCTTGTCACAAATTACCTTTTGTCCAAAAAATCCTTTATTGTGTGGTGTCATTATGATTATTTAACTGCTCCCGATCGAGATGGAGCATCCCCGAACTTAAATCGTCTCACACATGTCTGATATTTACAACTCTTGAATTAACCAATGAAAGACAAAACAAAATCTCAGTGAAAGAGATACATCTGAAAGTTACATTTACTCTAATGGCTATTTAATAAATAGCTAAATATTACAACATTAAATTATAATTTGCATTAAAAAAACTAAAACATTAAAAACATTCATGTATTTACAAATCACTTACTAAAAACAAACAAAATCCTTTGACGTTCAAGGTAATACAATGTAATCCTTTGATATTCAAAGTACAGTGCCTTACGAAAGTATTCTTACCCCATCATTTTTTTTTCACGTTTTGTTATGTTGCAGCCTTACGTTAAACTTCTTTAATTTACTTTTTTCTCACATCAATTTACAGTCCATACATTATAATGACAATGCAAAAACAGATTTGTGACAACTTTGCACATTTAATAAAAATAAAACACAGAATTAAGTACATATTGCATAAATATTCATACCCTTAACTCAGTATTCTCAATTTTTGGGTATGATGTGACGAGTTTTGCACATCTGCATTTGGCAGCTATCTGCCATTCTTCATCTCACCTCTTTATCTCTCAAGATCTGTCAGCATTTATGGGGGCTGGCGACATTTTCAGGTTTCTCCAGAAATGTTTAATTATGTTCAAGCCAAGACACAGAGTTGTCTATAAGCCACTCTTGCTGTGTACTTAGGGTCATTGTCCTGTTGGAAGGTGAACCTTCTGCCCAGTCTGAGGATCTGAATGCTCTGGACTGTGTTTTCATTAAGGCTATCTCTCATATTTTGGTGCATTGAGCTTTTCTTTTATTCTGACAAGTCCCTCAGATCCTGGTGCTGAAAACAGCCCCACAGCATGAGGCTGATACCACCACACCTTACTTTTGGGGTGGTACTCTGCAGGTCATGAGCAGTTCCTGGTTTACTTCAAACATGATGCTTGGAATAGAGGTTCATCAGACATGTGTCTTCACTGAGCAGAGCTGGTGGAGTGTTGCAGTGATGTATGTTCCTCTGTAAGTTTCTTCCATCTGCATATATGATCATGAAGCTCAACTATAGTGACCATCAGCTTTTTGGTCACTAGTATAACCAAAGCCCTTCTCCATCAATTGCTCAGTTTGGCCAGGAGGCCAGCCCTAGCTGTTCCAAGCATCTTCCATTATGGATAATGGAGTCTACATGATTCTGTGAACCTTCAATGCAGCAGATTTTTTTTCTAAACTCTTTCCCAGATCTGTGGCTTGATGCAAGCCTGTTTCTGAGCTCTACAGGCAGGTATTTTGACCTCAGGGCTTGGTTTTTGCTCTGATATGCATTATCAGCTTTTAGACCTTTTCCGAGAGGCATGTGCCTTTCCAAATCATACTCGTTCAAATGAATTTGCTACAGTTTAACTCCACTCGAAGTGTAGTAACATCTACAAGCGATATGAGAGCTCCTGAGCTAAATTTCAAGGGTCCCTGAAAAGAGCATGAATACTTACGCATTGTCAACTTTTCCGTTTTTTATTCCTAATAAATTTGCTTTTGTTACAAACCTGTTTTGTGCTTTGTCATTATGCTGTATGGAGTGTAGATTGATAAAGTAGTAAACATTAGGCTGCAACTACAAAATGTGGAAAAAAAAATGATGGGGGTATGAATACTTTCGCAAGGTACTGTAAGTAAATAAAGGCCTGCATGCTCAACTGTGTACGAGATGGAGTGGAACACGGAAAATGAACAATACCTGGGCCTTAAGTGTAAAGTGTCTGTCAAGTGCTTGAAATATAAATGTAAATGTACTATCACTTTGCATTTTTCACATAAGCTCAGTACTCTGCAAAATAAGATCATTTATATAGATCATTTATAGTACGTTTTTTCCACTCTGGCCATCGAGGTCCACTTTCCTGCAGCGTTTACCTCAACTCAAATCAAACAATTCAAACATTTAGAGTATCTTACTCACTTAAAAATATAGTTTCCAAAAAGGGGAGTTTCACAGCAATGCCATAACAGAACCATTTTTAGTTCCCCAAAAAACTTTCTGCATTATAAAAAAATCTGCATTATGGAATTTTCTCTTTTTCAACCACTGACAATATGAACTCAATATGGAGAGTGTGGTGAATTAATTGGGCCATTTTAACAGCAGTGGCACAGAGCCTAAACTACCAGCAGAGTAGACACTGACAAGAGGCCAGTGAAGGCTTTTGAAGAGCGGATCAAAGCGGAGAGTCTTTGATGATCCTGCATGGCTGAGCTAAAGAGGAGTTGCTGTGAAGAACTGGAACCCCCCTCAATCAAATCAGAAGCAAGTGCTCATCTTAACCTTCGCTCTCCACCCCTTTATCACATCAACAGGTGCTTTCACGTGGCCTTCAAAAGAGCAACACGCAAAACACCGCAATGAAAAGTAATAGCGGTGCATAATTCGAGAATGTCACTGTTATACGACTTGTTGAAGGTCACAATATGTATTTCATGAACTCTATGAAAGTATTTGAATTATAACTATGGAGATAAGGAAACTTTCTAGAAAATGTGAGCAAACCTCTTTTCATGCATGCATAATTTTTGCCTAAACTTTGTGTGAAGTATAAAGTGTGCAAATGGCTTGCAAGTTATTAAAGAAGCGTGAAAATTCCCTTCATTTTGCATTTCTCAGTTCGGCTTTAAATATTTGGGAGTACATATTCCTGAAACCTTTTCAGTTTTATATGCAAGTCATTTTTTACTCGTTAAAAACTAAATCAAATCTGATTTTCGGAGACTGGACAGATTATATGTATCTTTAGCAGGTAGAGTAATTGTATAAAAATAAATGTCTTACCTTTTTATATTTATTTCAGTCTTTCTCCCCAAAAAAAAGTCTTTTTTTTTTTTTTAAACAAGCACTTGCCAAGCCCAAGGGGAAGAATTCAAGAACCCATAAGGACCTCCTAGAAAGACAACAAAGCTTAGCTTTACCTAATTTTATGGGTCATTACTGTGCTGCAAATCTTCAAAAATCATTAGTTGGTACAAGTTTATGGAGATTGATTGGCAAATACTTGTATTTCCATATTGTTTTTTGCCTTAATAACAATGAAGCTTCCCTTCTCGCCTTCTCAATATATTTCCATCTCAGTTGTAAGCTCTACGCTTAAGATATGGTCTCAATTTAAGCAAACAAATAAACTTAATGACTTTTCCATGTTAAGTGCTTTCTGTAACAACCCTCTGTTTCCTGCTGGTAAAATATATTATACATATGTACAATGACAGAGTATGGGTTTGGCCAAATACATAACACTTTTTCTAGCTTTAGTGACCTCTCAGAAAAATTTCAGTTGACTCAGTCCCAACTGGTTTCATTATTTTAAACATTTTATTCAGACCCAGAGTTCAGCCTTTTCTAACCTACCCCCTACCTCATTATTCGATCAAATTTTACAGGCCCCTGTAACCCTTAAAGGTCACATTTCTGCACTATATAATATGGTCATGTCCTTAAATAATACTTTAACTGACAAAATTAGAGGAGAGTGGACAAAAAACTTGGAATTTGAAGTAACTGATAAAGCATAGGAAGATGCCCTGAACAGAGTAAATGGATTCTTCACTGTGCCTATCACACAAAATTTAAACTTTCTAAAGTCTATCCTAAAGTTGATGACAGGTGTGACTGATGCAAAAATGATGAGGCTGACTTTATTCATATGTTTTGGTCCTGCCAAAAGCTGAGAAACTACTGGACGTTTATATTCAAAACACTAAACAATGCGTTTAAAGGATTAGTTCACCCAAAAATTAAAATTAGCCCATTTACTCACCCTCAAGATATCCTAGGTGTATATGACTTTCTTTTTTCAGAAGAATCCAATCGGAGTTATATTAAAAAATGTCCTGGCTATTATAATAGCAGTCGCTGGGTGTTTTTGTTTAACGGTCCAAATGAAGTCCAATAAAGCACATCCATCCATCCATAACAGAAAGTTCTTCACATGGCTCCGGTGGGTATATAAAAGATCCTCAGATTGTACTTCATACATCGTGACATCGTTGTTTTGTTTTGCTCTCTGTTTATCACGCTCAATTTTTGCATGATGCCGATGTCCTATGTTACCCGCCTGGAATGGCTTGCGTGTGTGACAGTTAGCACAAGCTAGAGAAAACTTTTCAAAATGTTTTAAATATGGATATTTTCTTACAAAAACGCATCGATTCACTACAGGAGGCCTTTATTCACCCCCTGGAGCCATGTGAGACACTTTTTTATTATGGATGTATGTACTTTATTGGACTTCTTTTGGACTGTTAACAAAAGCACTCATCCATAAAGCTTGGAAGAAAGCTTATAAAGCTTGGAAGAGCCAGAATGTTTTTTAATATAACTGTGATTGTATTTGTCTGAAAGAAGAAAGTCGTATACACCTAGGATTGCTTGAGGATGAGTAAATCATGGGCTAATTTTCATTTTTGAACTAACCCTTTAACTTGAATATAATGCCCTATGTTGAAATTGCTGTCTTTGGAGTACTAGAACATGGAGCATCTTTGCCTCTTTATTAGCAAGTGGAAGAATAATGTTGGAATGGAAGTCAAAGAATCTGCCTTCAATGTGGATTTGTGACCTGACATCATATTAAAAATTAGACAAAATATCTAAAAAAGGATCTGTCCAAAACTTCTGTAGAACTTGGAAACCTATAATTACATATTTTTGAAAAGATTTGGACAAAATCATTTGGTTGAAGCATATTTACCTGGGTTATGTTTGTGTATATATAATATTATGTATAAACCACAAATGTATCAGAAATTATGACTGTACTTTTCTTTCTCTTTGGGACTACTCATGTTATTTTTTTTCATTAATTTGATTTTGACGTTGTGTTCATATGGGTCATGTAAGAGTGTATCCTATCGCCTATTTTGTATGGCATAAACACTATTATTATTGTTATTTATTTATTTTTAAATATCTCCATAACTCACATGCCTGTAAACAATCCACGTAAAATGACAATACTGCAGGTACTGCAGGAAAAATAACTGAGTAAAAAAAAAACAGTTGAGTGTTGTAAAAAGTGTAATAGTTTAATGCAAAAAAGTCACACAGTGACATATATAATCACAATTATGAAATAATTTCCACTTATGAAAAGTCACACTGTCACACTGATATAAAGTCACAATACTGACAAATAAAGAGAGTCAAGAAATAAACTTTGAGGTCAGTCTGACTCGAAGTTTACTCGAACCCGCAACCTTTCGATTACAAGCCTGACTCCCTAACCATTAGGCCACGGCTGCCTTTCATGGTTGCTTAAATTCAGGTGCACAGAAATTTTAAAATATCTGAAAATAGAAAACAGTTGTTTGAATTGTAATATGCAACAAAACCACAAAAAAGTCATAAAGGGTCAGTTTTTTTTTAATTGAGATGTATACATAATCTGAAAGCTGAATAAATAAGCTTTCCATTGATGTATGGAGTATTGTTATTATTATACAATATTTAGCTGAAATACAACTATTTGAAAATCTGGAATCTGAAGATGCAAAAAAATCTAAAAATTGAGAAAATTGTCCAAATGAAGTTCTTAGCAATGTATATTACTAATCAAAAAAAAAAAAAAAAAAAAAAAAAAAAAAAATAATTTTGATTCGTACCAATCACAAAGAGGTATAAGAGATATAAAACTGCAATTACAAGAAATAAAGTCGTAATTAAAGTCACAATTTTTACTCTTCGCTGTGATTAAATTTGCGCGTGGCAAACACATCTCCCAGAAGTCACCTCATCAGCGAGAAAGTGGTCACAGCACATTAGCAGAATGTGTGGTGTGATCTTGTTGGCCGTGGTCGGTGCTCCGCAGGGTACTTGTGTTTAACATTCCCCTCGTGTTTTGCCCGTGACCCCACTGAGGGTGCTCATCTCCACTCCTGCAGAGTGGAAGGTTAAAGCGCACCTATTCCCTCACTGCTGCCGACCTACTTTCCCTCCGCCACTGTTTGCCCCTTCTATCTCTTTGTGCAGCCAAGCATCGACCTTCCCAACGGCAGGTCATTACTTTTTCCTCAGCTTTCTGTTTTCATTTCAATTCCTGCTGAAACGCCCTGTTGTTTTTCGTCAAATTTGATAGTGGGATGTTGAAAGAGGTTGAGAGGCTATATCAGGCCATGCTCGTAGATGAATTTTGTTGAGATTCGCGTGTGCTTCAGCGCTTTAAATATTAACTGGTCCATATGGGCCCTCGACACGCACTAACATGACACGAGTAGTCTGGAGATTTCGCAGAGCCAGTGGAGCATCCCAGAGCAATTTCCAAGGTCATCCAGGAGCGGGACCTGCTTTACCTCTCTTATATTTGACACATTTGCTTCATTGCATTTGGATCTATGACAAGACACAATTTGTTAAAATTTAAAAAATGGGTCATTGTTGACGTATGAGGATTTTCAAGAGGCAAATTTTAAAACAGAAAAAAAAAAAATATCTATTGTGATTTTTCAAACATTAAGAATGTTGTGCACACACAAATTTAGTGGTTTAAGTGTTTTCATTTTCCAGATGAATTGGTCGTAGACTTAAAAAATGTCATGTGGTGTGACCATGATTTATATTACAATTAATTAATGTTAAAATGCGTAACATTTTTTAGATGTTCTCAGTAATTAAAATGTATAGAAACTATTTGCAGTTCTTTTGAGTATTTGTAAGTAATGATCTCATTTTTTTTGTTCTATAATTTCAGAGTTGCCTTCTGAACTGTAGTTAGCAGACGTATTTTTCCTGTAAATTGCATAAAACTGAAAGAAAAAAGATTTAAAAATACCATTCACTTAAGCATACTGTATAGCAGTGATTCATATTTTAACCACAGAAATTAGATTTTTTTTTTTATTTAATATAGTTATTTCTCTTATCGGTCGCACCACATTATGAGTGGTCACACCAAATGACAAAGTCCTTGTATCATTAAAAATCTATTTAAAGAGACGTGTGAAAAGTGCAGCCCACTGACCCTTCGTCGGGAGTTTTATTAACAGGTGATCTGACCAATCATAATGCCAAATATGCTGTTTTGTCTGACAAACAAACCAGACAGAAGAGTAGATTAAAGTCAGTGGATTTGAGAAATGGACACCCCATTGAAATATTTTCTTGCTTGAAACAAGATACCTTCTAATGTTCATTTATGGTTATTTCGTGCCATAACTAGCAAAGATGAAGAGATGATCGGCTCATGTGCCACTTTCAGGTGCTACAGTGATCTGTCAGGACACATTTAAAGAGCCACAAAAGAGTTTTTGTTGTTTGAATTTCTTAAAAAACAAACAAACAAACAAAAAAAGAACTCTGAGGCTTTGTTTCATACCAAAAGTAACCTGCTCTGTCTTGTATGTCGGTGTGTTGTCAGTGTCTACTTTGTTCTGTGATGTATTTTTCACTGCAAGGCATGGATGGGTTTTGTCAGTAAACAATAACTAAGGTGGATCTGTTTAGAGTAGTGGGAGGTTCAGTTTCTGAGATGACAGCATAAACATCTTTCTTTACAGTAAAAGTCTGTGCTTGACTGCAGTGTCAGAATTAATATGTTGCCTATGGCAAGTATTTATTTTACTTTGCTTGGCAGTGAAATCTGGTAAAATAGATTAAAATAGTTATCAATAAACAAATAATTAATTACAAATGCATAATTACCAAACTAAAATTATGAGCTCTAATTTATTTATTTATTCATTTTTCTCATATTGTATAAGGATTAAACATAAACCATCTGAAATGACCCAAATTGCATAAAAATTATTCTAAATGATACTAAAATAAAGTACTTTATATAAAACCATCAGTTGAATTTAAAAGCACAAAAACCATCATGCCAATCTGGGACATGTATCTATAATGGAAAACACCCTGCAGTGGTCGCACCACATAATATTTGGTCGCACCACATGATATTTCAAATTCAGTCAAAATTTACAAGCACAGAATTGGCCACCTAAACAAAACAAGCTAGCTATGAAATTTATAATAAACATAAATACTTGTAAAAATAAGTTAGTATTTTTTTTTTAATAGTTTTTTGAGGTCATACCACAATATCCAAATGTGCTAACTACATGCCAGCTGTTAAAAAGGTTTTTTTTTTTCCAAAATTGAAAGAGTTACAAACCTGCTTGATGCTTCCATGGGTCATTGGCAAATTGGTATATGATGCAAAGTCCTATCTTTGAATGGATTTCAACATAAAAGTCTCAAAATGACAGTTTGTTGATGGTCGCACCACATGATATTTCATAAAATGGAAATCATATAAATATAAATACAAATGCTTCACAATTTTATGATTACAAAACACTTTGGAAATCATGCCAAATAGTGCAGAAAATTAATCTGAATAAATTTATGATTAAAGAAAAAAACACTTTGGCTTGAATCCACACCACATTATATTTTGACACTTTGAATAACAGTAAAATTACAAATAACTAATCCTTTTTGAAAAGTTAAAGTGGGTCCATACATGGGAGAGGTACTTCATATATATGGCAACTTTTTATGCATTTAAACCAATTTTTCACTGAAAAAATGCAATTGGACAGAAAATTTAGGCATCCCGTCATTGACCCATACATTAAAAATGCAGTGCATGACTTAAATGCATTTATGGTTTTATTTTTTTTTAGTATTTTTGGACATTTGAGTGATACAACTTTCTGCAAACTCAAAGTCATGTGGTGCAACCAAAGTGCAGGTGCAAAACAAAGAAATTATATCATAGGACCCTAAATAAGTCAACTAAATAAGTCAACTATATCATAGGACCAATAAGTCAACTAAAATATCAAAATAATTTGACTTTTTTTTTTATGACAAGACAAGGTTAGTTTTGGTTGTAAATTATCATGTGCATATCTATCTATCTATCTATCTATCTATCTATCTATCTATCTATCTATCTATCTATCTCTCTCTCTCTCTTTATAAAGTAAAATAATAATATAACATATGTAAACATTATTAATTCACAATGTCTTAAAATATTCTCTTTTGAAAAACATATTAAAAAACTATTTTATAAACTTTGTAAACTTTTTAAAAATGTAAACA
This sequence comes from Labeo rohita, assembly GCF_022985175.1. Classification (NCBI taxonomy): domain Eukaryota; kingdom Metazoa; phylum Chordata; class Actinopteri; order Cypriniformes; family Cyprinidae; genus Labeo; species Labeo rohita. The sequence continues at coordinate 10,612,012 of NC_066889.1, read as the reverse complement.
ATTTATTCAGTTAAAATGAATATGAATACAATTAATATATTTCTAAGACTCGGCACATGTTTTTTCATGAGATTTTTTTGTTTTTGTTTTTATTTATCACACTGTTCTTTGTCACTGGTTCTCTTAACAGTTGGTGGTCTGCAGTTAATTAATCATTCGGTTAAGTCTATTAAAAAATTTTCACATAACTATGCCACAAATATTCCATTAAACCACTGTTTCTCTTAATAAATAACTGTGATTTATTTTTTACCAGCTCTCCTGTGTGCTCTATTTGACGGTGCTAGTCTGTAAATTCAACTTCAAAGACATGAAAAGGATTATAAAATGCTGCTTGTTTGTTATGATGTATATTGTGTTGTCTCTTTAATACTATAAGCATGTGCTCTCCTGCTAATTCTACACACCTGAGACTAATACAACCTCGTTAAAGCAATAAAACCATACAGTTACGGCCTTTATCTCACTATTCCATGCTGCCTTTTATTGAATGCCATTTTGCCATGTGACATCCTCTAAATTGGATGTTTTCTCTAAAAACAGGCATGTTGCAAAAAGACAAAACTCCCCAGAGCACCTAAATTTGTCTGTTGGTGTCTAGACAGCCGTAGCTATAGATCTCAGGCTATTCAGACAGGGAGAAGTGTCACTGTTTCGTAAAATCACCTGCTAATTGGATGGCCTCTCGGTGCCTGTGTTTCATAGGCTGGCGCATCGCCACGGACATCGAGGAGTTTGTCTTTCAATACCCAAAAAATCCATAGCTAAAGGCATTTCACCCTCTGTAGAGAGGTCTTCAATGATTAGTATGTTTGACTTCCTAATGCGTTTGACACTGTGCCATGTGTTCTCTGTAATTGCTTCATTCCTCAGAGTCCTACAGGTTGACTTTTGAAGTCCAGATATCGGCAGCGTGCCTCATGTGAACGTATCTCAGAGGTCGAAAGGCCCTGTGTATATCAAGCAAAATTGAAGAGTGAACAAAACTAGGCCAAAATGAAGCTCATTTGGAGTTTGTTTCAGGAATTTGAAACAGCTTGCCAGAACAAACTTTCATGAAAAGTTCGCTCTGGAGTGTGTTTCCCATTCAGTGACATACTTTGTGAATTAACTACAACAGTACGATGTATTGTTGCAGAAAGCAACCAACTAATGAACTTTCAGTAATTTATCAAAATGACTGACAGCATTGACTGACATAATCAGATGAGATGATGACACTATTGTTCCACTAATGACCGAACTGTATTTTAAAGTGTTACCGAGAAAAAAACTAAATTGAGCTGGGGTGCATGTCCTGTACAACAACGTAACTTGCTGCTTAACTTGCATAGTATGATGCGTCCCCTGGTGAAGAAACCAGCATATGCTGGTTAGGTTTTGATGCTGGTTTATGCTGGTCCTTGACCAGCTTAAACCAGCATCAAAACCTACCAAACCAGCATCCCAGCATCAAAACATACCTACCAGCATATGCTGTTTTTTTCACCAGGGTCACTGAAGAAATCAACTAGCTAGTCCTGAGTTTTTCATGAAACAATACTGTGGCATATTTGTCGTTCAGCCATGTTGGTTAATCATGTCATGCAGTTGGTAAAGTAGGCTAATAACTTTTAATTAAGCTGTTTAAAGGGACCTTGAAATGTTCTCTGTGATCCACTTATAATGTTATCAAGATTTTTAAATAAAAAAAAATTAGAAGAGGCTATTTTCTGTGCTGTTTTGATCCCCCTCATCGGACCGCTCTGTTTGAATAGGCATGGCGGATTGTAGACTTAGAAGCAGGGCCTAAAATTAACTTTTTGCCACACCTGCCAATGGCCGGTGATGTGATAAAATTTACCTGCCAATTTTTTTTTCACCGGCCATGAAACACTTTTTGCTAAAACAGGCAGTTATTTCTACTACGATGACTAAATGACTACTGGTGTCTCCATTAAATGCATTTTCCCTCAGTTTTACCTATTAATTATAGCCATTCAACATTACAGTATAGTTGAAAGCTATTATTTCTTATTTTTAGGCTTTTAGGAAATATATAACAACTTTTAATGTTAAAAGTGATTTTAAAACAATCTTCACATAAACTATAAATTGTATATGCATAAACTATACAGATTAATCTTTATTCAAGCTACAAAAGTTCATCAGTGACTAGAGCAGTGAAGTGATGATTTCTCTTTTTCTTCGTTTTACATCAATGACAGACTTCAGCAGGTTTCACTTTAAAAGCAGCACAGCCTCTTTAAAACCTGATGCACATGACGCAGATCTGGCACATATGCGATTTTCTCCAAACTCTTTACTGTCATTTAATACTTTGTAACTCATTTTAGAATACGTTTACGAGATAACTCGCACATTGTGACATAATTGTGTGTGTTTTTGTCTGTTGCAGCGCTGTCTGAAGCGTCTCAGCGCATGCGCACAGGCGAACGTGCAGACTTTCAAATTATACTTCACCGTCTATGCGCCGTAACCCCAGGTATGTGTCGCCACATTCTCGGGTTATGAAGAATAAAGAAGGGAAAAGTTATTCTTCCGAAATGAAGCAGCAATATCTTATCAGGTAAAATTTATTAGAACTATGTCTAGGGACAAGCTGGCCATCACTGCTCTGACCTTATCAGCCGTTTGCATTCCATTCCCTGATAGCACACGTACATCTCGGAGACGTCTATTTGACGTCTGCATTTACATCTGCAAGACATATTTTTTATGTAGTTTGCTCATATGCAATACGTCCGTTGGACATTTCCAATCAGATGTCAAATAGGTATCTATTAGATGTATTTAAGATGTTTACGATTTAGAATGTATGGAAAACTGACATCTTACAGACATCTGCCAAAAGTTTGTACACAGCAGATGCTTTCCAGATCAAGAGATCTTTAACAGACATCTTGCAGACGTACGTGTGCTATCTGGGTTTTGATTCGCTTGTCGCTTATGACAGAACAGCTAATCACGATGATCTTATGTTCGGAAATATTGTTTTATGTGCTTACGTCAGAAACAGCAAGTCTCTTTAAAAACTGTCTGCTGTTTTCACTACATTCCATTGTTATATTTCGTAAAAGTTTTACCCGCCAACTGGCGACTGACACTGTTACATATACTTGGCGAGTGTTAATTTTAGGTCCTGCTTGGAAGTAAATGGCCAATGCTATGATTGGCTAACAGTTGTGTATGTTGGACACCCTACATAGATAGATGCTGCTGTTATTTAGGTTAAAACGCAAGAATACAATCTGTAATGACAGACAAAGCAATAGAGACCACATAATAAAAACCGTTACTCACATTGCGACATTGCTGTCGGATCCAATATAGTCGCACAGCATCGGCTTGTAGTTTCAGTCTTTCTAAAAATCCTGTGTCGAATTGTCCCTTGTTTGTACATGAATCAATGGTAAAATTAAGCGATGCAATATGGATCTTCATTAAATATAAAGCTCATCCACTCTTTCCTAATGTTGGGATTAGAAGGAAGGCATTGCAAAGACTGTGTTTTTCCACAGCTTGGCACTGCACACCTGTCGTCTGAGCCATTTTTATGTTTAATTTCTGCTGAGACCAGTGTTTGCTTGTTTTTTACCCACTACATGCACAAATCAGTGGGTGGGGCTAAACAGGCATTGATGTAGAAGCAGGTGCTGATCTTCTTCTGCAGAGGCGGCGTTTAGCCACAATATTACGTCATAAAGTGGCACATTCCATAATCTGTCATTTTGGCAGATGAAAGTTCTGAAACGTACAGGATGTTTTTATAGTACAATGAGCTCTTACGTGTCGAAAGATCACAAGAATTTTGATTTCTCAGTTTCCTTTAAGACCCCTTTAAGACCACATGTCATACAAACATGAAACTATGCTTATAATCACAAGGTGAGAGCTGTCATTCCAACCACACAACTTTGCGATGCAATCTTTAAAGGGATAGTTCAGCCAAAAATGAAAATTTTGTAATTACTCACCTTAATGTCATTCCAAACCCTTAAAGCTGGGCTCACACTACAGAATTTTTACCCTGATTTTGCCCAGATTTTTCCCTAATGAGATTTGAAGCAAAAATATTGTCGCGCATTGTCGCATGGACTATTTTAATGATGTCCTTACTGCCTTCTGGGCATTGAACATGGTGGGTGTGTTGATGTCTATACAGGGTCAGAAAGCTCTTGGATTTTATCAAAAATATCATAATTTGTGTTCTGAAGATGAATAAAGGTCTTACAGGTTTGGAACGACATGAGGGTGAGTAATTAATAATAGAATTTTCATTTTTAGGTGAACTAACCCTTTTTACGTGGAAATAATTAATAGCTCTGATTAATAGCTTATGTTTAGTCAATCAAGTAAACACACTGGACTGTTGCTCTATTGAAGTTGCAGTTTGAAGGTAATTCTAATTGAGAACCATGTTTAATACTGTAAAACTTGCAGCACATACTGTACTGTATTTACATTATCATCTAAAGCCACACTCCGCTGTGTAGGCAGCGCCGGGATGAGCGCTAACATTACACCGCTGCTCAGGTATTTTTTTAGCATCTTTTTACTTCAAAGTAAACATATGATATGATTTATGATATTTAAAAAACATCACCATAAGTATATTGGGCCCTACGGTCCCTGCTTTGTGCAGTTCCTCATCTCATACTTTTTCTTTAATTACATATTTTAAATAAGTAATTTTGTGTGATTTATACAGTTAATTTCGCATATTAACACAGAGCTGATTTCAGCCTTAAGCTTCAGTGCACGTCACAGTTAATTCTTGGGTAGGATCTCATCAACGCTACCCCTGCCACATCCGATCTTGAGATAGTTTGACAGCCTGATGTTTCCCATAATATTTCAGAGGGTAAATAGACACAGCCGTCCATTTTCCCCCATTTTTTCGATTTTGATTCCACTCATGTTTGCCGATGGATCAGGTCTTGACCTAATTAGAGGTGATTTCGCAAGAACACTAGAGAGCTGAACTGTTTTCTGTTGAATGGGGTTTTTACATCACTGTCACTTTGATCACTGACTCAAATTGTGTACAATGAAATGCTGTCAAGTTGTGGTCAGAAGGGAATCGGCCTGTGAAAGTGCTTAACGTTAATTTCTACCGCACTGGCATTTTAAAAACCATTGTCTGCTTGTCATCACTTCATGGAGAAATGGGCTTGCTATTCCAATGAGATCTCCTCGCAGTATAGGAACACAAGATTACAAGCGTAGATTTGAGGGGAGGTAATTGAGCTGATTATCTTAAAGTGGGGAATATCAGATGTCCTATTTAATACTCAGTGGTATTTTTATCTATGGTTCTTCTTGCTGAAAAACGATTCAGACAGTTGCCTTATAACAAGTATAAATTAATGTACCAGAAATCCCTGCATAACTCCCTATTGTATTTCATTGGGGGTTTTACTCTTCACAACCATGTAGGCGGTTTTCACATCACTGGTGTTCAATGTCAGCTGAAAGCTGAAAACCTTATTTCTCAAACTTCAGGCATGTACATGTCACTCTCAGCTTTGCTTGTCTCACCTGTAACCATAATACTACAAATAATGCAGTTGATGTCTTCCTAGCTCCTAGAAAATAGGAATTTAAAATACTGACAACTAGCACAACCATTAGTAACACAAATTTGACTTTTGCAAGTTGTATGCATTATCTTCATACCTGAATCCTTCCCTAGGTATTTCATCCATGATAAATGTTCAATTCTAATAGAGCGCAACAGCATTTTTTGTTCCAGAAGTATTTTTTAAAAGTCTTTTATAGGCCAGACCAACCAGCTATGAGGTGAATAACAGCATTACAAACTTAGTTTTGAAGCAAGAAGTATTTGAAAATTGGAGAAAAAAAGACAAGACTGTGTACTTCAGGTTCAATGAGAGAAAGAACTACAATCCCATGAAATACTGCAAGTAACAAATAGGTTGATTATGTGTATAGAAACAGTGTATTTAACATTTATTGCAAAATATGCACATACAGTGCCCTCCACTAATATTGGCACCCTTGGTAAATATGAGCAAAGACGGCTATGAAAATAAATCTGTTTTGTTTATCTTTATGATCTTACATTCAAAAAATTCACAAAAGGCTAACCTTTCATTGAAGTAAAACAATTAAAAGTGGGGGGAAACTTACGTTATGAAATAAATGTTTTTCTCATATGCATGTTGGGCACAATTATTGGCACCCTAAGAAATTATAATGAATAAAATATCTCTGAAGTGTATTCCCATTCATATTTGCATTTATATAGCACACTAGAATGATATTGTCCAGCAATTATAAGGATTATAAATATGAGGAGCACAAAGGCCAAATTTCCTTAATCATCCATCACAAGGAATAAAACCAAATAATATAGTTCTGATGTGCAGAACAAGATTGTTGAGCTTCACAAAATAGAAAATGGCTGTAAGAAAAGAGCTAAAGCATTGAAAATCCCAATTTCCATCATTAGGACAATAATTAAGAATTCCAGTCATCTAAAGATGTTACAAATCTGCCTGGAAAAGGATGTGTGTCTATATCATCCTAATGCATGGTGAGGAGGAGAGTTTAAGTGTCCAAAGACTCTCCAAGGATCACAGTAGGAGAATTGCAGAGATAAGCTGAGTCTTGGGGTCAAAAGACTAAAAAAAAAAATTCAAACAGCCCCTACGTCACCAAATGTTGTTCAGGAGGGTTTCAAGAAAAATCCTCCTTGCTCATCCAAAAAAAAAAATTCCAGCATATTCAGTTGTCAGACACAACTTGAATTTCAAACGGGACTGGCTTCTGTGGTCAGATGAAACAAAAAAAAAAAAAAGAGCTTTCTGGCAGCAAACACTCAAGATAGGTTTGGTACAAAAAGTACCCCATGTTCACGGTTAAATATACTGCTGGATCTTTAATGTTGTGGGCTTATTTTCCTGCCAGAGGTCCTGGACATCTTGTTCAGATACATGGCATCATGGATTCTAGCAAATACCAACAGATAAAAAATGTAAACCTGACTGCATCTGTTAGAAGTTCTATAATGAGCTGTGGTTGGATCTTCCATCAGGACAGTGATCCAAATCAAACATCAGAATCAACACAAAAATGTGTCACTGAGCATAAAATGAAGCTTTTGCCATGGCCCTCCCAATTGCCTAACCTCAACCCTATAGAAAATGCGTGAGGTGAACTGAAGAGAAGAAGCACCAGCATGGAGCTGGGAAACTAAAGGATCTGAAGAGTTTCTGTATGAAGGAATAGTCTCTGATCTCTTGTCAGGTGTTCTCCAAACTCTTCAGGCATTAAAGGAGAAAACTCAGAGCTGTCATCCTGAATAAAGGACGTTGCAATAATTGGGTGCCAATAATTGTGGTCAACATGAACTAAACAAAAACATTTATTTCATAATAAGATTTTCCCCCTGATTTCCACAGTTTTACTTAAATGATAGGTTAGAATATTGTGATTTTTTTAAATTAAATATATTAAAAAAAAAAAAATGCAGATTTATTCTCACAGCCACCTTTGCTCATATTTACCAAGGGTGCCAATATTAGTGGAGGGCACTGTATGTTCAAATATTTGAATAGTTTGATAGTGAAGGGACACTGAAGTTGCATCCAAAAGTGAAGATTCTATAGTATGAATATGTGTAGAATTAATGAAATCTGGACATACTATGTCCGTCATGTGGTCCATCAGATGCACACTTCAGAATATCACTGGAAAATCATCTATGTACTTTCCGCCTACTGTTTTATGAATTCTGTAAGTTTGGACATAATACTCTTTTCACATACTGGTTTTTGCCCTCTAATTAGTGTTTTTTCGGATACAGCCTGACTGTATCACCTCATTTGCAGTGCTTCAATGGAGTGGGATTTAAAATGTTCTTTTGGTGCAATTTTCTTGTTTTGTTAGACCTTTTTTTCTTTATGGGTAATGTACATTTTCACCAGCAATTCCACTGTTAGATGGTTTTAAAAATAAGCTTAAATAATACAGCCTGATAGCTTCACCAAAAGCATATCTGAGTAACAATCTTGTAGCTCACAGCAGGTCTGTCTTTAAAGGTTTATAAGGTATTGTTAAATTCCCCTGTGGAGAAAATTTTACTTCCAGAACTTGTCTGTTTCATTCTATTATAGTTTCACAGGTATGCTTAGTTCAGTCTCTTTTGGTTTCAGTTCCATTTGGACTTTTAGTTTGTTCATAGTCAGTTTCATTTTTCCTTTGTATTAGTTTCATCTTTGGTTTAGTATTCTGTCCCATCGCCACGTCACAAATTCCAGTGTGCAACCAGCCATCACCCGCACACATGGAAATACAGCCAAAGCCAGACGAGGAGCTCAAGTCGGCTGTGATGAGAGAGTGAGTGCTTGAGAGGACAGGACAGGACCTCAATGGGTACGGAGATAGATCCCACCCACTTTCCCACCACTGAGGGTGAGCTGGAATGGAGTACTTTTGAATGTTTAGTGGAGAAAGTCTCCTTTTTCCTTCTGCTGCCACTGATCCAGTATCCAGATACCTGTGTCTTCATCATCATGGAGTTCACCAGAATTACATGTGTCATCTCAGAATTGCCTGTGTCTTCATTGCTGATCCCACTCATCTCACAATTGCCTGTGTCTTCGTCATCGCTGGTCCTGTCCAGCTCAGAGAAACCTGAGTCTGCAGAGCACCTATCCAACCTCCCTCTCCCACCTCCTTTTCATAATTCAGCCAGTTCTTCAGCCCTGCTCTGCTGGCTCCCTCCAGTCCATCAACAACTCCAGTTACCACACTCAAGTGTGCAGATCTGCCTTGGGTCCTCCAGTTGCCAGCTCCATCCAGGCTAGAGGTTCCTATAGCTCTGGTTTTGGCTTCTGGGCCATTCACTTTACCTCGGCCAGTAGAACCCCCAGCTTCACCTTGGTTCCACCTGGAACCATCGTCCTTCTGCCTCCCCAGGGAGGCCTCACTGGTCAATCGTTGCTCCATCTTCGCCACAGACTTCTGGGCCATCAGCTACACTTAGTCCTGTTACCTCTATGGCTTCACTACGCTCCTTATTCCCTCAGGCTCCACCTCTGTTCCCAGTTACCATGATGTCACAGCAGTCCTCAGGCTCCCTGGCTCCACCTCCATCACTTGTCTTCAGAATGGATTCTTCCTCCATTAAGTCCTGCCACCTTCGGTTTCTCCTTGGATCCTGCCACCATCAGCTCCTCCTTGATTCCTCCCTTCTGCTTGTTTCCTACCCTTCACCAGCCCCTTGTCTACCTCTCGTACCACCTCAGTTATTCTACGGCATAATGCCGCACCTTCCCGGAGGGGGGCGTTCTGTCACAGTTATGCTTAGTACAGCCTCTTTTGGTTTCAGTTTCCTGGATTTTAAGTTTGTTCATAGTCATTTTCCTTTTTCCTTTGTCTTAGTTTAATCTTTGGTCTGGTATTCTGTCCCATCACTACATCAACAATTTCAGTGCCCAGCCAGCCATCACTCGCACACACGGAAATACAGCCAGAGCCCACTGCAGACGAGGAGCTCACGCTTGCTGTGATGAGAGAGCCAGAGCCTAAGAGGACAGAGCCGGTCATGGCCTCATTTGGCCCTGAGCTCCAAAAGAAATCTGACCTGGTGTGTGAGCCTGCACCACAGTGTATTGCTGTGGGATGGTGGGATGCTTGGTGGAGTATGAGGGTACAGAGAAGGACATTACCCACTTTCCCACCACTGAGGGTGAGCTGGAATGGAGTATTTTGGAATGTTTAGAGGAGGACATCTCCTTTTTCTTCCCGCCGCCACTGATCCCGCCCAGTACTGAGATACCTGTGTCTTTGTCATCACTGAGTTCACCTAGTTCAGAATTATATGGGTCTTCGTCATCACTGATTATGCTAAGATCAGAATAGCCTGTGTCTTCATTGATAATCCCACTCAGCTCACTATTGCCTGTGTCTTCATCATCACTGGTCCTGCACAGCTCAGAGAATCCTGAGTCTGCAGAGCACCTACCTGGCCTCCCTCTCCCACCTCCTCTTCACAATCCAGCCACTTCTTCAGCCCTGCCTCTCCTGGCTCCCTTCAGTCCCTTGACATCTCCAGTTTCCCCACTTAAGTGTGCAGATCTGCCTTGGGTCCTCAAGTCGCCAGCTCCATCCAGGCTAGAGGTTCTGGGCCATTCACTTTACCTCGGCCAGACGAACCATCAGCTCCACCTTGGCTCCTCTCTCTGTTGTTTGCACGTAAATCCATTGTCCTTCTCCCTCTTCTAGGTCAATCGTCACTCCATCTTTGCCACAGACTTCTGGGCCATCAGCTATGCTTAGTCCCCCCACCCCTATGGCTTCACTGCACTCCTCATTCCCTCAGGCTCTACCTCTGTCCCCAGTCTCCATGTTGGCACTGCAGTCCTCAGGCTCCCTGGTTCCACCTCCATCATGGCGGCTCTGCCATGGCCTCCAATATCATCTGTGTCGTTCTGCAACTTCAGCTCTCCGTCTGCGCCCTGGTCCCCTCTGCCGCTGGCTCCATCTCTGTCCATCATCGCCATGGTCCCTTCGGCCAAGCCTTTAGCATGGCTCCTTCCTCCATCAACTCCACTGTGTGCTGTCATTCTGGCTGGGCTCTGGATCCCTGGTTGGCTACTCCTCCTAACCACTCTATCTTTGATCCTGCCACCTTTGGTTCCTCCTCAGATCCTGCCACCATCAGCTCATCCCTGGTTTCTGCCACCATCTGCTTCACACTAGTTCCTCCTGCCAGTTTCCTACTCTTCACGAGCCCCTCATCTACCTCCTGTACCGATTCAGTGATTCTACGGCATGAGGCTGCACCCGGAGGGGGGCGTTCTGTCACAGTTATGTTTAGTTCAGTCTTTTTTTGGTTTCAGTTTCCTGGACTTTTAGTTAGTTCATGGTCAACTTCTTTTTTCCTTTGTCTTAGTTTCCTGCCACTATCTGTTTCCATGAACACTAATTCAGTTATCACAGCTGTTTGTTATTAGTTTTTGCATATTCAAATTTCTAATGACGACGATAAATGCAATGGCCATTTTGTATGGTGTAATCATAGCTACTTCTCCTCCCTTCTTCTTACACTGAGCATTCCATGTCTATTTTGAATGAAAAAAAAGAAAAGTCATGCATGTGTAACTTGACACAGAAACAGAAGAGTAGAACGTAATCACTTGTAAATGTACATTCTGACCTGTTCCTCACACAAAGTTATTCCAAGAGTTCAAATGACTTTTATGGTGCTTTTTAAACATTTCTTGGGGCTTGAAACACTCGTGTAATTTACAACAGACGGGACAGTCTAACTGTTAGTATTAGTATTAAACCTAACACTGTACTATAAAACTTACTTAAATTCCAAAAATAACTCAGTATATCAAACTATATTTTTGTATTTTTTTGAAGGAAATTAGAGTAGTGCTCACCATCTCAGTGCTTTGGGGTGGTTGCTAGGGCTTAATGGTATAATTAATTTATTCTGAAATTAGCATTATTAAGCAAAATGCATCCAAGAGTGTCAGTTTCTGTAACTACTTCCTTCAAACTGCTTCATAGACCAACGTTATCTAAAATGAAGCATGAACATTACTTTTATGCCTAAACACAGGCAACTCTCCAGCCGCGTCGATTTCATGACCCTGAATATGTTATTGGTGGAATATTTAGGATGTTTCATTTTGAGGTTCATGGTCTGTGAGTCCTTAAGAATCAGAAGATCCCCTTAATGTGTTTTACATTTCCAGCCTGCTGCTTAGCAGAAATTGAAATTCAAGGAACCTTCTCAGATGGTTTAGTTGATCCATGCAAAATCCAAGAAAACCATACAAGGATAAATCCTGGCTTTTGATCACCTAAGCACAGCTGCCCAAACTCCTAATCCAACGGTGTTAAAGCAGCTGAATCTCCGAGCCGATGACAGCAACTTGAGTGGACATGACGGTTTTCTCTACGCTAGTGCTATCATGTGTGACCCTACATTTGCATCTCCAAATGATGCTTGTAAAAATCAACCACGCATAGCGAAGCATAAACATTACATGTGTGCACCTTAAGCTTTCGCCCTTTTAGAGCTATGTTTTTGGGACAAACCCTCTGAAATGGTTATTAATATTGCAATATTAGAGATGCATATGACATGAAAAACCAGAAGAGGTTTGCAGAGGAGAGAGAACTGTTAATGGGTTGGAGGGGGAATATATTTTCTCCAGAGCCAAACACCATGAGAGAGCCATCATTCCAGTGAGCTGACAGATGAGGAGGATGGTTCATTTGTATGGTACATCATTTAGCAATTTGCCCTCTGACAACAAACCGAATCGTATTTCATATTTCTTGTCGGCCTCCAAGTTCCTCTGGCAATTTAATTATCTTTGTTGAATTTCTGTTGATGGTTCATTTATTTTAGAAAAATTAGAGGTGTGAGTAATGAAGCAGAAGTTGCATGCCAAAAATATCCATGCACATCAATATGCACACCTGTAGTGGCTGTCATAAAGACATCTTAGAGGAAACTTTAAGTACGTCTGCATCAGTTGCAAATTGTGCCTACGGACACCATTACGCATGTGAATTACAATATAAAATGTCTGCCAGGGCAAAAGCACCCTCAGGACCAACCGAGTAGCCATTATGTGAGGAGAAAAAATCAAGCTAATAACAATGCATCTGTGCACAGTTCCATTGGTCAGGTCTGGAAATGGGAGATTTTGAATTGCAAATAATATCAGATCAATAATGCTTAATAAGTAAATACACAGATGGTGATCTTGCACATATTAGCATAATTTAAACAGCACATCTGTACATGTGTGTGCGTGTTTGTGTGAACATAAGTGAGTGTTTGTATGAGAGAGGGAAACGAGAAAGAGGTAGAAATAGTAGGTGCGTGTCTGCATCTGTGTCTGCCTGTGCGTGACAGTATGTGTGTCAGCGTGTGTAACTTAAAGCTGCCACGGAGCCCCGGGGCACTGTCTGGACCGCTGACGACCTGGCTGACACGGACAGGACTGGAGCAGCTAGTCTGCTGCACGACAGGTAGCGCTAATAACTAAACCTGCCAAGTCTCCGAGGCTAAAAGAGAAGGTTGACTACATATGGCGAAACAGATTCTTCATATATTCAGTGTCATAGTTGGAATTGTAAATAATGAAGCAAGTAAGTTTCCAGATTTAAATGAGCAATTATTCAATTTCATTAAGCAACAGTGGTTTGATTGGCTGAGCAATGTTTTTAAGAGCACTGATAAGTTAAACAGGAATGGGACTTTTTACACTTTTACAGTTTACAATGTAATTTTTACAAGTAATGGTAGGCGTGAACATTTCACATGAAATTCTGTCAGTGAAGGGGCACGTGCCGCACAAGAAAACTAGGCTACAACATCTCTGGTCATTTTCATATGTAACTATCTGTAATGTTAGTAATAAAAGTCTGATTTTTTGCACATCAATCTGACAATAAATGTGGCACACCCGGTTTTTCTGATACACACCCAGAGTCTCTTTTCTGGCTACGCTACTGGTTTGCATTGGTTTGAAACACTGAATTATTCAGGAACTTTAAGAGTGAAACAATGAATAATTTCTTGAACTGATGTATTCAGAATCACAGGAAAGGCAACTGTTGATTCTGTATTGGCTTCATTTGGAACTATTTTTGGTGGTGGAGCAAAAACAGGAGTAAAAGTGGGGTCACACATAGTGAGGTTTTGATGAAACTGTAGGCAAATCGGTGATGTAAAAATCACAGCTCACTTTTAAACCAAGCCACTTTATGTTAGTCAACATGGTGAATTTGCGTGATTGGCTTGAGGAACCCTTCCGCCCTGAACAACACAGAAATTTCCTGCACTGTGACTGCACTAAAAAGGAATTATTCAACCAAAAATAATCATTTTATGAAAATTTACTCACGTTCAGGGCATCCAAGATGTGGATGATGAGTTTGTTTCTACATTGGAACAGATTTGGAGAAATTAAACCGTGATAAAAAGGACCTAATTTGTTGAAATGGTAGCACATTCTGCTGGCCATGTAGAGCCTGTTGAGGAAAACTAGTTTGCTGGTGTTTTAGTCCGGACAGCAGGGGGTGCTTATTCCCTGACATTTACTGTATGGGTCCAAAAGGCATAGTATAATGAAAACCACATCAGGACTGCAAAAAGGTGCGAATTTTTGATGAAGCCTTAAACCAGACCCTGTAAAAAGGAGCGTCCTTTGGATGAGGCACTTAACTGGCCTCCTGACCTTCTGTGGTCATTAATTCCCCACCTTAATTATGAATTTGACCTCATTTATTGAGATGGTAGCGCATCCTGATGGCCGTGTTGAGCCTGTCAGGATTCGCTACCCCTCTATTAGAGCATATTTATTATGGTGAAAAAAACACGTTCAGCTGTTTCATGCAGTAGCCAGAGTCTGGTTCCTCACTGAAGCTAAGCAGGCTTGAGCCTGGTTGGTACACTGATGGGAAACCTTTTGAGGAAAGCTAGTTTGCTTCTGGAGGTAATTTTAGTCCAGCCAGCAGGGGGTGCTCAATGCCTAACATGTACTGTATGGGTCCACAAAGCCTATTATAACGAAAACGACTTCGGCCTGTGAAAAGGAGTAACTTTTTGATGAAGCCTTAAACCACTCCCTGTTAAAAGGAGTGACTTTATGACCGGACCCTGTAAAAAGGACCTCATTTGTAGAGATGGTAGCGCATTCTGCAGGCCGTATTGACCCTGTTGAGGAAAACTAGTTTGCTGCTGGAGTTAGTTTTAGTCCGGCCAGCAGGGGGTGCTTATTCTCTGACGTGTACTGTATGGTTCCAAAAGACCTAGTATAACAAGAATGACTTCGGACTGTGAAAAGGAGCAGCTTTTTGATGAAGCCTTAAACCGGACCCTGTAAAAAGGAGCGTCCTTTGTTTGAGGCATTAAACTGGTCTCCTGACCTTCTATGTTCATTAATTCTCCGCCTCATTTATTGAGATGGTAGCACATCCTGATGGCCGTGTTGAGCCTGTCAGGATGTGCTACCCCTCTATTAGAGCAGATTTATTATGGCACAAAAAACATGTTCAGCTGTTCCATGCAGTAGCCAGAGTCTGGTTCCTCACTGAAGCTAAGCAGGCTTGAGCCTGGGTCAGTACACTGATGGGAGACCTGTTGAAGAGTGCTAGTTTGCTTGTAATTTTATTCCGGCCAGCAGGGAGTGCTCAATGCATGACATGTACTGTATGGTTCCAAAAGGCTATCATAACGAAAATGACTTTGGCCTGTGAAAAGGAACGACTTTTTGATGAAGCCTTAAACCGGACCCTGTAAAAAGGAACGTCCTTCAGATGAGGCACTAAACTGGCTTCCTGACCTTCTGTGGTCATTAATTCCCCACCTTAATTCTGAATTTGACCTCATATATTGAGATGGTAGCACATCCTTATTGTTGTGTTGAGCCTGTCAGGATGCGCTACCCCTCTATTAGAGCAGATTTATTATGGCACAAAAAATATGTTCAGCCATTCCATGCAGTAAGAAAGCTAGTTTGCTTCTGGAGGTAATTTTAGTATGGCCAGCAGGGGGTGCTCAATGCCTGACATGTACTGTATGGGTCCACAAGGCCTATTATAACGAAAACGACTTCGTCCTGTAAAAAGGAGCAACTTTTTGATGAAGCCTTAAACCGGACCCTGTAAAAAGGACCTCATTTGTTGAGATGGTAGTGCATTCTGCTAGCCGTATTGAGCCTGTTGAGGAAAACTAGTTTGCTGCTGGAGGTAGTTTTAGTCCAGCCAGCAGGGGGTGCTCTGACATGTACTGTATGGGTCCAAAGTCACAGTATAACGAAAACCACATCAGGATTGCAAAAAGGAGCGACTTCTTCATGAAGCCTTAAACCAGACCCTGTAAAAAGGAGCATCCTTCGTATGAGGCATTAAACTGGCCTCCTGACCTTCTGTGGTCATTAATTCCCCACGTTAATTATGAATTTGACCTCATTTATTGAGATGGTAGCGCATCCTGATGGCCGTGTTGAGCCTTTCAGGATGCGCTACCCCTCTGTTAGAGCAGATTTATTATAGCATAATAAACATGTTCAGCTGTTCCACGCAGTAGCTGGAGTCTGGTTCCTCACTGAAGCGAAGCAGGCCTGAGCCTGGTCAGTACACTGATGGGAGACCTGTTGAGGAAAACTAGTTTGCTTCTGGAGGTAATTTTAGTCCAGCCAGCAGGGGGTGCTCAATGCCTGACATGTACTGTATGGGTCCACAAGGCTTATTATAATGAAAACGACTTTGACCTGTGAGAAGGAGTAACTTTTGGATGAAGCATTTATTGATGAATCCTTAAACCGGACCCTGTAAAAAGGACCTCATTTATTGAGATTGTAGCGCATTCTGCTGGCCGTATTGAGCCTGTTGAGGAAAACTAGTTTGCTGCTGGAGTTAGTTTTAGTCCGACCAGCAGGGGGTGCTCATTCTCTGACATGTACTGTAAGGTTCCAAAAGACCTACTTTGCTTCTGGAGGTCATTTTAGTCTGACCAGTAAGGGGTGCTCAATACCTGACATGTACTGTATGGGTTCAAAAGGCCTATTAAAAAAACGGCTTCAGACTGCGAAAAGAAGCGACTTCTGGATGAAGCCTTAAACCGAACTCTTTAAAATGGAATGTAATGAGGCATTAAACTGGCCTCCTGACCTTCTGTGTTCATTAATTCCCTGCCTCATTTATTGAGATGGTAGTGCATCCTGATGGCCATATTGAGCCTGTCAGCATGTGCCACAGATTTATTATGGCTCAAAAAAACGTTTAGCTGTTCCATGGAGTATTTGGAGTCTGGTTCCTCACTGAAGCTAAGCAGGCCTGAGCCTGGTCAGTACACTGATGGGAGACTTGTTGAGGAAAACTAGATTGCTTCTGGAGATAATTTTAGCCAGGCCAGCAGGGGGTGCTGAATGACTGACATGTACTGTATGGGTGCAAAAGGTCTATTATAACAAAAACGACTTCGGATTGTAAAAAGGAGTGACTCTTTGATGAAGTCTTAAACCAGACCCTGTAAAAAGCAGCAACCTATTGATGAAGCCTTAAACTGAACCCTGTAAAAAGGATTGACTTTTTGATGAAGCCTTAAACCGGACCCTGTATAAAGAAGCGACTGTTTGATGAAGCCTTAAACCGGACCGTATAAAAAGGAAGCATTTATTGAGATGGTAGCGCATTCTGCTGGCCGTATTGAGCCTGTTGAGGAAAACTAATTTGCTGCTGGAGTTAGTTTTAGTCCGGCCAGAAGGGGGTGCTCTTTCTCTGATGTGTACTGTAAGGTTCCAAAAGACCTAGTTTAACAAAAACGAATTTGAACTGCAAAAGAGGAGCGATTTTTGGATGAAGCCCTAAACCAGACCCTGTAAAAAGGAATGTCCTTCGGATGAGGCATTAAACTGGCCTCCTGACATTCTGTGGTCATTAATTTCCTGTCTCATTTATTGAGATGGTAGTGCATCCTGATGGCCGTGTAGAGCCTGTCAGGATGTGCTACCCCTCTATTAGAGCAGATTTATTATGGCACAAAGAACATGTTCAGCTGTTCCATGCAGTAGCCAGAGTCTGGTTCCACACTGAAGCTAAGCAAGACCTGAGCCTGGTCAGTACAGTGATGGGAGACCTGTTGAGGTAAACTAGTTTGCTTCTGGAGGTAATTTTAGTCCGGCCTGTGAGAAGGAGCAACTTTTTGATGAAGCCTGCGTCGCTAGACGCTATGGGATAAAGTCCTTTTTTCTCCTTGACTGAAGCCTTTTTTAATAACGCAGTAAAAACTGCACGGACATTGGATTGTGCAGAGAAAGAAACGAATCAATGACTCAGCAGCGGTGCTGCACGAGCCTATGGCGACGAGCCCGCCAAAGCCCGCCAGAAAGGCTATATACGGCTATATAAGCTGCCATTTTGCCATAGGATCCTCAGGTTAATTAGACTGAAGCGATGACTAAGTTGTGCAGCGACATGGCATGGCCAGTAATGCAGTACTTGTTCCTGTATCTCAGGGAACCGAGGTTACGACAGCAACCGAGTACGTTCCCTTTCGATACTACACTCGTACTGCGTCGCTAGACACTATGGGAACCGTTCCATACACGCCGTGCCATGGTAGAGGAACGACTAATAGACTTCTGCCCAGGCACCCCTTGGGGGCCTAGAGTACAGCGAAAATCAATACAGCTTGCAGGCGTAGCCTGAAGTCGCTCCCATGGCTTAGTCCGACATGCTAACTCACCCATGCATAGGACTAGCTCCATTACGCAGAAAGGACTCTCGCCTGTAGGGCGGGGACATGAAGGTTGTAGAACCTAGTGCAGGTGGACGGCGAGGCCCAGCCGGCCGCCGCACAAATTTCTGCAATGGATACACCGCTAGACCACGCCCAGCGGCCATGCCTCTGGTGGAGTGGGACGTACTTCGATGGGACATCGCAAACTCAAAGAGGAGTAAGCTAGCGTAATAGTGTCGACTATCCATCTAGAAAGTCTCTGCTTCATGACCGGATGTCCTTTATTGCGGCCACCGAAGCAAATAAAGAGCTGTTCCGACTGCCTAAAGGAGGCGGACCACTCAATATACATCTTTAATGCCCTAACCGGGCAGAGTAAATTCAACTCCTGATCCTCCTCTGAGGAAGGGAGTGCAGAAAGCATAATTACCTGTGCCCGAAAAGGAGTAGAGGGCACTTTAGGTACATATCCATGTCTCGGTCTCAGGATGACTTTAGAGTCGCCTGGTCCGAACTCAAGACAGGAGGGGTTTACAGAGAGTGCTTGTAAATCTCCCATACGCTTGACTGATGCTAAAGCCAGCAGCAGAGCAGCTTTAAACATCAGTAATCGTTCGAAAGGAGGGCCCTTCAGTGCCCTCAAGACCGTAGAGAGGTCCCAAGTAGGAATAGTGAGGGGATGAGGAGGGTTCAACCTCCTGGATCCCTTCAAGAATCGAACAACCAAGTTGTTCCTGCGTACTGACTGGCCTGCTATCGGGGCATGAGAAGCCGTTATAGCAGCCACATAGAACTTAAGCGTGAAAGGGGAGCGTCCCTTATCCAATAGCTCTTGTAGAAAAGACAATATCACCGAAATGTCACAGGAGGCTGGGTCTTTGCCGCGGGTTGAGCACCAGGCAGAAAAGACAGACCACTTAAGAGCGTAGAGACGTCTTGTAGACGGAGCTCTAGCTTGAGAGATAGTGTTCAGAACACTCCCCGAGAGGTTCATAGACTCCAGTCCAGACACCAGAGGTGCAGGGCCCACAGCTTGGGCTGGGGGTGCCATATTGTCTCGTTCGCCTGAGAGAGGAGGTCTTGTCTCAGGGGAATGGATCAGGGGGCTGCAATGAGCAGCTGGCACAGCTCCGAGAACCAATGCTGGTTTCTCCAGAGAGGGGCCGCCAGAAGGAGCTTGTGTTTCCTGACTCGCTTGAGTACTTGAGGGATCAAGGACGTCGGGGGAAAAGCATAAAGGAGGAGGTTGGGTCAATCGTGGGCCAATTTGTCCCTGTCCTTCGAATAGCACATTGGGCAATGAGAGATGTCTTCTGAGGCGAAGAGGTTGAAGCTTCCACTCCCTAGAGGGGACGTTGCTTTGTGATAGCATATTCGGTTCAGTCTGCCTGGTATGTGCGTTGCCCTCAGTGAACAAAGGTTGAGCTGAGCCCACTCCAGAAGGCCCTCCACTAGATTGAAGAGCTGTCTAGACTCAGGCTTTGGCTGGCTGAGCCGAAGCAGTGGCGGCGGCTGGAGCAGGTTTCACAGGCTGCTGAGGCAGTGCGGACTTGGGGCGGCCGGAAACAGCTGCAGAGCTGGAGCGTTTCGGCAGGAAGTGTCGCATGGCTTGGGAAGTTTTCTGAGCCGCAGAGAAGCGCTCGGTGAAACCTTCAACAGCAGGTCCAAACAGGCCCATGGGGGAGACTAGGGTGTCAAGGAAGGGGACCATAACCGCATCCTTGATCTCCGTCAGTGTGAGCCATAGGTGGCACTCAAGCACAACCAAACTGGCCATGGACCTGCCTATTGTCTGGGCTGTGGCCTTGGTAGCGTGCAGGGCCAGGTCCGTTGCGCTTCGCCTTCCAACGAGGAGGAATACTTGTAGGACCGCCATGGAGTGTAGCGCTGAGGCAGCCTGTCTAGCCGACGCATCGGCGGGTCCGGCGAGGGCCGAAGTTGTCCTGCACAGCTTGGATGGGTGTGAAGATTTAGCCTTCCATCCAATGGCACTGGGCGGGCAAGGGAGGCAGCTTTTCGTAACCTTCCGTCGACAGACGTGAGGGCGGAGGAAGATAAAGTACATAGGCGTGCCGAGTAGGGGGCGCGCCATGACCTGGTGACTTCCTCGTGGACCTCTGAAAGAATGGGGAGGCCTGTTGGCGAGGGGCCTGACGGTGCCCCGGCAGGAACCACTCATCCAGGCGGCTGCATGAGGGCTCCTCAGGAGGAGCCCACTCCAGACCCAGCTCATCCACAGCTCTGGTCAGGACGCGGAAAAGTTTGGCGTCCATGCCAGTTCCAGTCCTGGGACCGCTGGTGCCTGACAACTCCTCTGTCTCTGAAGCAGCCAGTGACATGCTGTCCAGCATGTCATCCTCGCTCCCGCCGAAGGAGACCAGATCACTCGCAGCTGCAGGCAAGGAGACCAGATCACATGGGGGCTGGGCAGCTGCAGGCAAAGAGGACCAGGAGAAAGGAAACGGGATCTTATTGTGGAGAGGGTGAGGCACATGGGGGCTGGTCAGCCGAGCAGAGAGATGAGTCTCACTAGTATTGAAAGGTAACTAGTTTGCTGCTGGAGGTCCTTTAGTCTGGCCAGCCTCATTCCCTGACATGTACTGTATTGGTCCAAAGTCACAGTTTTGCAAAAAGGAATGACTTTTTTTAAACCCCTGTAAAAGGAGCGTCCTCACCTTCTGGCAAAAATTTATTGAGATGGTGGCACATCCTGATGACATGTTCAGATTTATTATAGCTGTTCCATGCAGTAGGCAGAGTCTGGTTCCTCACTGAAGCTAAGCAGGCTTGAGCCTTGTCAGTACACTGATGGGAGACCTGTTGAGGAAAACTAGTTTGCTTGAAATTTTATTCCGGCCAGCAGGGGGTGCTTAATGCCTGACATGTACTGTGTACTGCATGGGTCCAAAAGGCCTCTTATAACAAAAATGACTTCAGACTGCGAAAAGGAGCGACTCACCAACTGATCCTTTGCAGTGAATGGGTGCCGTCAGAATGAGAGTTCAAACAGCTGATAAAAACATCACAATAATCCACAAGTAATCCACACAAGTCTATTCCATTACCGTCTTGTGAAGTGAAAAGCTTTGTGTTTACAAGAAAATAATCCATCATTACAGTGTTTTAATTTTCAAATAAATACCTCACGTTGTGTAAATCACGTTTACACACTGCCTCCGAAACTTTCATTTTCGTCATTAAAATTTTTTGGACTGTGTTAAATTTTCTGTTTTTTTCCAATGTGATCTCATTAGAATTTGTATGTATTTTACGTAAAATAGGGTTCTACAAAACATTTACTTACGTTTTAGTCACTAACACATACAACAATGACGTATTTTCAGCATTTTAATGTATATACTGATGTATTGACGACATCTTACAAATGAATTTAAATTGCGGAATCAACTTTTTAGTTTCTACCAAGAAACGCAACATAATTACAAAAGATTCAATTTTATTCATGTGCTGTAATCCAAATCTTAAGAATCCATATGATTGTACATATTTTACAGAAACATTTATTGTTAGATTTAGAGGTAGGAGTGGGATTAGCGCATATAAACTCCCAACCCCCCTCCCATCTTTTTAATGCTATATTTTTACTAAAATTGTAATTTCCCTGCATATTTTGGTCTTTTACGTTTCATGTATTTTTATATTCACTATAAAATGGGTTTGGGAGTAGGTTACGGGGTCTAAAAATTTCAATCGCTTATCCATAAAAATTATAAAAATGCACTGATACAAATATCCTAATGATATAAAAGATTTGTGAATATTTTACGTTTTAGCAAAAAATATGTAGCCATTTTTGTTTTAAACGTTAAACGTCCAAATTGTACATTTCAGCATCAATAAAAATGTAAAAAAATGTACAATTTGTGGTCGTAAACGTTACGTACTAATATCTACACGAGCCACCGTGAGATTCTGTGCGTGACGAATTTTTGATGAAAAAAACATACAAACATTTTGGACTCAGTGTAGTAGGACCTTTACTTAATAGCCTTTTCTTGATTATTTATCTGTTATATAAAGGTAAACGTTGTTGTGTTATGCTTTTATATTTATATACAGCTGTGGGTGATATGAAGCACCTGAGCTTGCATTGTAATTTAACCAGATTAAGACTGATGCTTTCAACCTATATCAGTCTGAAAGCTATTCATTTTTTTTTTCATTTTTATTTTAAGAAAGACATCTGTGCTAAAAAATAAATGCGTAGCTTCAAAATAGACATGTTTCAGACATTTGTATCAGTTTTATAACTTCTGATGCTCTGCAGTACTGAAAATAACATCTCTCAGAATCAGTTTAGCAACAGAGCTGTCACAATCTTTTGATATCATGCTTTCAGTATTATACGGTGTTGTTGCATGCTGGTTGCAGCAGCCTACAATAGCCTCAAAATGACTTTTCTTTTTGGTCTTTTGTACTTCAGGAGCAATTCTCTTCCACATTTAAATGGCAAAAACATCTTATCTGAAAATGACAGTTATAATTATTAGCTTTTTCTAACAATCAACATATTGTGAACCTCAACCTCAATTAAAACGTTTCTCCTCAGGTGACCGTTTGTAAAATGGGTGTTTCAGGGGAATAATTAAAAGTCATATCTCATGACTTCCTCATATTAATTTGGAGAATCTGTGAATAGGCAATAGAAAGGTGTCCAAATGTGCTTTTATCCAATCACGGCTCACAGAGATAGCATCACTTTAATGGTTCAGTCCGGCTCTTTTTCAATTGCGCACTTAACTTCAGCTTCAAAGCTGCAACGCTGTTGTGTGAATTGTTCATGAATGGATAATGCAATGAGAATTAACACTGTTTTCCTGCAACTCATTGTTGTGGACTGTAGCCAATTTAATGAGGGTTGAGTGTATGCCGTAACATCAATTTACCACCATTCTGCTGGAGAGCGGACCTGATAATTACACTGGTGTTTCAGGCCTCGGCTTTTAGTGAAATATTTTAATAAGCACAGTTTTGCATCACACTGTTTCGCATTTCATTAGCAGTGGCCCTGTTCTCCCATCTGCCATTCTCTGCTTCTCAATTTAGCTCCATGTTCCGTGGAACATTCCGGCATTAGCATAATGGGAGAACTGTTGCACTTTAAGAATGGCACAAATACCAGCGGGCATAACAAATAGATTGTACGAACGCAGCAATGATGGGTTAGCGGGAGATTTGATGAACGCACACTGATGTCTTGTTTTTGCAGCAAAGCCATTAACAAGAAAAATATTAGGCAGGGGAATATCACAGTGAAGTGTGAGTTTGAGAAAGGTCCTGGGTTTGTGACGAATGAGTTGGGAAGTGGGCGAACTACAAAAGCCCACTGCTAACTTTGAATCTGGCCTTTAAAATACGGCGAGTCCAGAGACTAACGACTGCCAGGGCCTAATAAGGTTTCAGATGATACTGAAACACTTCTTTGCTCCTAATGCTTATACGAATCCAAATGCCCTAATCTCAACCCTAATTCAAAGATAAATGATAACCAGAATGTCATGCACATTTAAATTGCATATGTCATGCTCCCACATTAAAGTGCCCCTATCTTTATCCTAATATTGTTTTGGGAGTTTCCTTAGATTTAGATACATGCAAGGTCAAACAACACTTTTGTTTTCTCAAAATATGCATTTAAAATAATTCTCAAACTATTAGTTCGAAGCAGTTTAAATATTCAGTCTCTCTAAACCCCTCCTTTCAGTGAGCCTACTCTGCTCTGATTGGTCAGATGGCCCAGTCTGTTGCGATCAGTCTACCGCATATAGACGGTTTCAATGGCAACAACATAAACAAATATTACTGTGCATGCACGCTTTTGTGGCCCAAACTTAACTCTTCTGGCAGACTTACAAATCAGGAAATATGTAAGTGTACTGGTTTAAATTTACAACTCTGCTCTGCGTGTTAGATGGGCTGACTGAAAATGCTAATTCATTCTTTGCCAGCAAGGGGTGCTTTGGAAGCGGCATGATTTTAAGGCTTCCCGATAACTAGCCAGACCATTAAAAAAAAGGAAGTTAACTTCGGGCCAGGCGTGAGCATCAAATTAAACCATCTATAGCGCGTGTCAGAAACAATACGCCCATTGTCATAGTTCCGTGAACACTTAATGAAAAATATAAACATCTATTATTTCTCATACTTGCATGTTGTGATTCAGTGAACCAGCTGGTCCAAATAAACTGGGTACTGAGCCATCTTTCAAGAGCAAGATTATCGTGAATCCTACATTAAACTCAGAGATTAAAGAAGCAGTCGTCAGTAAAATGACGTGTTTGAGAATGGGTCAAGTTGTTCACGGCTGGCCAATGTATAGAACATAGGCAAGAATTATGCAAATGTATCACACCATTATGTGTAGCCATCATGGAAGTGGGATTCGAAGTACTAATGACTCATTCAGGCTGGTCAGAGTTGATTCTTTTTTTTGGGAGACAATAACTGGTAACACTTTATTTTAAGGTGTCCATAATACAGATTAATTACCTAATTATGTTATGATCTGGTCAGTGAGCTGCGGACCGCTCACCACCAGACGTCGCTCTTGCGTTTTTGTAACGCACGGACTGCCACACTACACCCCGGACTACACTCCCCATCAGCCATTGCACTTCCCCCCCGTCCAATCAGAGACTGTATAAATACCCCGGTCTTCCTGTCACTCCTCGCCGAGTATTGAATTGTTTCTCATTCTTACAAAGCGTTTCTCCTAGTTTTCCCCGTGTCTAGTTTCCTTGTTTACCTCGTTGTTTTGATCTCTCGCTTGTCTGACCACTCTCTTGCCTAGCCCCTCTCGGATAACGTTCGCCGCTGATTTGACCCTCGCCTGTTTAAGGATTCTTGTCTCGCCGTCCATACACCTGTCTGCCATTGATTTACCCTGTCTTCCTGACCATGTCTTTGTCACGTCCCTTTAATAAAAGCTCGCATATGGATCCGCTCGCATCTCGTCTCATTCACCTCGTTACAGAATACTCGGCCAACACAGGATCCAGCAGCTTCACCCCCGGACAATCAGCCGATACGGACACAGACAGAATTCTCTCCCGGATCAAACAGAAGACACACACACTCGAACAGTATATCCGTGAGTTTATTGCAATTTCGAATTATTCCACTCTCCCGGACTGTATAAAGATTGAGGTGTTTTGTGACGGCGTGAACCAGCCCCTCCGTGCGCGACTGAGACGCCAGGGTCCGCGCTCGTCGTTGGAGGCGTTCCTGAACTTTGCATTATTGTGTGTGGGTTCGCTGTGCACTGTGGGGGTCGCGGAGAGGGAACGCGACAACGCGGAAATGGCGACCGCGCGTCCCACTCGCAAACTAGCGGTCTTGCCGGATCACGACGCCACAAACAAGTTTGCCGCCTGGATCGCTCGAGAAATGGCGGCCGTGTCGGAGCGCGCTCATGCTATGGCGGCGTCAGCAGAGCCCGCGCACAAGATGGCGGCCGCGCCGGAGCGCGTTAACGCTGTAGCGGCGACAGCGGTGCCCGTTCACAAAATGGCGGCCGCGTCGGAACGCGTCCACACAATGGCGGTGACTGCAGAGCCCGTTCACAAGATGGAGGCGAAAACAGAGCTCCTTCATGTCACAGCTGCCACGCCAGAGCCACTGCACAAAATGGCTGCCACGCCAAAGCCTCCGCCCGCTAAAGCCCCGTCAGTCAGGCCGGCGCCCGCTAACGCCACGTCAGCCAAACCACAGCCTGCTCAGGACATCTCCGTCAAGTCACAGCCTGTTCACGCCATGTCTTCTGCTCCTGAGTCTACACCCATCATGGCCGCCCTCCCTGAAGCGGTTCCCGAGTCAAGCAAAGTCACAGCCGTGGTTCCTGAGTCAAGTCACGTCCCGCCTGACATCCCAAGATCGCGGCCTATCATGATGGCACATGTGCTGGATTCACCCCTGATGGCTGTACGGGCAGCTAAAATGGCGCTCCTTCACGTCACGGCTGCTACCCCAGGGTCAAGTCAAGCTTCCAAGTCCGGTCAAACAACAGAGTCAAGTCAAACCAAAGCTCTTGTTCTCCACGAGTCAAGCCAAGTCACAGCTGTTCCTCATGAGTTAAGTCACGTTACAGCTGTCGTCCCTGAGCCAAGTCACGTCACAGCTGTCGTCCCTGAGCCAAGTCACGTTACAGCTGTTATTCCTGAAGCAAGCCAGGCCTCTGCAGATCCTCGTGAGTCAAGCCTAGTTGTCAGGTCCTGTCATAATGCAGCTTCCGTCTCCAGTCAAGCTTCAGCGTCCCGTCAAGCTTCAGCGTCCCGTCAAGCTTCAGCGTCCAGTCAAGCTCCCAAGTCCAGTCAAGCTCCCAAGTCCAGTCAAGCTCCCAAGTCCAGTCAAGCTCCCAAGTCCAGTCAAGCTCCCAAGTCCAGTCAAGCTCCCAAGTCCAGTCAAGCTCCCAAGTCCAGTCAAGCTTCCAAGTCCAGTCAAGCTTCCAAGTCCAGTCAAGCTTCCAAGTCCAGTCAAGCTTCCAAGTCGAGCAATGTCAAGGCGGCTGTTCCAGAGTCAAGCCACGCCCCGCCTGACGGCCCAGACTCAAGCCACGCCCCGCCTGACGGCCCAGACTCAAGCCACGCCCCGCCTGACGGCCCAGACTCAAGCCACGCCCCGCCTGACGGCCCAGACTCAAGCCACGCCCCGCCTGACGGCCCAGACTCAAGCCACGTCTCGTCTGGCCACCCAGAGCCTTACCATGACCCGTCTGACGGCCCAGAGTCAGGTCATGCCCAGTCCCCAAGTCAAGTCACACCAGACCCCAAGTCAAGTCACATCTCGTCTGACATCCCAAGACCACAGCCTATCGGGATAGCCAGCGCCCTGGACCCACCACAACCTCCCGCTGCTGCTCTACCCTTAATGGCTATTGCCATCTGGTGTGTGTGGGCTGCACATTGTGCTTCTGGGGTCACGTCTGCTCCCAAGCCTGCTCCAGAACTCCTGTCCAAGCACAAGCCTACTCCAGAGCCCCCGCCAGTTGGAGAGGCCGCGCCAATGCCTCCTGAGGTGTCAGCTTCGGCTGTGGATCCTCCCGTGGAGGTGGCGTCCCCCTACAAGCTCTCTGCTTCTCTCCCTTCTCTGTTTGTCTCCTCTGTCTCTGCTTTCCCCAGGTCCCAGATCGTAAAGCGGGGTCCTGTTCCGCCCGGAGGGCCGCTGCGCTCCTGTTCCGCCCCCGGAGGGCCGCTGCGCCTCCTGTTCCGCCCGGAGGGCCGCTGCGCCTCCTGTTCCGCCCTGGAGGATCGCCCCGCCTCCTGTTCCGCCTCGGAGGGCTCGGGCGTCGCCTGTCCCGCCTCCGGTTCCGCCCTGGAGGGCTCCTGCGCCTCCTGCTCTCCCTCCGGCTCCGCCCTGGAGGGCTCCTGCGCCTCCGGCTCCGCCCTGGAGGGCTCCTGCACCCCCTGCTCTGCCTCCGGCTCCGCCCTGGAGGGCTCCTGCGCCTTCTGCTCTGCTTCCTGCTCTGCCTCCGGCTCCGCCCTGGAGGGTGCCTGCGCCTCACGCTCTGCCTCCGGCTCCACCCTGGAGGGCTCTTGTGTCGCCCGTCCCGCCTCCGGCTCCACCCTGGAGGGCTCTTGTGTCGCCCGTCCCGCCTCCGGCTCCGCCCTGGAGGGTTCCTGCTCTGCCGGTCCTGCCTCAATCACCGGGTCCTCCGCAGGGACCTGGCCCTCCGGCCCTTGCTCTGTCTAACCCCCGCCCCACCGCTCCCTTGGACTGTGGTTTGTTTGGAGCGTCTGGAAGCCGCTCTTTGGGGGGGGGCTATGTTATGATCTGGTCAGTGAGCTGCGGACCGCTCACCACCAGACGTCGCTCTTGCGTTTTTGTAACGCACGGACTGCCACACTACACCCCGGACTACACTCCCCATCAGCCATTGCACTTCCCCCGTCCAATCAGAGACTGTATAAATACCCCGGTCTTCCTGTCACTCCTCGCCGAGTATTGAATTGTTTCTCATTCTTACAAAGCGTTTCTCCTAGTTTTCCCCGTGTCTAGTTTCCTTGTTTACCTCGTTGTTTTGATCTCTCGCTTGTCTGACCACTCTCTTGCCTAGCCCCTCTCGGATAACGTTCGCCGCTGATTTGACCCTCGCCTGTTTAAGGATTATTCTTGTCTCGCCGTCCATACACCTGTCTGCCATTGATTTACCCTGTCTTCCTGACCATGTCTTTGTCACGTCCCTTTAATAAAAGCTCGCATATGGATCCGCTCGCATCTCGTCTCATTCACCTCGTTACAAATTAAGTACTTAGTAGTAGCCGTTGTACTTACATAAAACAAAATGTATTTACCATGTAACTAAGTTATGGAACAGCCTGTAATTACAGTTTGTAATTATGTAGATGTAAAAGGCAGCTACTATTACACATATGTAACAGACCGAGTATGTTACACAGTTACTTATGTAACCAAAAGACTGTTACATATGTGTTGCACACTTTATACAAAATAATTCAAAATGTAAGTACACAGGCATAAGCTACTTAAAATAAAGTGTATCAAGACTGTACTTAAGTGTACAAGTAGAGCCTGTTACATATGTGTAACAGTAGCTGCCTATTACATCTACATAATTACACACTGTAATTACAGGCTGTTCCATAACTTAGTTACATGTAAGTACAATGGCTACTACTAAGTGCTTAATTAGGTAATTACTCTGTATTATGGACACCTTAAAATAAAGTGTTACCCAATAACTTTATTATTGTGCACTTTTGGCTTTACAACTTTGCAGATCCATTCACATACAGCTATATTACACACTGCATGAAAGGCAATATTCGAAAAAGGCATAATAGGGGATTTTAATACAGACACACTAACAGTTTGGGGTCAGTAAGATGTATCCATTTATTTATTTACTGGTGAGCTGATTGATTGATTTTGAAAGAAATTAATACTTTTATTCAGCAAGAATGCATTAAATTACTAAAAACTGATTAGAACTGATTAAAAAAAGATTTCGGTTTCAAATAAATTGTGTTCTTTTGAACTTTATTCATCAAATATATCACAGTTTCTGCAAAATATTAAGCAGAAGAACTGTTTTCAACACTGATAATAATAAGAAATGTTTTTTGAGCACCAAACCAGCATTGTAGAATGATGATGTGACAGTGCAGAGTAAATTACATTGTAAAATATATTAAATTGAAAACAGTTAACAAAATTGTAATAATATTCCAAAATATTACAGTTTGTAATGTATTTTGATCAAATAAACAGCCTTGTTGAACATAAGAGACTTTTTAATGTGAAGAAACCATTAAAAAATCTTTTAAATGGCAATCTATTATTAGTGTTGGGAAGGTTACTTTGGAAATGTAATTGTTACAGATTACAATTTACCCTATTTAAATGTAATAAATAGTGTAACTCTTTCAATTACTTTATTAATGTAACTGATTACATTTGATTACTTTTTGATTACTTTTCTAATACTTTTTGATTACTTTTTTCTTCCAACTTTTAGACTTCTCAAAATCTTTATCAGTTGAATTAAGATTATAAAAATGTTATTTTAAAGCCCAGCCACCACAAAATCAAACTTTAACACATTTTTTTTTACTTTGAGATTAAGGTTAAATAGGTTAAATGCAGATTTAAAATCACAAGATATAGTTTAATGATCCTGTTTTTTGAATCCAATCTTTGTCAGGAAACGCTAGCATCTAACAATGTCTTGAAAAAAAAAAGGTTTTCCTAAAAAATAAAGCATGTACATACATCCAAGTAGGAAATAAAACATTTGTCAAATAAGCATGTGCCCTATACTGTGTCCTGAAAGGTTGGTGTCTCATATTTTAAAACAGTCATTGCAATTTAGGAAAGACATCAATCAAATCTTTGTGTCTGAAAATATTCAGATGTAATCCACTTTGAATTTGTTAATATTTTCATAAGTAACTGTAATTTAATTACACATATTTTTCTCAGTAACTGTAGCTGATTATGTTACATTTATTTTGTAATGTAATTATGTAATTCCATTGCATCTAATTAGTTGCTTCCCAACACTGTATATTATATATGATGCTTTATTTTGAATTGCAGTTTTAATTTTTAAACAAAATATATTTTAAAATCTATTTTCTGTAATTACAATATTTTATACATTTTAGAAAATACCCAAGCAATGTATGTCTATACTGTATGATTCAACACTAATGAGTGTATTCTTAAAAGTAAGGAAATAAATGGGTCTTCTTTTTGTTTAATAAATGTATGAGTTGGATTAAGCTACTCTCATGAAATTGCAGACATTTCTGGAAGGATGAGTCTCAAAGTGTGATTTCCCTGTCTTACAGAGCTGCCCAGGATTTCAAATTGTTTTGCAGATTACAGGAGCATAGCCCTAGGAGCACATTTTATTAATATTTATGTGCACATTAATCTGCGGGAGCAGCTGTTTGACCTCCTCTCAATGAGTCATACATAATAGATGTTGGATTGGGAGATGCCACTATACAGAGGGAGTCCTGGGCACCATTTGCAATGTGAAGATCAGTACGGCCTGTGTGACTTTTTATGAAAAAAGCTACAGGATTAAGACTCCTGACTGAACTGACTAAACTGCTCACAGCTGGTGACGTTACCCTGCTTTACAAGAGACATGGTGTGGGCTGTGCAAATCAAAGGAGGAATATGGCATTGAATCATCTGGCTTACCGCATTCCAAGAGGAATTATTTCCTAAAATTCAGTTAACCTACTTCTTCTTGTGTTGAGCTGGGGAAGATGCCCACTGTCACAAGTAAACATCAATTAACAGATCTGCCAGATTGTTTCACATAGCCTTGGAGGCACTTGCTACAGTTTAGCAGTTTCTTAATTACTATTTGTCCTCTGAGGGGAATTGTTTGAATAGCTTCACGTAGTGCGACAAGATCAGTTAATTGTTGTGCGCGGTTGTATTCTTGGCCTCCTCTGTGAGTGGAAACGAAGCAGTAGGATATCAAAAACCCAAAGGTCACTTCATCAATGCAATTTCACGACACTTCTTATATTATGAGTTGTTTGAACAATTAAAGAAAAACTAATATTGAACCATGGGAGACTTTGTAATCTAATCTGATTTTAAACATTGTTGCTAAATCTTGGCATTTAATGTTGATTAATAAATAAAACAATTATATGCCTATTTATTACTTTAGCAGATGCTTAAAAAAAAAACAGTTTAAAATGAATAAAAACACAAGCGATTTAAAATGAAGAAGCATTATTATTTCACAGTTTATTGAAAATAAAACTTAATTCTGGAATCTAATTTAGCTGAATAAAAAAAAACATTTATTGAGTTATTTGTTTTGATGTTATTGTTGAATGACAAATATATTTATTGAAAAAATAAGTATAAAAATAATAACAAAAGAATACAAACTTATAAAACTGTAGAGACTGATAGACTTGTGCATACAAAAAAATGGCTTTTGAAAATGCAAATGAATACATTAATACATAAAAAAACCCCACAGTATTCATTTGCAGGGACAATATGAAATGGGGAGTTCAACCAAAAATGAATAAGAAAAAAATGCATAAAGCATTTTTATAATAAAAATTAGTTTTTGAAAATGCTAATTAATAAATGAAAATAAACACAATACTCTTTTGCAGGAACAATATGAAATAAGTTTAACCAAAAATATTTTGTCTTACACTCAATATTTACTTACACTCATGTCATTCCAAAACAGAGTAATAAAAGTTCATTTAAACTAAAATGTAAAAAGAAAAATACTTGTAAATGTTAACTGAAATGAAACACACACACACAAATAAAAACCTTATTTCAGGTCAACTTCTCATTTTCATTTAGTTTAACTTTATGTACTACAATAATTAAAACTGAAACTGAAATAAAGTCATTGTCACGTCAACGTTGTTGCAGTAAGCATGCAGGAAGCACGACTAAACGTAAACAGTCTTTAATAATCAAACACAACAAGAGCAGGCACAAACACAAGTACGTAACTTGTCGACCTGACAGGAGAACTGAACAGACAGGAACTTAAATACAAAGGATAATTGGGGAAACACAGGTGCATGGGATAATAATCAAACTAAACGAGGACAGGAACATGACCAAATAAGGGAAAACAGGAACAGAGACAGGGGCAAAACAAGACAAAACAGGTCCATGATCCTAACATATCACCCCCCTCCCGGAAGGTACGTCATCGTGCCGTAGACAACAACAAAGAGAGGCATGAGTGGAAACTTGGGGAGAGGCATTGGAGGAGGATGACGAACAGAGTTCTAGATGGAGACGACGGAGGGAGGAGCCAAGATGGAAACAGGAGTACATGAGGAGATGACAGGAGGGACTTGGAGCAGGAAGAGCTAGGTGGGACCAAGGCCACAGCTGTTATGAAAACTCACGGTGGAGCCGACGGAGGGAGGAGCCATGGAGGAGAAAGGGTTGACGACTCCAGTTGGCCGACCAACGGTGGCGGAGGAGCCTGAGGCAAAACTGGAGGGACGAGGGAGCCCAGTGGAGCCAGTGGACTGCCAGGCCACGGTGGAGAGTAGGGAGCTAGGAGCCATGGTAGAGCCGCTGGATTGATGGGCCGAGGCAGAGTCCTGGGCTCTGAGGCTGGATGCGGAGACAGGGGATCCTCCAGCCGTAATGTCGATGGAGACTGGCAGACCTGTGTTGAGCCCACCACACAGATAGTGGGCTGAGGGTGAGCAGAGGGGCTGCCAGACAGCGGAGGAGGAGGAGGAAGAGGCAGAAGCGGGTGGGAGGGCAGGCATTTGTGAGAAACCGGGTTCTCGGGGCTGCCTTCGTGAACAGAAACCTTCTCTTGACAGGGCTTAGGAACAGAGTCTCTCTTTAGGTTGGACTTGGAAACAGGAGTCCTCTCTGGGCTTAACTTGGGAACAGGAGCTCTTTCTGTGGTAAACTCAGGAACGGGAGCCGCCTCTGGATGTGGAAACCAGAAAACCTCTCTGGGCAGGACGTGGGAACCGCAGCCCACTCTGGGAACAGGGGTGACAGAGGGGTCTGAAGAGGGAGGGAGTAGAGGGGGCATGTCAGCAGTCCAGTCTATAAGATCCTCCTCCACAGTCTTTATACCCAGGTTCATAGAAAGCTCACCCTCAGCCATGTTGTAGTGGGTGGAGCTCCTCTCCAGCGATCACACTGGCCTCGGCTTTAGTCGTGATAAGCATTGTAGCTGGCTCACACACCTGTACTGACGTCATATGTTGGGTCCGGAGTGTCCACTCCACAAAGGTGGCAAAATTCGCTCGAGGGCCTTCCTCGGACGACAGCGCTTTGTACGTGGGGTTTAAACTGGTATAGTAAAACACACAAAGCACGCCGTCTGTGTAGCTGGAGAGGTTGGCGAGGACTACGAACAGTCTGGTGTGGCCCTCAAGTGAACTCTCCCCCTGCTCCAGCAAGAGGAGAAGGAGGTATTCCCGGGCGAAAGAGGGGATCCATGTGGGGAACACTACAGAAACAAAAAACTGAGCAAAAATGAAAAACAAAAATGGAGGGTAGACACAAAATTAACTGTTGTCGGTCAGGTCTTCTGTCACTAAC
The DNA here is from genome assembly GCF_022985175.1 of Labeo rohita. Lineage (NCBI taxonomy): Eukaryota > Metazoa > Chordata > Actinopteri > Cypriniformes > Cyprinidae > Labeo > Labeo rohita. Next base: position 10,578,195 of record NC_066889.1, on the reverse strand, counting down.
GTTGTTGCAGGAAGCACGCAGAAGGGACGACTAAACGTAAACAGTCTTTAATAATCAAATACAGGGGTACATCCACAACAAGAGCAGGCACAAACACACGTACATAACTTGTAGACCCGACGGGAGAACTGAACACACAGGAACTTAAATACAAAGGATAATTGGGGAAACACAAGTACATGACCTTGATTAACTTATTTCTTTATATTCTTTCACTAAATATGTATAAATATGTGACACAAGTTCACCAGAACATGTTGGTAACACAGTTGACGGTCAATTAATCTACTCCATGCGCAGACAATAATATAGATAAAATACTAAAGAGGAGAAATTATAATGTACTACGCTGTCTTCAAATTTCCCTCCAAAAAAGGAAATTATATCATGTGATGTCGAACATGTGACTTTGGAAGGAGTAACACAGTTGACACTGATTACACAAAATACACAAAATTGATAATTTAGTGTAGATGCATGAGGAAAATATTTTTATAACACCTTTCTCATAATTTAATGATTATTTTGGACAAACACTACGTATACAGAAACATGTATTTTAGAGCTAATCTAAAGAGCAAAACCTCACATTTACCAAATCGGTCCCCTGATATAAAAGTGATCATTGCTTGAAAAGTTATTGAAAAATTAGTAAAATTTAAATGGGTTTAGTTACAGTGTAATGCATTTATTAAGCATTTCTCAAAAATTTCCAAACTTATTGTAAGGTTTTATATTAAGGTTTTATCAGGATAGAAACATATTTAACTGATGTAACACACAACATGCCTTTACATTACAATTAAAACCACTTCTCATAAAGAAACAAGAACATGGTCTTCTTTTTAATTAAATATTTAGGCTAATTATGCATTCATTTTAACAACTTGTTTACCACATACTTCATTCTGTGCGCTCAGAAAACCATGTCTGGGCTTCTCTTACTCTCAGATATTAACATTTTTTAACGTTTTATGAGATGTGCAGGAAGTATATGCAAGCTTATGTCAATCAATAAGCCATCAATAGGCTCAATCAATAGGCTATGTTACAGTTCAGATGTATACATAACCTCCTAACCACATAGCAGATATGCTTTAAATGAATCTCTTTCCAAATCCTCCCTCCTTAACATTTTAATCTCGTTTTTATAGATTTTCAGAATTCTATTTCTTTATTGTCTCATTTTCGTTGGTTAAAAAAATGACATTGGCGAAATTAACACTGAGTATCATTGTTCTATCATTGTTTTTTCTTCTGTGGAATTTAAAAGAACACTGATAAGGGATGAGAGGATGGTATCTGGATGAGAGGATACAGTCAAGCTTCACATAAAAACATAAAAATACCATAAAGCTAGTCCATATATGATTTTTATAATACAATCCAAGTCTTCTGATGCCATATGATAGCTCTGTGTGAAGAACAGACACATAATTCATGTCAATACCACCATCAAGCCCCACACTTCGAAAACCACTGAGATGTATGATGTTTGAGATGTATGATATGACGATTTCCTGTGTTACTTCATGTAATAGTAGGTCTGGACGCTGGATCCAAAAGCAAAAGCGATATCACTTCACCCTGTGGCTTTTTTCTTTGAAGCGAACAAGGTTAAATGTGGCTGCGTTGCATTGCTGTTCCCTCCGTTATAAAACTAGCATCTGTTGCTTCACTGAACACATGCTGTCGATACATCAAACATGCTCTTCTGCAAAGGAAGACCTTCAAAGACACCCAGTCTTCTCCCTTTTATCTATCTCTCTCTTATAGACTCACATTCTCTCACTTCTGAGAACCAAGAACCTGTCCACTTAATAAAGCCTGACCTTAAACTAGCACTCGGTGTTGAATTTTAAAACAGTTTAATAAAGGAAAATGAACGATTGTACAAATCAGTCAAGCCCCTTTATTGTTTAGCAATACCAGTCATAATATTCTAAAAATTCTTCAAAGCGATTATATAAAACAAGCATACAGTGACTTTTTAGCACAGGATCACCTGAAGCAACATGTACAAACCGTTACATCTGTTGCAAGCATTTCATCAGCTAAACCTATTTCATCTTTTTGTAGATAAGATGATTATTTATTGTATCTTAGTGTTGAATTACATCGCTTTGGATTCAAAGCGTGCCACACGAGTGGATTTTGCCAAAAGGAACGATTTCAGGAGATGAAAGAGATCTGATTGACGTCATATTGGTTTGATTGGTTTTTCCTTGCAATGAAGGAGTGAGAAATTGCATGCTTTGAATGCACCCCGCTCTTTTTCACTTCCCGAGTGTTAAAAATGTAACAAATCTAAGCGTGAATAGAACATTTGGCTTGGCACATCATTTTATATGGCAATGCATACAAAACACATTCAGGGGGCTTATTATTCATCTTGATTGCTCTGGTTAACTTTTAAAATGTGCAGATGTTGACAGATGCCACTGTCATCTGTCATTAAAAGCTGAATTCAAATTTCTATTGTCAAACCTGACATCTGGAGCAAGATAATAGCTGCAAAATATCAAAAGTCAGTCATATAATTATAAATGTAAATTAAATATATTAAATAAATTTGTACATATTTATTCACACACGGTCATTCAAAACATTGGGGTTAGTAAGATTGTTTTTAGGGGGAAGGATGCATTAAATTGACAATGTCACAAAAATATTGCAGTTTCTACAAAATTATTACTCAACACAGAATTGAATAAAAAGAATAAAAGTCAGAATTGCAAGACATGAGAAATAAAGTCAGAAAACTGAGAGATACAAACTCACAATTCTAAGAACATGGTCTTGTTTTATATTAGTCGAGTTTATAACTCGCAATTGCAGGTTTATGTTTTATTTAAACAATACAATTCAAATACTTTTTAATCTCAAATGCCTGTCTTGTCTTGCTCTGCCTGAACTCGTATTTTATCCCTCAACTTCAAAAATCATTTCAAAATCATACTACATCGCTGCTGAAGTACCGACCCAGTCTTTGCAAAGTGAACATGCAAAGAAGATCAAACACCCTTAACAAAAAAGGTAAAACAGTGATATAGGATGATTTTGAAGTTGAGGGAGAACATGAGATGGGAGTTTTTTGACACACCCTAACTGTCATGAACCAGAAAAAAACCCAGGCGGCGTAAAACGAGACAAGCGTTTGAGATTAAAAAGTATATAAATTAAAATTTTTTTTAAATGAAAATAACCTAGATAACCTTTTTCGCTAGATAAGACAGTTCTTCCTTGGCTAAGATCGTTTACAACCGCATTTGGGTACGTGGCAGCAATACGTGCCTGTACCACAGTAATAAAAACGTGCCACGGTCACATATTGAACGTGTGTTTTAGCATCGCTCTCTGGACATTTCACTTGCGAAATGCGAAATGTGCAGTAAGGTACATAATTTCAGTGTTGCAGAAATATATATATATATATATATATATATATATATATAGAGAGAGAGAGAGAGAGAGAGAGAGAGAGAGACATATATTTTCTTGAGCTTGGGTTGGCTATATGACAAATAGAATGTGAATACAAATAACAGCACTGAACTGAGATTAAACAAGGCTTTAAATGCGGTTTTCAACAAATTAAACGATTTAGGGTGTGAAATACCATTAGGAGAACCCTGTGAGCATTGAGATCTTCTTCTTTGACTCCTGAGTCAGATTTGATGGCGTGTTAACTCTCAGAGCAGATGGGCCGCATGCAGATGAACTCTGACACATGGAGAACTCTCACAAGTGTTCCCATCCAACCCCAGTAACACCGTTACACTCCCAGAATGCTCTGTGTGTGATGAGGACGATTAAGACCAACTGTTCTCATTATAGAGTCACAGGAAAAAAAGAAAAGTGATAATTACTTATAAAAATTTGCCGTGCCGCCTCAGGGCCTGTATGGCTTACAGTCACTGAGGGACCGACGAAATCCAAGTCATATCCAGAAATTGTGCAGCAGAATGTCAGAGCTTCTGTCTGATCCAAAACCCATAGGAGCTGGGTCACGTGACATGACAATGATCCAAAAGATCTGAGATGAAAAATACAAGAGACAACTTCTTTGTGAAATGTCTCAGACTTATTGAAATGCTGACCTCAAGATCTGAATAGCACTGCACACATACATATAAAACTTGTGTGAATGTCAATAAACAGCTTAAGAAACTCTTGGTTAAGGACACCGGCTCAAAGAAAGTTTCACTGGTTATTAAATGGAACAGTTCACATTTTTTTTCCATCAATAAATCCATTTATGAAATAAAAGTGAAGTGTATGAATATGTATGAATACTATTATGTTGCTTTGACTTTCAGATATTCTGCACAGATGAGGCATTCCTATTCTCATCAATAATGAACATTTTGTGCACTAGTTTTTGTGCATATAGGAAATATTACAAAACTCTTACTCTTAAATGGAGGAATATACACCCTCTTGTGGCTGTGGTAGGTTTGAGTTTCATTATTAGACAGAAGTTATTTCAAGAAGAAAAAAACAGATAATATTATGATGAAAGAAGCAAAAGATCTTTGAAAATCCTAAAACAGGAAATCTTAAAATATTGTTAAGCATTTGGGTTTTTTTCATGAGCCTTTCTCTAAGCCACAGAGCTTGATGTCAGCCTAAATACGGTATTTTCTCATGCGCATGTAATCCTTTTAGCTGTAGTGATGCAATGAGGTAGATTACCAGTTATTTTGGGAATTTTGTAAAATTGTAACTAAGTTTGTAAATTATACAGACTTAAAAAAATAATATTTATATATTATTAAGCACTGTTAAGCTTATTAAAACTAAAATCTGAATCTCAGCTGATAAAAAAAAATCAAATCTTTTTGAAAAACAGATGCAACATCGTCCCTTCTCTGATGACATTTACCAACACAAGAGCAGAACCTGAAAATTGCATGAAATTGCAGCAATAGCAAACAACAACGATCAAAAATCCAAGCAACTTCTGTTTCATGTTGACTTTACTTTTTATATCTTCAAACGTCGTGCATATTTGGTTTCCAGTGTTTTAGTAGTTTGTCCTCTCTCACTTTCTTTTTTCTTTCTTTTTTTTTTTGTCTTTGGATGTGTACTTTTGCAATATAAGCAATGTGATTTCTCATCTCAATTGCATATTCATAGATGTGGATATGAGAGTAGCCAGTTATCCTTAATGCATACATCACAGAGAAGAATTTACTGAAATAGTCAGATTTTATGCATTAGAATGATGGAAATCAGCGCTCGTTATCTCCAGCAATGATCCGGCTACTTAAGTCCCCTCACACAAGCGGCATCAGAAGAGATATTGTTAGATTACAGATGTGGACATGGATATGAATCAGCGTGTATCTCAATCAATGCAAGTATAGGGGGTTTTCTAAACCTTGTACGCTTGTATGCCAGGGGTGTGAACCATTCAGGAGAATGAAAATTTAATTCTCTTTCTTAATCTGAAATTATTTGAACATGATCCTGTTTTTTACTTCAAGGAAATAGAATTATATGGAATGGATTTTAAGAAAACCTGTGTATCAATAATCACAATATATTTCACAAATGAACTGCTAATGCTTTACAATAAGGTTCATTAGTTAATGTTAGTTAATTAGCTAACATTAACAATGTGCAATACATTTGCTGCAGTATTTATTAATCTTTATTAACATTAGTTAATAAAAATACAACTGTTCACAGTTAGTTAATGTTAGTTCAAGTCTGTTATTAATGGATACAATTTTTGGTTTAATCATGTATTAGTAAATGCTGAAATTAACTAAGATTTCTAAATGTTTCACTAGTTTCATGTTAACTAATGTCAAAAAATGGAACTTTATTGTAAAATGTTACCAGTTAAATTTAATTTTATGAACCATGTTCATTTAATTTCACAGAATATTTAATAATTTAGTAATTTATAGAAAATGCACTGCTGTTTAAAATTTTGGGATCAGTAAGATTTATGATGTTTTTAAAGAAGTGTTTTCTGCTCATAGAGGCTGTGTTTATTTAATTTATTTAAAAATACAGAAAAAATATAAATATTGTGAAATATTATTGCAATTTAAAATAGTTGTTTTCTGTTTTAATATACTTAAAAATATAATTTATTCCTCTAATGCAATGCTGAATTTTCAGCATCATTACTTGATTACATGATCCTTCAGAAATCACTTTAATATGCTGATTTATTATCAATGTTGGAAACAGTTGTGCTGCTTAATATTTTTTTGGAACCTGTGATTATTTTTTTTCAGAATTCTTTGATGAATAAAATGTTAAAAAAGCAGCATTTATATAAATTAGAAATCTTTTGTAACAACATACTTTTCTTTGAAAGAAAGTAATACTTTTATTCAGCAATGATGTGTTAAATTGATAAAAAGTGATAGTAAAGACTTGTATTGTTAGAAAAGATTTATAATAAATTCGCATATAAGAATGATTTCTGAAGGATTGTGTGACACTGAAGACTGGAGTAATGGCTGATGAAAATTCAGCTTTTCATCACAGAAATAAATTATATTTTAAAGTATACTGAAAAGAAAACTCTTATTTTAAATTGCAATAATATTTCATAATATTACTTTTTTTTTTTTTTTTTAAGTAAATGCACTTGAACGGCAGTGTATATTTTATATTTTTTTAGTATTATTATTACAATTCAACATTGTTTGGTTGTGGCCAAGTAAATTCAAATTCCAATTCCTGAACTGAAACTAAACCATTTTAAAGCATTTTTTAAACACACATTTACACGCAGAGACACAGACAAACACACACACATACCTAGACTCTAGCATAATTTTTCATGGATGACTGGACAGCATCCAGACACACTGAACCAGCTCCAGTGAACAGACAAACCTGCTGTGGATCAAAGTACAAATACAGAGAGATATGCTATGGTCAAAGATCTTGTACTGAAATTCAATGACCTTCACTTTTCAAGACTTCAAGAATTAAATGTTCCACATTTTCATGCTGAGGTTGTGGTGGAGCTGTCCATAGTCCTGAAAATTAGATCTGCCTTCTATTACTACTTAACATTCCTCATTTAAAAAGCACTAGCCTATGAACTAAAATCAGACAGGCAATAATTATTTTCACAGTAATTCAGAGTAATTAAAATGCCCATATCAAATTAAATTCTGTCCCTTTTTCTACAGTAAATAAGGTACTTGCACCCAACACTATACGTGGTTTCAGCAGTAGGTCCAAATAAAGATAACATCACGCCACATTCGTTGGATTAAACCATGACAATGCTTTAATCTGATTATAATAAAACCTGTGCCTATCACATCTGTCATAATGAACATCAGTGCTTGCCAACCTGGAGTTCACATACAGTTTTACCGAGGACTGATTTGACTATACTCCCTAGATTTTCATCTCTCGCTTTTGTCTTTATTCCCTTTTCTTTTTTCAATTCAAAGCCCTTAAGCCATCCCAAACCTCTATCCTTGAGAGGCTTACTGTTGGGCCGGCGCATGAATACAGATACTAGTGAGGTCATATTAGTGCAGGCACACACTTAAACAGAATTTCAAACTCTCATATTTCTTCAGGTTCGAAGGTCTTTGATTTATTTTTGCTTTTCGGCACGGTTAGACAATGAGGTTTGTCATTGAAAAATTTAATGTCTGATTGATAGATTACGGTGAGCACTCACCGGGCCATCCGTGCTGCATTACTTCCATATTCACTTTTAAGTTATAGAGAACTTCAAACTGTTGCCATAAGATGGAAAAAAGGCCTTTGAAGCCTGAAGTCTTGATGGTGTATTGCAATGGCCTCGCTCAAACCGAATGCACATCTTCAAATAGGAATAAATGAAAGAAATTCAATTCATTAAATCAACAGCAGGATATCCAACAGAATAAATAAGGATGAACAGAGAGTTACTGTAGAAGTGAAGTTTCTTCTCCCGTACTCTTCCTCTGGCTCCATTTTGAGCAAGATGAAAACCTGCATATATCATACACACAGCATGAACATTGCAAGTAACACTATATAACTATAAGTGCTGATTCACGGCTTTAAGAAACATGCCATTTCATGTAATAAAACGTAAGACGCAGCACAACAGAACTGAAATATGATCCCAAGACGCGTTTTTAGGATATATTACGAGTATTAAAATACGCCTCTCATGGGCGAGAGGCTGAAAAAGCAGCATGGCGCAACAGACCATCTACGTGTTTACATAGACAAGAAAACTATTAAAATATAGGCAGAGGAACCGCGCCATTGAACCGTTGTTTAAATCAGTCGACAAACTACAAAAAACATATAATTACCGGTCATTTTTAAGTGAAAATTACTTCTATTTTCCCTGTTTATAAATACACGGTCATGCACAACATCTTTCATGCTGTTTACGTTTTACTTACATATGTCATGTGATTGCGTCACTCAAAGCTCGCTTGTAAGTCATGTTTTGTCTGTTAATAAACAGTTTGTGAATTATTGTCAAAAAACATTCATGTTTTTAGATTTGTGGAGTAAAAAAATATTAAAATTAAAAACTAAATTAGCAAATGTTTCTATTCATTTCCCTTAACACATTGGTTGATCTTCCCATACATGCTTAACTTGGCATCCTTTATCTACTACTCGAAACAGAAACAAATAGGCTATACAGTGAAAATCACAGAAAATATACATATGTAAATAATGTACATCCAGAGAAAGAGAGATAATAAAAGTACAAATAGCTTGGAAATGTATATGGAAATGAAGTCAAGAAGTATTTTCAAACTGAACAAATGTTTCGCAGACAGAATCTGCAGACAGACAGAATCAGAAACAAATAAAGAAAAATGTGAAAGCAAGGGAGAAGTTTATTTATTTATTTTAAGACCTGTCGCCCCAGCAGAGAAAGCATTGGGTTTTGCTCACAGTGTGCGTGTTTTCCGTGTAGGGACTCGAGACTCATGGGAAAGCATAACGTGGACGAGATGTCAGACTGCAAGATGTGTCTGTATGATAAATGTGGCCCAGCACGATTCTCATGCATCACCATGGCTCATACATTCACATGCTAGTTTAGCATTCGTGAACTAGGTCAGAACAGAAAAGGCAGAGCAGACGTGGACGCCTGTGCATTTGCAAAGCCCGTTTCTTGGTCTCCTAACAGGCACGTCATGATGTTCGAGCTGTTTGAGGTCATGAAAATTCCCTCTGGCTGAAGCACTGATCCACGCTCCCTCCACCTCGTCATCTCACGTGTTCTCCTCTGGATCTAAATCCATCCTGATCTGCTTTAATCACGTAAACTACTGAGTATTTATGGATATTACTGTTTACCTCCATAGATTATGACTGAATGGACCAGTGTGTTTATTGAGTGAATTTATCCCGCGTTATTTTTTTCTTCCACAAATTCTATTTCCTTTGAGCGGCTCAGTTCAAAGTCTCTCCTCTAGCCATGCCATCTGGCTGTGTTGTTTATGTAACCCTCTGGACACACACACATACTCACACACTCAGTCTTAATGTAGGCCAGCTTTCCATGTCTGCAGCGGAGGGATTAACACTGGAACTGGACTTTCATATCTCCTCATTTCACCGAATCTACTCTGAGCTGCCAAGTGGAGGTGTCCACTATGATGCTCTCAAAAACTGCAGCATCAGTTACAGTACATGTTCACACAGCAATGAGATGAGAAAGTGAGATGAGATCTGTGAGCTGACTGATTGGTGGTTTACTTAACCATTAGACATGTAATCTAACAGTTATTTAGATACAGGCGTTGATGCGGATTCCCCTTGAACGAATGGGGAGAGCATATTAATGAAAGATCAACTATAACATCTGGCTATGCCACTCAGTATCATGGGAAATGATTAGAATAGGATACTTGAGAAACGCACAGTAAATTGATAGTTGATGCAGCATGGCTTACGTTTTTGAGATTTGAAGGGATAGTTCACCCAAAAATGTAAATTACCCCATGATTTACCCTCAGGCCATCCTAGGTATATATGACTTTTTTCTTTTAGACAAATAATCAGAGTTACATTAAGAAATGTCCTGGCTCTTCCAAGCTTTATAATGGCAGTGAATGGCTGTGGATCCATCCATCATAAAAAGTTCTCCACACCGCTCTGGGGGGTTAATAAAGGACTTCTGTAGTGAATTGCTGCATCTGTGTAAGAAAAACGTCTATATTTAAAACTTTATAAACCATAATCTCTAGCTTCCTCAAACTGTTGTACACACATTCACGAGAGAGTGGCGTTCCAGTGGATGACGTAGGTCATAGGCTTAGCATAAGCTCCGGTGAGAATATGCTAGTTTAGCTAAAACCAAGTTTTGTTTAAAGAAAAGGAAAACCAGTCTCCTCTTGGCTTACATCGAAATCCTCCGACATTTTTGATTGGTTTTGTTTTGCTTTCTCCTCTGCTCTCCCGCGTTCGTCACTTCCAAGTTCATCACTGCATTTGCGTACGTCCTGTGTCATTCGCTGGAACGCCACTCTCTCATGAATGTGTGTAAGACAGTTAGCACTGTCACAGCTTTGGACTCACTGTTCACATGGTGTTTGACAACGCCACACTCAAGTCTCTGTTCTGGATTGGGGCTAAATACAATTGCACTATCGACCTCCCAGACCTCCCGGACTGAGTTGGAGGGAGGTCATCATCCGGTATCTGGAAAGCATCTACCCCCAATCCAGAACACTGCCAGACCCAGAGCCCAGCCCACAATCACGCCGTTGCATGGAGCCAAAGCCCAAGCCCACCACAGACGGAGAACCTATGCCCACCGCAATCAATGATCGATTGCTGAGGAGAGCGACAGAGCTGGAGATCGCCCTGGAGCCCGAACCTCCCTCTAATCAGGTGTGTGAGCTGGCAACAGCGCTCGCCATGAGGGAGATCACTATGGACAGCGAAAATGTGCAGGGAAGCTCCACCCACTGCACCATGGCTGAGGGTGAGCAGAGCTCAGTGGACTATGGATATACAGTTCTTCCCCATCATCATCTGTCTGCACTGAACTCTCTGTCTGTCCTGTTTTGGCCATTCAGGCCATTTGTAAACTGCCTATCTGCCACGAACTGTCTGCCTGGCACGTCCTGATTTTGGAGTTAGATGTGTTCCTGGGTCAACATATTTTGTTGACCCTGGAACAACATTTTAATCCAAAAATTTAATCTTGACCACATCCCTACACCTAAACCTAACCTTACCCATGAGTAATCCCTAAAATCAGAGGAAATGATAGATGAATGACACTGATGTACAAGCACCAAACACTGATTGTAAGCCTAAACTTCACAAAAAATATAAACTATTTTTTCAAATCTGATTGGTTAATCACAGTGTTGTTCCAGGATCAACAACGATGTTGATCCAGAAACGTGTCGTACTTGGTAAAATCAGGTTCTGCGTCTGCCTGTATGACAATGACCACGGAGGTGGTCTTGTGGTGTGTGTGGGCAGCACACACCGTTTCGAAGCCCCTGATAATCCCGAACTCCCACCTAGCCTCCCTCTCCCACCACCTCTGCACCAGTCCTCACCATCGCCACTGCTGGCTCCTAGCAGCCCCTCTGCTCACCCTCAGCCTATCATCTGTGTGGTGGGATCACTGCAGGTCTGCCAGTCTCCATCGGCATCATGGCTGGAGGATCCCTTGTCTCCGCCTCCACTCTCTAAGTCCCACCTCAGCCCGTTGACACAGTGGCTCCACCATGACTCCTAGCTCCCTCTTCTCTACCTTGGTCCGTCAGTCCACTATCTCTGCTGGGCTCCCTCATTTATCCAGCTCCACTTGGGCCCTCTGTCGCTCCAGCTCCACCACTGTAGCATGACAAGCAGAAGCTTTTTAAATTTCAAATTTGTATATTTTTTTTTACACAAACGCATCGCTTTGCTTCAGAAGGCCTTTATTAAGCTGTGTGGAGTACTTTTTATGATGGGTGGATGTATATAATTGGACTTAAAAAAATCAACAGCCATTCACTGCTATTGTAAAGCTTGGAAGAGCCAGAACATTTTTTTTTAAATATAAATATAATGATTGTATTTATCTGAAAGAAGAAAGTCATATACACCTAGGATGGCTTGAGGGTAAGTAAATCATGGGGTAATTTTCAGTTTTGGATGAACTATTCCTTTAAGAGTATCTCACATAGATATAAGAAGTATAATATATATATAATGTTATGCAATTCTAGAAAAACAGTAGTATGCTACTTTGTCATATTGCATGTTTAATTTAACATGCATTTAACATGCATTTCGTATGGTTTCATATAAAGTCTATAAACAAAATGTTAATAGGGCATTTACCTGTTTGGTAATACTGATATATTTTATGACATGGAAGAAACAATGAAAATATCTTGAGCTTGTCTTAACTACAGAACTTATTTCAGGCATTTAACCACAAACCTATTAAAAAAAAAACACTGACTTTAAGACGCCTAGAAGTGCTGAAATGCTACACTTATTTTCAGGTTTTGACCTATAAAAATATGTCATTCCTGCAGCACTCTTTAAAGTGAAGATAAAAATCATGGCTGATGAACATCCGGTTCATTCGTCACTTTGGGAATAGAAGGTCAAGTTGAACGCATTGCATTATATGATGAAGTATTCCACACAGAGTGCTCTGGTTATATAATATACTGCACATGGTGACAAATGTAGTAGGTCATACGTGTGCTCTGTGCATGCAGAAAATTTGCATACTGTGCACAACAGGCTTTACGTACTATGTACTACTCTACTGGAGAAATAGTACCAGTACTGTCTCCTCTCCTCTCTCCTCTAAGCCTGCTTTTAGTAAGAACAATAAATCAATCAGTCACTACCCTGTCACTTTCAGTGAACTAAACTCCTAAACTATGAGCTGTCTGTCATGTTCAGAAGTCAGTAAGGGAACATAATGTACGTGGAGGTCCACAGCTCTGCCTTCAACCCACAGGCTCCCCACGATCATGAGAAGTTTAGAGGCAATCAGGAGGAGTTCACTGATGGCTGACTCATTGGGCCTGAAGTTCAGCCAAATAGAAATCTGTTGGCAGACATTAGATTCACATATACACCCTCAGAGAATGAATACAATGTATTTTCCTCAGTGCATTTACATGATGTGTTCGGTACTAGTATACATGCATTGCTGGAGGTACATTATGGCAGTAATTATATGCCTTCCTAAATATTTTATTAGTTAACCTGAAATTATTATTTTTTGCTCAGAATATGCATTTATACTATATACTTTACATATATGATGTATAGAATTAATATTAATATGTGTATTATTATTTAATTTATAATATATATATATATATATATATTTTTTTTTTTTTTTTTTTAAATATCCTGTCCACTATAGTGGTATATGCAGGAAGTCATTTTGTTCAGAAAAGCATAAAATAGGAAATTATATAATAGAAATGACTGTGTCCTTGTAGACTTTATTTTAGAAATATCAGGTAATTTGAATAATTTGACCTTTTTATTGCATGGCAAAGAAGATTCAGATTGTCAGATGTATTAATTGCAAGAAAACGTAATGATTTTGAATGTTCATGAATTCATGATTTTTTTTTTAAACTTTTAAAATACCTTTTGAAATTACGTTTTGCTTGATTGTTACACTGGAAAAATTGTAACAAAAAATGAATAAATAAACTATCAGCCTAAATACATTAATTTATATAAACAAAAATATTTCTGTGTTAAATCAGGTAGAAATAGCTCTTTAAAGAAATGATTCCTTTTTTTTTTACAGTATTTTGTAAAACTTAACAACATGTTTTAAACTAGATTTTTAAACTAGATTAAACTAGATTTTCTCATGCATGTTAATTTGCCATTAAATCAATTTAAATCTTGCTTCCTGCTTTTTTAAATTGTTACTATGTCCAGAGCCACATACCTGAATTAATGCTGCACTGTTTTTGTTAAGCAACTGAGATGACAGAGAAACCAAATCAATACATTAGAGTCAGCATTAACAGCACAGACCGTTCAGCGACTGCTTTCAAGCGATACCCGCCATCACTGTAAGTGTATCACGTTCTAAACTGAAAAATTTAGCCATAAAATCCTGTGCAACATTAATGAGCTTCTCTTCTTACCACCGTCTCCAAGGAAACATTATGATACCAGACTCAAAATGTCATATGCTGCACCTTAGCACAAAGGTCACTATAAATAACAGTGTTGATGTTGCGGGATCCATTCGTGTCGCTACAACGCACTGAACAAACCCACCCAGAGCACATCTTTTGAGCTAACCTTTATGGCAGGCGATAGTCACAAAATAATCTCATCTTTGTGCAAAACGTGTTAGCTGAGTGGAATAAATCAATTTATCTTGCACATCGAAGTGCCATATCTTGTCAATGTGGCCAGTGTGGTGGATGGATGGATGTGTGGAGACACACACACACACACACATATACACTCTGACCTCTGATACAGAGGCCTCCTCATGGGGCTCCACAGCAAACAGAGCGTAAGATGAGCAAACACAGGTCTGAGACGCAGCCAGGAAGAAGCAAAAGACGGTGTGGACGTGACTGCGATGGGATGAGCGAGTAAGACAGAGAGAGAAAAAAATCCCATCTGTGTTTGCCAAACATACCTCGCCCAGAATAAACAACCTGACATGAAGCTTTTGCAGAAATCATTTGATTACTATTGTAGTCAATCAAAGTATGAGCATTTTAAAGTGAAAGTTCACCTTAAAATAAAAACAAAATCATGGTAAAACTTTACAATAATCTTCCTTAGTTCACCTTAGCATTAATGAGTAATTCATTTGTTACAGTATTTATGAATCTTTGTTATGTTAGTTAATAAAAATACACCTGTTCATTGTTAATTCATGTTAGCTTCATAAAATAATATTAACAGCTTTGATTTAAAAAAAATGTATTAGCAATTTACATTAACTAAGATGAATTAATGCTTTAGAAGAATTTTTCATTGTTCGTTCATGTTAACTTAAGGTTAACTAAGGAAGTTTATTATAAAGTGCTATCTAAATAATATTAACAGTTTTGTTTTTAAAAATGTATTAGTGCAGGTTGAAATTTAGATGAACTAAGATAAATTCATGCTTTAGAGGAATCTTCATTGTTAGTTTATGTTAACTAATGTAGTTAATCAAGGTTAACTAAGAAAGTTTATTGTAAGTGTTACCTAAATAATATTAGCAGTTTCGATTCAAAACATTTATTACTACAGATTAAAATTTATCTTAACTAAGATTAATTAATGCTTTAGAAGGATGTTTTATTGTTAGTTCATGTTAACTAGTGTAGTTAACTAAGGTTAAGTAATGAAGATTATTGTAAAGTGTATCTAAATAATCTTAACAGTTTTGATTTTTAAAATGTATTAGTACAGGTGGAAATTTACATTAAGATTAATTAATGCTTTAGAATAATTTTCATTGTTAGCTCATATTAACTAGTTAACTAAGGTTAACTAAGGAAGTTTATTATAAAGTGCTATCTAAACAATATTAACGGTTTTGTTTTTAAAAATGTATTAGTACAGGTTGAAATTTATATTAACTAAGACTAATTAATGTATTAGAATAATTTTTCATGGTTAGTTTATAATAACTAATGTAGTTAACTAATGTTTATTGTACAGTGTTACCTAAATAATATTAACAGTTTCAAAAATTGATTTCAAAAATGTATTAGTACAGATTGAATTTACATTAACTAAGATTAATTAATACTTTACAAGAATGTTTCATTGTTCATGTTAACTAATGTAGTTAACTAAAATTTACTAAGAAGTTTATTGTAAAGTGTTAACTAAATAATATTAAGTTTTGATTTAGAAAAAAGTATATATTAGTACAGGTTGAAAATTAAATTAACTAAGATTAATTCATGCTTTAGAGGAATTTTCATTGTTAGTTCATGTTAACTAGTTAATTAAGGTTAAGTAAGGAAGTTTATTGTAAAGTGTTACCTAAATAATATTAACAGTTTTGATTCAAAACATTTATTAGTACAGATTTAAATTTACATTAACTAAGATTAATTACTGTTTTAGAAGAATTTTTCATTGTTAGTTAATGTTAACTTATGTAGTTAACTAAGTTTAACTAAGGATGTTTATCATAAAGTGTTACTTAAATAATATAAACAGTTTTGATTTCAAACATGTATTAGCATAGGTTGAAATTTACATGAACTAAGATTAGTTAATACTTTAGAAGATTTTTTCTTTTTTCATGTTAACGAATGTAGTTAACTAAGGTAACTAAGTAAGTTTATTGTGAAGTGTCACCTAAATAATATTAACAGTTTTGATTTAGAAAACAAATATTAGTAAAAGTTAAAATTTACATTAACTAAGATTAATTAGTGCTTTATTAGTGATTTTTCATTGTTAGTTCATGTTAACTAATGTAGTTAATTAAGGTTAACTAAGGAAGTTTATTGTAAACTGTTACCTAAATAATATTAACAGTTTTGATTAAAAACATGTATTAGTACAGATTCAAATTTAGATTAACTAAGATTAATGTGTTAGAAGATTTGTCATTGTTAATTCATGATAACTAATGTAGTTAACCAAGGTTAACAAAGTTTATTGTGATGTGTGCCTTAATAATATTAACAGTTTTAAATAAACTATATATATATATATATATATATATATATAGTACAGATTAAAATGTATATGAACTAATAATGCTTAGGAAGACATTTTCACAGTTAGTTCATGTTAACTAATCTAGTTAACCAAGGTTAAGGAAGCGTATTGTAAAGTGTTACCAAAATCATTTACTCCTTTTTTTCCCCCCATACAAATCCAAATGCTATTTTGGAACCCATTAACAAAAACAGTAGAAAACTACTGACACTACTTTTAGTGCCTAGTTTAAATCATGAAATAATTGAAAGCATATTTTAATTGAGATTTTTAGACAGCTCTATCTCATTAAATATCAAGTTCTGACACATTTAAACTGTACAAATGCTAATGGGGCATTATGTGTGCAAATATGAAATGAAGTTTGATGAGATTTGTCTAAATATGGTAAGTCTCGGTTCAGCCTCAACGGACTTCCTCATAATGAACTATCAGTATTTAATTTATGATTGTATCTACCTCTTAAATGCTCATATAACAGCTATAGTTCACACTGCGTATGAATACAAATAATGAACACACATGGTGTTTTATGGATAACTGAACGTGTCTCCACAAACACAGATTAATGCGAAATGCTAATGAGTTTGAAGAACCGCTTTTGATGTGCTTGTGGCTGCTTGTCGATCACAGGAGCCTTCTGCAAACCCGAGTCACGTTTCCTCTAATCTATCATTACGGAGCTTTTAAAAACGTGTTGTCATAACAACTGTGCCGCTATCAGCCACCACAAATATGAAGCTGATTGACTTTCTCTTTTTGATCTTTCTATAAAGCTTCATTTCAAAGCGCTTCTCCTGGCTGAGAGAACAGTGAATTTTTACTAATGCAGTCTCTTATGTAAGAAGAGTTCATGTCTGAGGAGGAATACCATTTTAAGTGTTTGTACTCTCTTCTGTTGATATTTCCATTTATGAAATGCAATCTGCAAATGGCAATAGTTAAAAGACAAAGGGGGCGGGGGGGACTTTATAGATTGAACCATCGTGAATACCATCTGACAGCACTTGCAGTGTACTCGGTTCTATTTTCAAGCTGAAGCTTTCAGGTAATGTGTTGCAATGTGTTGTGTTGCTATTTGGATGATACGCTGAACAGCTGGCCAGCTGCAGACGCCACACCTTAGGTTTAAGTGTTATCTCTCAAGAACTACCAATTAACCATTGCCAAAAAAAAAAAAAAAAAGGATTTCAAGAACTGTGTATTATGCAGATGAGTTTTTACTCTATACACAAGCATACATTATCATGTTAAAGGGACAGTTTGCCCAAAAATGAAAATTACCCCATGATTTACTCACCCTCGAGTCAGGTGTATATGACTTTTTTTTCAGACAAATACAATCAGAGTTTATATATATATATATATATATATATCATGGATTTTCCAAGCTTTTTAATGGCAGTGAATAGTGGTCAAAATTTTGAAGCAAAATAAACTGTAGAAATGCATTATAAAAAGTTTTTAATATAACTCTGATTAATGTTATTTGTACAAATAATGTTATTTTTGACAAATACGTCTGAAAGAAGAATGTCATATACACCTATGGCTTGAGAGTGAGTAAATCATGGGGTAATTTTCATTTTTGAGTGAACTATCCCTTTAAGTTTTGTTTGATCAATCTTCAAAACTTTGTGGTGTGAATCCATCAACACACTGTCAAAATGATTACTTTAAAATTTCACATTGAATTCTTACTTGTTTCTTTGTAATTATTTGTGTAACTTACACTTTCTAATTAATTACAATAAATAAACAGAAACTCTGAATGTTGGCTTGACAAAGCCTTCTTTGAAAGTTTTGAAACAGTTTAAGTCTTGAAGGCAGAGAAATAAAAAAAATACTATATAAAATACAATATACTTGTCATTTCTTTGTAATTATTTTAAGCCTTGAAGTTTGAGAAAATTAATGATAGAATGAAAGATAGAAGTAAATCCTACACTAAATAGTAGGGATATAACAATATCAAAATCTCACGATACAATAATAACACGATATGAAGTCCTCAATACAATATTTATTGGGATTTTAAATCCCATTTTATGTTCTCCCTAAACTTCGAAATCGTCCTATCTCGCTGTTTTACCTTTTTTGTTAAGGGTGTTTGATCTACTTTGCATGTTCACTTTGCAAAGACTGTGTCGGTACTTCTGCAGCGATGAGGATTGATTTTGAAATGATTTTTAAAGTTAATTTTTGAAGTTTGAACGATTGGAGCTTTTCGACATACCCTAACTGTCTTCAGTCAGAATACACTGAGTTCAGGGAGCGAAAGGCAAGGCGAGTGTTTAAGATTAAAAAGTATTTAAATTGTATTTTTAAATGAAAATAACCAATCGTTTTACTAGATAAGACCCTTCTTCCTCAACGTTTGGGATCGTTTGAAGCTGCATTTAAACGGCCTTTTGGAAGTTAAAAATCAGGGCACCATACCAGTCCATTATATGGAGAAAAATGCAGAAATGTTTTCCTCAAAAAACACAATTTCTTTACGACTGAAGAAAGAAAGACATGAACATCTTGGATGACAGGGGGTGAGTACATTATATGTGAATCATTGTTTTGGAAGTGAACTTCTCCTTTAAATAAAAAAAAAAACACAAAAAAAAAACGTGTAACTTTTTTTTGACTTGTATTTTAAGTTTAAAGGGGACTCAACCCTCTTTTTATTTGTGGTGTACTCTTTCAGTCTAAATGACATTCACACTTGTGTTTTAGGAAGCCAAACAAATTAGAATATAATAATAATAACAACATTTTATATTATTGTTATTCCTATGACAGTTATAGCCATATATTGTAAAACAATTGCACTGTAAAATAAATGAAAATGAATATTTCATAGGTATATTATTTTTGCTGTACACTACACTTGTGGACGTTCTAAATTGGGGCACCATATCAGTCCATTATATGGGAAAACATGCTGAAATGTCTTCCTCAAAAAACATAATTTCTTTACGACTGAAGAAAGAAAGACATGAACATCGTGGATGACAAGGGGGTGAGTAAATTATTTGTAAAGTGTTGTTCTGGAAGTGGAGTTCTCCTCTTAGCTTTTATTTTGACGGAAACAACAATAGAGCTTTTATTTTGATGGAAAACTCCAGATATATTTACGGTAATAAATTTATAAAATATATTCATGGAACATGATCCTTACTTAATATCCTAATGATTTTTGGCCTAAAAGAGAAATCGATAATTCTTACCCATACAATGTATTTTTGGCTATTGCTACAAATATAACTGTGCGGTAATACTTTATTCCGATAGTCCATTTTAGACATTCTACTAACAGTAAGTAACTTTGCAACTGCATGTCAACTAGTCATTAGTGTATTAGTAGACTGTCTGCTTAATATCTTCTAACACTCTTGTAAACTTTGCAAGTATATGTCAACTTATTCTACTAACCCTAACCTAAACCTAACAGTCTGCTCTGAGAGTTAGTAGACATGTAGTTGCAAAGTTACTTATAGTTAGTAGAATGTCTAAAGTCAAAATAAAGTGCAACCAACTGTGCTGCTTAAGACTAGTTTTGTAGTCCAGGGTCACATTTGACTTGACAGCAAATTCACTGGTTGGTGTGTGAGCACTAAAGCATTTATATGCAGGGTATAAAAATATAATATTTTAAAGACAAAGTAAAATAAACAAACTTTTTTAACTATAAGGTTCAAAGAGAGGGACGTAAATGTTTATGAAAACTACAATATGACAAGTTTTAAGTAGACCTCAGGGGAAACAAATACTTAAAACTGTCAGATAATTAACACAAAACAAAACAACAACAATAACAAAAGATGTTAGTCACTGTAGTGGAAATTTTGCCTCCAAAACTTTGAGGCTAACACACTTCTGGTATGAGTGAACGGTAGATAACCTTGTGTCACAAATGCAGTAGGACAGAATGAATGATTTCGGTATCTCCATTATCTCAGAGACACGGAAGACAGCGAAGAAATTTTAATAAGCACTTTCAATGTTGTCTCTGAGAAACCTGTCCAGTCAACAGATTTGGCCTCAGTACGCCACAAAAGGCAATGACTGAAGAGCGTGAAAGAGATAAAGGTGAGCGTAACATCAAAAACATCTTTTCGAGGCGAGTTGCATCTCAAGGGGAATATCAATCCACTGGCCTGTTAACTCTTTCCTTTCATCCAGCTAGAACCTGCTTTACATTTTAAAATATATCAAAATCAGAAACAGCTGTTTATTTGTTTATTTATTTGTAATATTTCTGGTTTTTTTTTATCAAATAAATGTAGCCTTAGTGAGCATAAGAGACTTCTTTCAATAAACCCAAACTTTTGCCCACAAATTGCTGTGTTTACAGCATCTTCCAGCAGGGTCTGATAGCTGCATCATGCTAAATAGCAAAACTGCACTGGTGAATATCAGTTTCCATCAAGCGCCATCTCTGACATAGCTTTAATTGAAGAACGTAACAGTAGGCAGTTCCTGCCTATTGATTATCTCATTGTCACAGTTTCAATTAGAAGCTGGAATGAGTGACGCTGCTCAATGTGTCCAGTTGGCCTGAAGCCAAATCTAATGGGATAGCAGTAAAACCACAGCGTTATGAAAACGAGCAGGTCATTCCAGTTTAAAAACATGTCCATACGTTTATAGTAGCAATTACTTTTTGATAGTGAATGTTCATTAACATTAATTCTGAAGTATATTCGGAAAAAACATGAGTTTGGTTAATTTTCCTTCCAAGAACAACCACGTTCTTGGATTTCTCTGTCCTTATCAAGCCAAAAATAAACAAATGGCACTATTATTATGACAGCCAATCAATGGCACCTGGGAAAACAGTTTTCCTTCTGCATCTTCTATATGTGGCTGGTACTGTTGCTTTGGAAACTGTGTTGTGGCTTTGTGTCGTAGCCCCGCGTGAACATATCTCCACAGGATGCAAAAAACACAGCGATTAGCGACACACTGCGCCTTGCTCCCCACACCTCCTTACCACATACTGACTCAAAATGCTCCAAGCATTTCACCACAGGAGTCAACCACCTCCCGAGCTCACACCATCTCCATCGTATCGTCAAGATGTTTCTCCAAAAATACATTTGGATAGGGCCACCTTTAGAACAGCTGGAGTGTAGAGACATTAGGTCTGTACTATTTAGCCTCTGGTGCTTTGTACCCCATCCAAGATAAAGGCTTGCAATTCACAAAGTGCCTGTAAAGGTGAATTGTTTTATTATCTGGTTACACCTTACAATAAGGTTCCATTTGTTAACTGCATTAGTTAACATGAGCTAACAATGGAAAATACTTCTGATGCATTTATTAGTCTTAACCTATGTGTTGTGCTTAAAATCCTTTACCTAATTTAGTGTTTCCTCATGTCATTCCAAACCTGTAAAGCCTTCGTTCATCTTCAGAAAACAAATGAAGATATTTTTGATGAAATCCGTGAGCTTTCTGACTTTGCATAGACAGTAACACAACTGACATGCTCATGGCCCAGAAAAGTAGTAAGAAAATCGGTAAAATAGAGAACATCAGTAAACATCAGTGGCTCAACCATTGTTATGAAGTTATGTGAATACTTTCAGTGCGCAAAGAAATCAAAAATAATGACTTTATTATACATTTTCGTCTCTGCCATGTCAGTTTTATCGATGTGTGTTTACAAGAATTAAGGTTGAACCACTGATGTCACATGGACTGTTATATCAATGTTCTTACTACCTTTCTGGGCCTTGAACATGTCAGATGCATTGCTGTCTATGCATGGTCTGAAAGCTCTTGGATTTCTTAAGAGTTTGGAACGACATATGGGTGAGTAATTAATAACAAAATTAGCATTTTTAGTTGAACTATCCCTTTAACCGATGGGACCTTATTGTAAAGTCTTGCAGGTTATCTTAGAATGTTTGGCCTCCACAGACAGATTTTAATTTGTTATTAAACAGGATAATAATTAAAAGATCATTATTACTTGCATAAAAGAAACTTGCACTTACACTGTATGTCCTGTTTTCAAAATCCATTTTTTTCTGAAGCAGGTATTATTTGGCATAATAATTAATAACTGTGTTAGATCAGTGGTGTATTTGTGTGGCCTCTCTGATCTCTGGCCTTCATATCCATTAGCTGTATTTTTCTGAAGGGGAGTCTCTTTCGCAGGGCTAAATGAATGCAATATGTCATTATCAAGAGGGGCACTGACCATATTTTCCAGTAGTGTTGTGGAGAAAAACATGTTTGTATCATACCGCAGTCAGTTATTCCAGGCAGAAATGTGTGATTACTTCCTCCCCAAATCCAGCTTGACATCCGTGGGCAGAGGTTCAGTCAATTGATTTTCATCAGTTATGTAGACACTGGGCAGACAGTTACATAACCAAAAGAAAGAGAATTTAAATCATTTATCCTGGGTTGATTTCTGTGGATGGGCTTGTCTCACAAATGGCAAAAGTGGATTTTTACAAAAGGCATATAGACATTTTTTATCAGTGCCAGATAATAAGAAACACTTCCATTGGTGCATGATTTTGATAGCTATTTATGAATATATCATCTTGCACTAAATTTACAGCTTATAAAAGTGTTACCTTAAACATTTAAAAGGATGGCTCACCCAAAAATGAGCATTTACTCAGTCATATATAGCAATTTTGTTGTCATATATACATATTGAATACATATTCTATACATGTATAAGATTTCATGCTTAAGCCCCTCACTGACAGTGATTACACGACTGGTTTGTGTCAGTGTATTCAAACGTATCAGGCAACGGATCACTATTGGTAGTTGTTGCATCGCTGCTCATTTGTTGATGTAAATTACTGAAAGATATTTTACTACTGAATCTCCCAGTGGCAGGAAGTTGCAGCCACATGATCATTTTCAAGCCACAGACATTGTCTGTGTCAAAAATCGCCCCCATACCCTTATGTCACGGTTTGTTCAGTTACCCGGATGCATGGCCATATTGGAGATACTCAGATGTAAACAACAGCATGGATTGTACAGTTAATGTAATACTGCATACGTTGTTCTGATAATTTATGCTGTCTAAAATACGGAAAAAATGTGTGGAAGCTGCTAAATCATATGGAGAAGGACCTAGTAAGCAGGAAAGGTGCAATATTTTGACAAACTAAAGTTAACAGGTGGTATTAATTAAGATATTAGCCTAATATTTCACCTACCTGACAGGAAATGATAAGAACAAACACGAATCCTGGTTCAGTTTTGCCAACCACAAATGCCTTTTGTTCTCCAGACAGATTTTGCAATCTTTTCCTTGATTTGTTATAACTTTTGACAGTCTTCAGTCTTCAGTCTTTCCCAGTCTGACCGTTTAGTACAGACCAAAACATGACATTAAAATTGACCATTTTCAGCAGCAATAATCAGCAAAATACGCGAGTTTCATTCGGTTCAATGGCACTGTTTACACTGAGTGCCGCCAATATCACCAGCTGATGATGCGTCGTGAAAACCCTCTATTTGAGTGGATGTTTGTAGTGGTGTCTGAAATGATATTATCAAGTGCACACTTGCCCCCAATGCCTATTTTTCTGTTAGCACTCCTTGTGGCCAGAGTTGCCACCGCATGGTAAATGTACAGTAATCCAGCAAGCTAAAAGTTTTTTTTTTTTTTTTTTTTTTTTTTAATACAAACAAACAAATAAATAAAGATTTAAAAATACCAAATGAAAAAAAAAATATATATATATATATATATGGATAAAAATAAAACTACAAAAATAAAAACGCGCAAACAAGTGGATAAAATAACAATACAACAATATAACAATATAAAATAATTTTAATATAGATTAAAAAAAGGCACTTCGACATTTTAATTTGTGTTTGCATTCACCCCTTGCAGTTAAGAGCTTCAAGTACGAAAAATGTCTAAAACAGTATACAATATTGGTTAGTTTACGATGGTACATAAAATCTCTCACCTTGGTACCTTCACTGAGCACCGACAACACTCGGAGCGTCTTTCTGAGGCAAACATCTCCTCAACCCTCCCTCTGAAGATTACAGCTGCACGAATGACAACATTTACACATGTGCTTGCTCTACTACCAAACCATTCGCTTCGTGCGAGACACCATGGACATCCATACCGGAATGGGTTGTTAGTTTTAGTTTTCTAGATCCTCGACCGACGCCAGTGCGGGTTCGTTCTGTATCGTTACAGCAGACAGAATGAAATAAGTATCTGACTGGAACGCAGAAACAGTGCGAGAGCAAACACTCCGACGTGAGCGAGGACTAAAACTTTTGAAGAAGAGAGAGAGAAAATATGTGCTTGTAAGATAACAATCCGTCTTGACAGGTAAATATTCTTTATATATTTTATTTTTCTAACTGTCAGTTTAAATTCCTTCACACATCGCTGTATCAGTACGGCTGCGTGTTATCTCATCCGCAGTAGCGGAGCTCGCATACTAACTAACATGCTGCAGTGAACTGACGGCACATAATAACGCATTTAAGGGCCTAAATAACAATAATTTACACCTGTTTTAATATTTACTCAACTTCAGTGCAGACTTTATAGAATAAATGCTAAATGAGGCTTAGGTAAAGCTGCAACTAAGTGTTTTCCACATTTGTAAGTGTTTTTCTCGTTGAGATGAAGTACGTTAATCTCTTTCGTTCTCATTTTGACAGTTTAAATATTAAATGTGTTCTCTTCTGCGTTATGATACTAAGTAGGCTACTGTTTTGCATGTATTAGTCATGGTTGTAATGTGAGGATCTGAAGTTGATTGTGTGATAACCATTTCTGATTGATCTCAGTTAATATCCACATTAGCTTTTTGATGGAATTAGTTGTGAAGAATAGCAGCTTTAGGCTGCTTATTTTTGTGTTTAAATCTCTGGTGGTCAGTTGCCTCGGTAAAAGCTTCATTTATCACCACCTTTGACACATCCATCATGTTGGAGCCTCTCTTGGGAAAGTGCTGTTTCTTAAAGGGACAGTTCACATTAAAATTCTGTCATTATTTACACACCTCAATGCCATTCCAAACCTGTACGATGTTCCTCCTTTGGAAAAAGACTAAACAAGACATTTTGAAGAATGCACTGGTGGGATATTTCCCACATGTTCATTTTATGGTTATATCCTTATCTATCTATAATACTGTCAGTGTATTTCCATTTTGCATTAAGGCTTGTCCTGACATACATTTTGCTAAAATGTTATACATTAAATGTAGGTTATTAGACATTAAATACATGTTTTAAAATTCTACATGTTACACAAGTGAGTATGTTTGTTATTTTGTATTATTATTTTGAATTGGCTTTTATGTTTATGATTTTATGTTAAATTTTTAGTAATTTATGCTTTTGTCATTTTATTAGTTTTATTTATTTATTTTATAAATATGACTAGTTAGGTTTAATTTATTTTATTTTAGATTTAGTTTGTATTTATTTTATTTTCAGTTAATAATTTTAGACCTTCAAATTAAACTAAATAAAAAATAGAACTGAAATAAGTTTTTTTTTAATTTAATATGTATATTTTATTTCAGATATATTTTAATTAACAAAATGTTTTAATATTTCAACTTCCAGTTTTACTTAAGTGAATTTGAACTTCTGCTTTACAATGGTTACCAATCAGCAGCTGTTTTTAAAGGGGCTTAATGTGCAATGCTTATATTTTAACCCTTTCTTTGC
Organism: Labeo rohita; assembly: GCF_022985175.1. Taxonomy (NCBI): domain Eukaryota; kingdom Metazoa; phylum Chordata; class Actinopteri; order Cypriniformes; family Cyprinidae; genus Labeo; species Labeo rohita. Next base: position 10,551,855 of record NC_066889.1, on the reverse strand, counting down.
ACATAATGCATTGACTATATTTGTTTTCATAGCCTTCAAATTGCCCCCCAAAACTCTACACATACGCTCTTAAAAATAAAGGTTCCAAAAGGGTGTTTTTGCAGTGATGCCATAGAAAAACCATTTTTGGTTCCCCAAAGAACCTTTCAGTGAACAGTTCTTAAAAGAACCCTTTTGAAGAACATTTTTAAAAAAATCTAAAGATCCTTTTTCCACTATAAAGAACCTTTTCTGCATCTGAAAGTTTCAATGGATGTTCAAGGTTCTCCATGAGACCGTCGATGCTAATAAATAACCTTTATTTTTAAAAGTGTATTGCCTCATTCCTGTTTTCTGTCTGATTATCTGTCTCTGTAGTTTGTAGTTTAAGGTGGTCTTGCTCATACAGATTGCCCTCTAACAAAATAAACAGATTTGGCATCTTTTTAGGCATTCTGTGTGGAAGATTACAGCAATAGAAGGTGCTTATCCACAGTATATTCAAAACAGAAAGTAGATTAGCGTCAGTCTTTCGACATTTTAAACAATCGCTAACCACCCATCAGATACACATGCGAAAAAGTGGCTCCATTTTCCTGTCTTTGAGTTGTCACCTTAATTACACTTCTTTGAAAAGCCTCACAACTGCAGCAAATGAAGGCTTAAAATGAGGCTGTATCTGATTGCGCTGCAAAACAACCCAGCAAAGCAGGTGGACAAATGATTCATACTGTTTGTCTTGTTTGCACATCGGGGTCCTGACTAATAGCAACTGTTCCTTAAGATGTAGTGTTAGTTGTACGTACAATATATACAACTAGGGCTGCAGCTAATCACTATTTTGAAAACTAATTAATCTGATGATTATTCTCTGTATTTTACTGAAAAAACAAACAAACAAAAAAAAAACATTCCACATCATGCATGGAGTTCTTATTCAATACAGTGTGCAAATTCAGGCTATTCAGTGGAGATCAAAATTAGAGAACAATCTATAAATATATACTTATACTACTAATATATATATTTAGAAATATAAATTTCTGAAAGGTTGTTAATCTTCATTGCTTAAAATTTTAAGGAATATTAGCTGGCTGTTTTACTAACATATCTGACAAATAACCAAGGCATTTAAACCTTTATTTTATGGAAAACACAGTGATCAAAATTAGAGAACAGTAACCACTGTAGCACAAAAGAAGATTACAACTAAAATCTTGGAGGGTTACAGCTGTCAGAAATTAGTGGAAAGTGTAGAAACCCTTGCTTTGAATGACTGCAGCACATCTGTGGCTGATAAACATTTGCATTCACCTTGCCATGTTGTTGTATACAATGCCCAACTCCTGCTGCAGAAAACTTGCCCCAAACCATGACACTTCCTCCTCCTTCACCATCTTTCACTGATTTCTTTACGCACTTAGGCTTCTGTTTTTCCCGGTGTCGACGTCAAACAAAATGTTTCCCATCAGACCCAAATAAATTAAACATGCTCTCATCACTAAATTGAACTTTGGACCAGTTCTCTTCTTATTTCTCCATACAACATGCTCCTCAGCAAAGGTGAGCTTAGCCTTTTAATTCTATCTGCTGATAAGAGGTTTGGTCACTGCAGAGTGTGCTTTTAATCCGACTTCTCTTAAACATGTCGAGACAGATCCTTGTTCAGTGCTGAACTGGCAAGCAATTCCAGCTGCAGTGTTGAACCAATTCCCCACTGAGAGTGTCTGCATTATCCTGTCTACTCGTGCATTTGTCTTACGTGGACGACCAGCCTTTTTGGTGGACTGGAATGAATTAGTGTCATTGTAAACTTGCAATATTTGAGAAAACAGATTTGGAATGACCAACTTCTCTTGCATTGGCTGTCGGAGGTTTTCAGTCACCTTAGAGCGGCCTACCATCTTGCAATCTCAGTGAAAATTTAGGAATGCTGCCAGTTAAATGTCACACCAAAAACTTGGGGGTATTTGTAAGTGTTCTCTAATTTTGATCAGTTTTTTCAAATATCTAATTTAAGTTTTTTATACTGTGCTTCAGAATGCAATTCATTTATTAAATATGCTAAAAAACTGCCCTTCTACTCCTGTTAGGATAACTTCAAATAGGACTAAGGGGTAGTGACCTTGAAATGAAGGAAATTGTTCCCTAATTTTGATCTCCACTGTATGTATGCATTTAAAGAGGTTACAAATATTTACATGATAAAAACAAATGTCTCCTTTTTTGCATGTTGCATATAGAATTTTAATAAAAAGGGCCAATTTTAAAGACAAATTTAAACCCACCCTACCTGCAAATCACTCTCCAAAGCCACGCCTCCTTCAAAACAGATGAATGTACACAGGCAGACTAGAGGCTAACCAGCGACACAATGATATATGGCATTGGTGGAGCGTTGAATGCAACACTGTCAGATTACCTCATGTCTCATTCACCGGTGAGAAAACATTATAGTACAAAGCACATAATATTACGATAATAACGCCTTCCATTTTCGCTCGGTCTGAAATAGCGTAATAGAACATGCTGATGATGTATCATATCTGTGCGAAACATGTGCACGGAGGTATGCAAATGCATATGTTGACATGCAGATAGGACAACCTATCGTAATCCTCAGACCGAGGGATATGATTGGACGGACACAGGGATATTTTATTGTCCAGTGCTTTCCACAGATGATATAAATACATATAAATAAATTTAGACCACTTAACTTAGTGATTGCTATTGGGATGTGAAAAGATTTTTAACCAGCAGAACAAAAAAAAAAAAAAATGTTTTTGAACCAAATCACATACGCAGCCTTTAATCAATTCATTATTATAATCTGTATTTAATTGAAAAAGAGTAAAATTATAATAATAAAAAAAAAAAACATTCCACATCATATTTGGAGTTCTTATCTAATACAGTGAGCAAACTAAGACACTGTACAGTGTAGGTCAAAAACACATAAATTAAGGTCTACATTTCAGTGCCTCTACATATTAAACACATTGGTTACACATTGGTTAATTGTGAATTAATTTAATCGTACACAGCAGTACATAAACAGTGTTGATCCTGGATGTTGCCATCTGTGATTGTGATGACCGTAACATGAGGCTTCTTGTATTGTGATCTGTAAACCCTCGCTTCCAGATAAATCTTGTTACTTTTAAAAATCTTTTATATACCATGGCATATTTAAAGGACAAGTTCACTTCCAGAACAAAAATTTACATGTAATGTACTCACCCCCATGTTCTGGAAGTGAACTCCTCCTTCAAGTCCCACTTGAATGCTCCTCAACAAAGGTGGGCCTTCTGTGTCCGAAATTGATCAAA